>NC_050445.1:152745972-153062639 GCF_903995425.1 Onychomys torridus
AAGGACCAGTGACTAAAACAAAAAGAAGGTCCAGACCCCAGCCTTCTACAACACGGACCATTCAGCATGAGCACCCCACGACAGAACTTGACACTGGTCTTGGTGACTATTCTAGAGAAAGTGGTCATCATTGGCATTAAAACCTGATGATACAAAGCACAACATCACCTTGAAAGAGTAAGAGACAGTTTACTCTGAGCCAAGTATGAGTGATCACAACCCAGGAACGCAGCTGTCCTGAATGACATGCTCTGCCTTGGAAGTGGTTACATAGGCTTCTTTTTAAAAGATTTATTTATTTATGTGCAAAAAAAAAAAGAAAAGAAAGAAATCACCAAGTTCACATAAAAATGGCTTTTGTTTCTAAAGCCTACAAGTTCTATGAGAAACATAAATGGCCAGAGTAGGAGAGCAATGTCAGACTTGTGAAGAACTGTGAAGGGCAAGAGAAGATGCACTGATGAGGAACAACTGGTCTGAGTCTGGTGTATGGAAAGCCTTCTGAAGATCACAGCCTCCACACGTCAGAGAGATTAACCTATGACCTGTGAATTCCTTGTTTTAAATGAAAAACTCTAAAAAGGGACCAGTTTGCTCTCAAGAAAGCTCAGACTTGGTGCTGTCCCTTGCCAGTGACCTGGGTCCTTAATTCTGTGGATCTAGAAATGCATTCTTTGGGAGAGAATCAAATTCAGAAACATCAACTCTGTAGAGAATTGCATAAGAGCAGAATAAAATTTCATCAACCCAAAGCTTTAGAATAGTCTTGCTAGGAAGTCACTTACAGATTCTGATCAAGGGGACAGGGAGCTACAGATTTCTCAAATCTCTGGATTATAGAATTGTCCCAGGCCTTCCACAGGGTAGTTTGTGGCAACTCTCAGAATTCCAAATTAATCAGTGAAAGTAAAACATCAAATTCCAGAATGTAAGGCTAAGTCCTTTGTGTCTCTGGAAGGAAGGTTCTCATCCCCGTAAAGACAGCAGAGACATCCTAGAATCACAACTGACTTTGACATTGAAAGGATTGTTACTTATTGTTTCCTGGCAGAACATGGTGTCTTTAACCTAAAATAGAATGGCAGATTCCTAGCTGAAGTAGTTTTTTTTTTTTTTTTTAGATTTGTAAGGTTCAGTGTCCTTTTTTTTTTTACATATAGTCCTTATGAATAACTCAGAAAGGAATGGCTAATGATGGGGTATTCTATGTTGATTTGAACCTCAACTTCATACGCAAGTAAAATTCTGTTTTATAGAAATGAATATTCGGCCGGGCGGTGGTGGCACATGCCTTTAATCCCAGCACTTGGGAGGCAGAGCCAGGGGATCTCTGTGAGTTCTGGTCTACAAAGCAAGTTCCAGGAAAGGCACAAAGCTACACAGAGAAACCCTGTCTCGAAAAACAAACAAACAAACAAAAAACAAAACAAAACAACAACAACAAAAAGAAACGAATATTTTATTGGGCCCTTACAATTCTGAATGTGAGGCTGAATGATGCCCTATGGCTAAAGACATATTCCACCAAGCCTGAAGAATCTGAGATTCTTCCCTGGGACACACAAGGTAGAAAGAGAGAACCAACTTTCATAAGTTCTCTGAGCTCTACAACAGATATGGTGGTACATGTCCCCACTCCCCAACACATGTAGAATATTTTCTATTGTACTTATGTATCTTTGACTTTTCACCTTTCAGATCTTTGCCTCTCATCTCTTGAAGGCCATGATAACTGTCTTCCAGTAGTCTTGGAGTCTGTCCTGATTTCAATGCAATTATAGAAGCAAAATGGCTTTCACACTTGGGTAATTGTGAGTAGTGAGGCAGTCAGAACACTTTTTAACTTCCTTTCATTTGATACTATTTAAAAATTGCTCATTAAGAGCTTAAACATATCATGCAATTAATATTCCCTCAATCTTGATGCTTTTCTGGATTGTAAATCGGTGTTTTCCTCTGCCTGTCTTTTCCATCTCTAAGCCAGCACAACCCTGCTCATAAAGAAAAGGAGTAACCAAGTGACAGGTGTTTTGAAGAAGTTGGTTAGTTTGTTTAGTTCAGTGAAGACTTTGCTTCTAAATCACAGCTACTATTGACCTTTTGTTCTAGGGAGCTCTAGGAAGCCCAGTAGTCTGGAGTTGGTATTTTCTTAATGTATCTTACTGAAGTTCTATCAGGCCTCACCCCAGCTTCCATCACAGATGGTTCATTTTCTCACCATCTCCTCTGGTTCTTCCATCTAGTTTTAACCCAAACAACCTAAGATGTTGGACATCGTAGAACACAGAGGGGAAGTGGGGGAAGGGAGAGGGAGGAGAAGAGGGAAAGGAAGCTTCAACCAGGATGTAAAATAAATAAGTTAAATAATAATAATAAAAAGAACTTCGCCCTCCACAGAAAAAGTCTGAGGGTCACCTGACCTGCTCCCTTCTGTCCTTACCATTTGCTAGTCAAGGATAAAAGCTTTGTGAATCTGGGTGCTAATAATAACAGATTTGGGTTGATTATAGATGGTATGAAGTATAGGTGTATCTAGTGTGCTACTGGATATCTAGATGTTCAGTGAGCCCCTCCTGCTTTCCTTCAGTTCTCTCCTGCTTGGCCTCTCTTTGCTTTCTTCAGTGGTGATAGTTCAGTTGTGACGTCAGCTCATGCCCTTTCCTTTCTGTCCTTGTGGTGCACTTGCTAGGTCCTTTGTTCTTTCATTTCCTCCACAGACAAGTATGAAGCAATACCAGGCTAAGCTCTGAGGATGCAGATAAGCAACTATTCCTGCCTTCCTGGAATCTACAGTTCCATGTGAAAACAGGCATGCTCAGCTGTAGACACTAAATTAGTACACATGTACCAGGCATTTGCAAAGCAGGGGTGGGGACTGTGTCAGCCAAAGCCTTCATAAGGAGAGAGTGCTAAGTAGGAAGGAACACACAAGATACATATGTCTACTTAAAGGGAACAGCGTAGTCTGAAGGTGGCAGTGAGAAACAAGCTGTTGAGAAGAAAAAGACCCAAGAACTTTATACACAGAATGGGAAGTGTAACAGAGGAAATAGGGAGAGGTGAAGAGCTCAGTCTCAGGTGTCTGGATAGGCTTGTCACTGTCCCTTTGTAAGCCACGTGGGGAAAGAGAATTGGAACAAAGAATCAGTGAGTAGTTCAGAGTACTTGCTGCACTTGTGGACACCTGAGTTAGCTTCCTAATACCCAGGTCAGGTGACTCAACTCCCTGTAACTCCAGCTCCTGGGGATCTTCTGGCCTCAGTGAGCACTGCTCTCTCTCTCTCTCTCTTGCAGGCACACACACAAACACACATGTGTACACACATATGGGAGAAGGAAGAGAGAGACAAAAAGAGAGAGAGCTCTATATCTTTTTAAAAAATATAAACATAAAAGTTAATAGAGACACATTTCAAGCAGTATGTCCCCCATTACTTCTTCCCTCACATGTTCTTACTGCCACCCTTTTCTACTCCTGAGACTTAGTTATCATCCTGGGTGAGTTATAATAAGATTAGTTTATTAAATTAGATGGATCTACTGAAGAAAATTCACATTGATATGACACATCCATATCTTTAAAAACAATGAATCCTCAGGAGAAATTATGAAACAATGGTGATGTTTAGGAGTTTTTAAAAGTGATTATAAAAACTTACAACGGGCTAAGTGTGATACTAGAATCTAAGCAACCCCCATATCAGTGAATGCTCAGCCTTTTCCTTGTTTAATGTGCAATACTGTTTTTCAAAACCTTTTTCACTTGATAATATTCTGACTGGGTAAGCAAGAAGGACCAGTGATGGGCACTAAACTATAGGATCTCTTCAAACTTGTGTCTTCTTCACTGTTTGGGAGCATTCCATCTAGTCAGCTTCAGTGAGGCTGTTTGACTCTTATTGCTGTGAATAGTGGTGTGTACTGAGTATTCAGCCTCTCCTTCAGAACCAATGAAAGGGCCAGGTGATGTCATCATAGCATTACTGTGTCTTTCTATGTGACCCACACTCTGACCTTTTACAAATTAGTTTCCAGATTTGCATTTGATGCTATATCTTCTACTATTTCTTCAACTAAGATAGCCAACATTCACTTGGTCTCTTTAATTTTTGTCTAGCAATGTAAAAAAAAAAATGTTTTTCACAGACCATGTCTAACAAAACAGTAGATTGTATGACAGCAACATTGAAACATAAATCTGTCCTAAGGGACTACCTGGGAAAGTATGTCTGGTGCATAAATTTCAAGCCAACATAGTCAGCCTGGGGCTGCAGGCTGGTTGTGCACAGCGATCAAAGAGAACGGGTTGATTCGGATTCCTACTTTTCTTTAACACCTTTGGCCTCACAGTCCACACACTCTGAATCCTCACACACAAATAGAAAACACTTCAAAATTTCCTTGCCATTTAATAATTTATTCACTTGCTAACTGGATTTTGAGAACGGAGGGCAAATACTACTAAGAGTCTCCTGTTCAAGGTTTTTCCTAAAATGCAAAAGATGGAATAAAGAAAAAGAATCTTTTTTCAAAGGTTGTCCTCTTCTGCTAAGAGCTGGAGGTCTTTGCCGGGGAGGAGGAGAGAGTGGGGTGGGAGGTGGAAGGGAAGGATGAAGGAGCCAGTGGGAGCAGTTGTTTTTCTGTGCTTGCTGACGTCAACAGAATTGCCAGATGGCATTTGAATGCTTTGCAAAAAGACAGGAGCCTTTTATTGCAGCTGTCGTGCACAGCTTTCATTCGCCTGCTTCATTCCCAGAAGTGGTCTGATGCTTTCTCTCATTGTGGGAGTAATGAGGGCTTTGTACCTTTCCAGACCCGGAGGGCTCTTCTGTAGGATGTTCTTACCTTACATTGCTCTGATAAGGGGCACATACTCAGGGACACCATGGTTCGCTGTCAGTTCCTGAGGGGCAGCTCTAGTCAGGGTTAGAATTTGATTGATCAGACAGTCCATTCTCTACAGAATGGCTTCTGTGGATCCTGGCAGCCGCAGGCATGCACTTGGCAGCACCTGAAGGATCTAAGGGGGCAGCAGCAGGGTACAGGGCATGGTTTGTGGAGTGATCCCGGACAGCAAAGTAACTCATGTGCAACAGATCTGAGAACTCATAAACAATGCTGTCTCAGAGGCCCTGTGTACTACTTGGGGACTCAAAAGAAAGGGGACTTAGAGAAAACCTGGGCATCCTTGTGTGAAGGAAGGAACAGGACTTTGAAATGGTGGGAAGCGCTTTTAGAAACTGACCCCTCCACAAATTCTTATGTCGGGCGGATCCATCTTCAAAGCTTGCCCTATCCCAATGCCTGAATCATGTGGCTTATTTTCATGTCTGGAATTTATCAAGCTTTTAATTCATTTGGTTATCAAGTGTGTTTGTTTGATTTCATTTTTGTTTGGGGTGAGGTTTGGGAGGGGGTGGTTTTTGTTTTAACAATGTATGAGTTTCTGGGACAGTTAATTGGATAAATTGGTTTCCAGGGCCCATTTAAAATTGGAAAACAGTACAAAGTTTTTATACTAGAAAAGCTTTCCACCACTGTGTGACTGTAACTTATATTTTTCAGAGTAATTTGGAGTATTCCATATGCCCTGAGCTGCATTCCCTGGGTTTCTCTCTTCTAACCCACATCACAGGTACAGGCTATGGTGACAGTTCTGCTGAAATAAGAAGCAGCCTGAAGACAAAGGACACCAAGGGTCTGAAGGATAGAAAGGCTTAAGTTGTTACATTGATGTGAGCCTGATCAGTAGCCTGATCACCACTGTAGCCTAATCAGTTATCTCTAAGCCAGTGAGAGCCCCTGTCTCAAAAACAAGATTGATGGCTCCTGAGGAATGCCCCAGAAGGTTGACCTGTGGCCTTCAGATGCGGCAGATCCTTATAGTGGAAATGATTATCTCTGTACAAGGAAAAATCACATGCTATTGTGTTAGTTAGCACACTAGAAGGATGTTAAAACCACTGTCTTGAGTGATGAGCAATCCCTGAACAATGTTCCAGATGTTTTTGTTCTGCTGCAGATGAAACATGAAGAAAGCTGTACTTACTACTATGTTATGTTCCAGGCACATGCATATCATGGACTTGTTTTCAAACATAAACCGTGGTTCTGATTTCACTGCTTCAGGCATTATAGATATGTAGGAGGAGATGGTAGTTGCTAGGAGGGCTGTAAGATGCACCTTTCCCTCTGCCCCTTTTTCCTCTCTCAACTGTAAGGGATAGTGGCATGTATAGAAGCATGATCTATGTGTATCATAGGTTTGAACGAGCCCAGTGTCTCAGTTGACTTCTGGTTGCCTGTAAGATGTAAGAAGCTCAGTTACTCCTCTAGCACCACATCTGTCTGCATGTCACCATGCTCCCTGCCATAATGATAATAGAACAGGGGCCTGGAAGTTTGTTTTGTTTTGTTTAATTCCACCATACTACTGTCTACAGCGTCAGCTTCACCCTAATGTTGACCCCACCTGTGGCTGCTGGAGGCAGCACACTTCCTCTTTTTTTTGAGAAGCTCAAAGTCCCCCTCATCTCTCATGAACTCATATTCAGTTGTCTTACTTATCCTTAGCTAAGTCTCTGGCTTGAGGATTCTAATTGTCATAAGTAGTATAGAATGTCAATAGTAAAGATACTGACCACACTTTTTTTCCAGGTTTGATGACCTGAATTAAATCCCAGGATCCCATGTAGTAGAAAGAGAGACCCTATTCCACAAGTTGTCCTCTGCCATCCACACTGTCAATATACAAAATAATAAAATAAATAAATACAAATTAAAAAATAATCAAGTCAATCATGAACCTAGTGGGTGATGATTAGTGTTAATAGTCATCAACTAGACAGGATCTGGAACCATCTATGAGATTAGCCTACAGATATACGTCATAGGAACTATTTGACCTCTGAGCATGATGGTGAGGAATTATCTTGATTAGGTTAATTGATGTGGCATGATCTGTCTTAATAGTAGGCAAGATGATTCATTTGGTGGGGATCCTGGACCATATAAAATGGAGGAAAAGAGTGAGACTGGACTTTCATTTCTGCTTCCTGGCTGTGGCTGCAATGTGACCATCTACCTTAAGCTCCGGTTACCATGCTTCCCCCACCGCTCACACTGGGAGCCAGAACAAATGCAGTGGCCCCTAAGTTACTTTGGTCAGAGTATTTAATCACAGCAACAGAAGTAACTAAGACATTCTGATGCTTTGGATGACAAAGTCCGCCAAAGGCTCATGTATTTAAGCACTTGGTCCCTAGTTGATATCATTGTTTGGAGAAGACTGAGAAGTGTGGCTTTGATGCATGAAGTATGTCACTGTGGGTTGGCTTTGAGACTTTAAAGACAAGCCACTGCTAGTAAGGAATCATTCTGTGACTCTTGCTTACCACAGAGGACTTGAGTTCTTAGGTTCCTAAGGGCCACCATGCTGCTTGCCTCCATGCTTTCTTGCCTAGACAGACTCTTATTCCTCTAGAATCATAAGCCCAAATAAACTCTCTCTTCTATAAGTTGCCTTGGTCATGATATTTTATCACAGCATTAGAAAAGCAACTAATACAGAAGTAGTGTATAAACTCTGAGTAAGTTAAGAACAAGGACACTTTCGAGTATCTGTAGACATTGATCCTTCTAGCCAAATGATATTCTGGTTCATAAGATGATGGTTGAGTCCATTAATGACATCAGCAGCCACAGATACTATTGATGAGAACATAAGAGGGCACTGTTGCCTTTTGAGCCAGTATGGAGCAAGGCTGATAATAGAAATGAGTAACTTGAATTATTTTTTAGAAATATTGGGCTAGTCAGAAGACAGTTTGGAGATGTGTTTAGCTAGCTCCTCCTCTGTATTAAATTGTATAGTCTTTAATCTGTTATCAAAGCCAGGACTTGAAGGGATCTCTTGCCTGTCTTTTGTTCTCTTTGTTTTAAAAGGCTTCCTCTATTTGTTCCTTGCTCACATTTTAATGAAAGAACTTACACAGTCTTTCATTTCTCATCTCCTTAAGACAAAATAAAACTGAAATTGACTAAAATGATAGCCAACAAGAACTCAAAGCAATTTTTTCCATATCCTGTATCCTGATATCCAGTGTAGGAATACTTGCAATCATAAATTTTATTAATCTTTTATGATACTAATTGTCTAAGAGCCTCTGGAAGTTGTTTTTCCTTCTTTGTGTAGCTATTTTTGCTTTAAATATCCTGGGCTGACTCACTCCATATTGTTGGCTCTCTATATTCCTTAAATCAGCCATTATTGCTATAATCAGGATTTGTAAAAGCATTGACTGACCCAATAATTATGACCAGGAGGAGAAAAGGAATCTCTGACATAAATCCTAAGTGATTCACCATGGTGACCAAGGGACTTATTTACTTCACTGATTTCCTTTTATACATCGAGTCATTGTTGATAACAGTGGGGGACAGATGTCATTTGTAAATTCCTCCAAAACCCCCCAAAGGATCCTGTCCATTTCTTCCTGGTCACTATATTTGAGTCATTGAGGTCTTTCGACTTGAAGATAATCATTTTTTTAACTGCCTCATAACATTCCTAATATAATAAATCAGGCCATTCTCTTAAACTGAAGTCTTTGACTCAGACTTGTATACTGACATGTTATAAAATTTTATTTTCATTGCCACCTAAGACATAAATCAAGACAAATGCCTTCCTAAAAATCACAGATGGTTCCACAATACACATGTTTGCTTTCAGGGGGAGTGGTGTAAAGATTTGTCTTAAATATGAACTACAAGAAGAGTGAAAAATATCTCCCTTCCTTCAATCTTTCCTTCTTTCCTTCCTTCCTTCCTTCCTTCCTTCCTTCCTTCCTTCCTTCCTTCCTTCCTACCCTCTTTCTTAGCAGTTTTGAGATAGTCTCACACAAGATGGTCTGAAACTCACTATGTAACCACAGCATTGCCCCTTACCTCCTGGTAATCTTCTGCCTCAGCCCAGCACCATAGATGTGAACCATCATGCCAGGCAAATGTAGCTTCTTTTCCCAATGGAGAGGTATTAATCCTACCTTTCTTTCAGCTTTGTGTTTGGAAGAGTCTATTTTGACATTTACAAAGAGAATGTGAAGGAAAGGAGGATACTGTGAAATCTTGGAGTTTGCTGATGACGCTCACAGGTTGATAACTAGAGCTGAAGCTCAGGAAGATTAATTATAAGAGTGTACCAAAAGCATGGAATGAATTGGCAAAGATAATTTCCTATCAGCTACGACCAGTAACTGTACATAGAAACATTATTTCCAATGTGGATAGATTGTACAGCCTTGTGACCACCACACAAAACAGATCATGAACGACATCATTAACTTTAGGCACATTGCTTATCTTGTCCTGCGCAAGTTTTAAGCTTTGTAAGTAATAAGTTATTCCTTTTATGATGACATTTTCAGAACTGGGAGTTGCATTTTGGCAAGCTGAGAAAAAAAATCAAAAGTACCATACTTTTTTCTTTTCATTTTTCTTTCTTTTTTTGCCTATCTTTTAAAAAAGTTTTTGATATTGAAGAAGAGGAGAAAGAGAAAAGGAAGGGAGGGAGGGAAGAAGGAAGTAAAGAAAGGAAAAGAGGAAAAGAGGGTGGGAAGAAAGCAAAGAAATGCTATTGTGCTCATTGTGTGACTGCCTGAGCTCCCTCAACATCATTTGTAACAAACTTTTGTTGGAAAAAAATTCTGGGCTCAAAACATTTGTTTTTCATGTGTTTTGAAATTTGATCTCTCTATAAATTGGGAAAGATTTCTTCTTATTGCAAATTTATTTTATTAATTGTCAAAATGGAATTGATTGCCCTTTGATACATTGTTGAATTTTTTTTTTTTTGGTAGAGACAGAGTTTCTCTGTGTAGCTTTGTACCTTTCCTGGAACTCATAGCCCAGGCTGGTCTCAAACTCACAGATATCTGCCTACCTCTGCCTTTTGAGTGCTGGGATTAAAGGTGTGCACCACCACTGCCTGCCTTTTTTTATTTTTGGGTTGAAATATTTTTGAAGTGCTTTTGTTGTATTAGAGCAATTGAGAACATTGGCCACTCTTAACTATTTTATCCTTTTTAATCTCAAAAGAGAGCATTTCATTGGGACAGTTGGTCTGAATTAATATAGATTTTTGTATGCTCACAAGTGACTTATTCACATATTTCTTTGTGAGACCAAGGACTCCTAAAGATATTTCTAGAAAACAGAACTGAGAAAATATTATAGACAGAGAAGAGTAAGGGTATAAGAATAAATGAATTGAATTTCCCATGTCCCCACATCTAATAGGTTCCTAGGTCCCATTGATTTGCCTTGATGCCAACTTTACAATGTATCTCCTTTTCATGAGGGTTGCAAGTGTCATGGCTCCCCATGTTTGGAGTTTATCTTAGTTACTTTTCTGTTCTTGTAAAAACAACAACAACAACAAACCATGATCTAGACAACTCACAGAAGAAAGTTTATTTGGGCTTATGGTTCCATAGGAATGGGAGTCCATCATAGCAGGGCAGCAAGTCAAGCAAGCAGCAGACATGAGGGGAGCAGGACACTGCGTGCTCACATGTTCAAGCCCAAGTGTAAGAGGAGAGCAAATTGAAAATAGGGTGAGACTATTCAATCTTCCCCAGCAGTGCATATCCTCCAGAAAAGCTACACTGTCTCAACCTCCCCAAAAGAACACCAACTGGACCAAGTATTTAGACACCCAAACCCTAGAGGGACATTTCTTATTCAAATCACCATAATGTTTTTGAAGCCTTGGACACGACCATTGTCCTCAAATACTGGGTTGTATTTGGTTATGCCATTTTCCTTGTAAGACATTATACATCACTTAATTAACAGCTTGTAGAATTAAAAAACTTTGGGGTTTTGTTCATGGGCTTTTGAAGTCTGGCTTCTTAATTTGCTTTGAAGTTGATTTTCTGATAATAAAAAGCAGAAGTCTTCCATGCCCAGAAGACAGATCTGTGAAAGCAAGCTTGTACTTTTCTTGTGCAGTCCACATCCTGGTATCATGTTTCTTCTAGTCTTTCTGCTCTGCTGCTCACCAGCTCCTCAGTCAGCCTGCTCTTCCTCCTCACAAGAGCTCCAGCAGTGTTGGCTTGCCATCTTTCTTTATCCCTGCCAGACTTTTTAGTTCTTCTTGCTTTCACTTTTTAGTTTTTTAAAAGATTTAGTACTAAGAGGCTTGATGAGGATGATGGCAAAATAGTGGAAAGCCATAATCTTTTTTTTTTTTTTTTAAACCAGGAGTTATTCTTTTTTAACTTAGTTTGGAAAGTAGTCAACTTCTCCAATAAATGGATTTTATGGGCTTTAAAAACAAAATGATTTATTTTATTTTAATCGTGTGTACATATATGTGTCTGTATGAGGGTACAAGCACATAAGTGAAGATGTTGGCAGAGGCCAAAATAAGATGTTGGATTCACTAGAAATATAGGTGGTTGTGAGCAGCCTAGCATGGGCACTGGGAAGAAACCTTCCACAATAGCAGTATGTGCTCTTAACTGCCGAACAATTTCCCTATACTCTTTGTAATTTTTGTTTCCATTGGCATAAACTCATTGTATATAGGGCTATGTTGCAGAGTGGGCATTGTCATACAAGTATCCAATATTCTTTGAACGTATCTCCCGGTGTCTCCCAAAACCTCCTGTATCTCACCCCTTCCCTATTCATTACACACTGTTGTTCTTCTGTATTTTCACTTATAGTCATGGCAGTCATATGTATGTACATGATTTTGTATATCTGTGTAAAACCTAGGAAATACAAGTGAGAGGAAAAATATGATATTTGTCTGAAGCTGACTTAATTCACTGAAAATGATTGTCTTTAACTCCATCAATTTTCCTGCAAAAGACATAATTTTGTTCTTCATTATGTTGAAAGAAAATTCTCCTCTCTCTCTCTCTCTCTCTCTCTCTCTCTCTCTCTCTCTCTCTGTGTGTGTGTGTGTGTGTGTGTGTGTGTGTGTGTGTATAAAATCACTTTGTCTTTATCCATTACCCTGTCACTGGACACCTAGCTTGTTTCCCTAACTTAGACTTTGTGAACAATGCTGCAGTGAACAGCTGTGTGATATGTTGACAGTGATGTCCATGGTTGCTATAGCTGGGGAGTATGGAAACACTATGCTTACTTATGCTTTTTGCTTTTCATGTGAAGTGTCATGACTGATAACTTGAAGTAGGCTTTCAGTGGTGCCTGAGAATACAACCAGTCCTTTTTTTCAAATGCCCCTTAGTTTTGTAATGTCAACATTTTCCAGCCCACATTCTAAACTAAGGATTTACTACTGGCTGATTTACAGACTAACTAAATGCATGCATAAGTCTAAGGACACTTACAGCTCCATCTTTACCTTCTGTCCAGTCTCCATGGGATATTTCTGTATCAGCTTCAATATCTTACTTTCCTTTTATTGATCAATTTACTGGAGTGGCTGATAGGCTCTACTCTTTCCTGAAACCATTCCTCTATAGCCACCTCTTAGACACTACACTAACAGAAAATTTTCAGATATCACTGGTATCTCAATCATTTGTCAGTGCTGATCCTTCATTCTTGGCAAATATGTTTTATGTCCTTGTCTGTTTTGACAACAAACTTAATTTGAGAGATTGGCCCCTCCCATTCTTCTGAGTATATGTTCTATCTTGGTCATAGATGTTGCATCCATTATCACTCTGCCTTAGTCTGCTTATCCTTCCACTTCACCACACTTCCATGGTAGTCTAGGAGCCATCCTTGGACACATCTATGTCATCAAGATCCATGTGTCTATGTGTAAGCATGAGCAGTGTAATATAAATCTTGAGTCACCCCATTGACACTACATATTTATTCAAAGACAGGTACCCGAGGCACCTCATAAAAGTGCATTCCTTTGAGCTCATGATTTGGCGAAGCATTCTCAATTCCCTGGCCTTGAACATCAGCCCAACTTCTCTCTTCATACATAATATTCACGCCACTATTTTGCAGGGTTCTTCATTACACTTGGCAAGTTAACCAAAGGTCTTGAGTGTGGCTTCCATTCCTGCTGTGGTCTATGTTCTCCAACTTCTCTACACTCATCCTTTCCACCTGAGTTGTCCAAAGTTCACCATGAAAATTGTACCCAAAGAACTATTTTTTCGGCCTACAAGCTCACTCAGATGTTTCTCTTTTGAAAAAGGAAAAAAGTTCCAACACAACTGTGAGGGTGTTTGGCCATCTGATCACCAGACTAGGTCAGATCAGGCTTTCTCTTGACCATTGCCAGCAGTCTACAGAGGATGTATCATTGTGGATTTCTGGGGACCTCTCCAGCACTCTGCCTATTCCTTTTCTCATGTGGTCTTTATTTATCATGGTCTGTTATTCCTTGTTCTCCCTTTCTGTCCTTGATCCAGCTGGGATCTCCTGCTCCCCTTAGCTTTCTTTCCCTCAAACCTTGCCCTTCATTACTCCCACTGTTGTCCAGGTTGTTCATGTAGATCTCATCCATTTCTCTATCATTGGGTGATCCCTGTGCCTTTCCTAGGGTCCCATTTTCTAGGTAGCCTCCCTGGAGTTGTGTAGCAGTCTAGTCATCTTTGTTTTACATCTAATATCCTCCTATGAGTGAGTACATACCGTGTTTGTCCTTCTGAGTCTGGGTTACCTCACTCAGGATGATTTTTTCTAGATCCATCCATTTGCTTGCAAACCTCATGATGTCATTGTTTTTCTCTGCTGAGTAGTACTCCATTGTGTATATGTACCATATTTTCTTTATCCATTCTTCATTTGAAGGGCATCTAGGTTGTTTACAGGTTCTGGCTATTACAAACAATGCTGATATGAACATAGCTGAGCAGATGCCCTTGTGGTATGATTGAGCATTCCTTGGGTATATACCCAAGAGTGCTACAGCTGGGTTGTGAGGGAGATTGATTCCCAATTTTCTAAGGAAGCACCTTATTGATTTCCAAAGTGGCTGTACACGCTTGCATTCCCACCAGCAGTGGAGGAGAGTTCCCCTTGCTCCACATCCTCTCCAGCATAAGCTATCTTCTGTGTTTTTGATCTTAGCCATTCTGACAGGTGTAAGGTGGTATCTCAGAGTCATTTTGATTTGCATTTCCTGGGTAATTAGGGATGTTGAGCAATTCCTTAAATGTCTTTCAGCCATTTGAACTTCCTTTGCTGAGAATTCTCTCTTTAGTTCTATAGCCCATTTCTTAATTGGACTGTTGGGCATTTTGATGTCTGATTTCTTGAGTTCTTTATATATTCTGGATATCAGCCCTCTGTCAGATGTGGGGTTGGTGAAGACCTTTTCCTATTCTGTAGGCTGTTGCTTTGTCTTGTTGACCCTGTCATTTGCTCTACAAAAGCTTCTCAGAGATCCTCATCCAGGCCCCAGGTGGAGCTCCAGGTGTCCTATTGTCGAGAAAGAGGAGGGCCCAAGATTGGAAAAAGCACAGGGACAAATAGCCAAAGGAATGGAAGCACATGAATTATGAACCAAAGGCTGTGGAGCCCCCAGCTGTAGCAGGCCCTCTGGATAATTGAATAGCTTGAACTGTTTGGGAGGCATCCAGGCTGTGGGACCGGGGCCTGTCCTTAGTGCATGAGCTGGCTGTTTGGAACCTTGGGCTTACACAGGGACACATGCTCAGCCTGGAAGGAGGGGACTGGACCTGCCTGTACTGAATCCACCAGGTTTAAATGAATCCCCAGGGGAGTCTTGGCCCTGGAGGAGATGGGAATGGAGGGGAGGGGATGAGGGGAAGGTGGGGTAGGGGAAGGAGGGGGGAGGACAGGGGAACCCATGGCTGATGTGTAAAATTAAAACACAAATATAATAATAATAATAAAAAGAAAAAGGAAAAAAAAGATACATACATATAAAAACTAATCCTCTGCCTGCTATTTCATTATTATTGGATTGTAGGAAAACATTGTAGGGCTGTTTCCCTTATCAGTGTGACTTCTTCAAATTGACATTTGCTACTCTCCAGAAAGCATGTATTCTATAATAAGCTGGTAAGAATAGGTTTCATTCCTGGCTCTAATTTCTCAAGAGTTTTTTTTTTTTTTTTTTAAATCAGTTTAGAATTTGAAACTATGCTAGAAGATGGATTTCTCTTTTAGGAGGCTATCTTAGCACAGTGATTTGTTTTGGGGATGTATTGCACACCATCACTTCTCCTTTTTCACTTTCTTGAAGCACAGGATTGGAAATAAGGAATGCATCTCTTTGCAGATTTAGGGTATGTGGTATTTCTAGTACTACTCAGGGTTCTAGGCTTAGGCTAGTGAATGAAGTCTACCATTGTCCTTACTGTACAGTCCAAACCCTAAAAGAAGAAATACACACACACACACACACACACACACACACACACACACACACACACACACAATTGAGAGATGATCAGGGATAAATTGCTTTTCAGAAGAAAGAGTCTACCTACAGGCAAGAGATTAGCAGATAGATGTGTAGCTTCTAAGAAGAGAGTCTATACACACAGGGACAGATGATGGCAGATGCATGGCTTCTAAGAAGAGTCTATACACAGAGAGACAAATAATGGGAGATACGTGGCTCGTCACAAATGATGGCTCAAAGAATTTGAAGTTTGTTAGGAAGTTTGTGTTTCTAGTATATGAAATAAAGGAACATCCCAGCAGGAACAAGCATGGCCATGAGTGGATCGTGTGCAAGGAGCCAAGGAAGATACTCTAGAAAGAGAAACAGAGACAATCTGTAGAATAGGCAAGAGCCACTGCATGTGATGGTCAATGGGGATAAAGTAAAACTAATGAAGTTTCAGAAAACTGTGTTTCTTTCGATGTATGTGTGTGTTGTGTTTGTCTATGTGTATGTGTGCTTGTGCTTTGTGAATACTTTAACCACAATAGAGAATTACATGTGGAAAAATTAAATTAAAGTATGTATTATAATAGATCATGCTTCTAATGCACCTTATAAAATGGAAGAAGGCTGGGGCTGACTGAAGCTGGGGCTACAGTTTAGTAACCCACTGTTAAAAGTGCTTTCCCAGTGTGGTTAGGACCCTGAGTACAATCCTCAGCACTTCTACAAAGGATTATGTTAAAAAGTGACCACTGAAATGTTTGTAATTGGGGGAAAATATTAATTATGTGCTTATAATTTCACTTTAACAGTGATATGAGAGATATAACATAATTTTATTTTTTATTAATTTCCACTAATAATCTCACAATTCATATGTTTTTGTTGTGTGGAAACAAAAGAAATGAAAGTCTGTATGTTAATGAGTAGACAGCACTCTCTCCAGAAGTGATGGCCAGGCAGCTAGTCCTTTCCAAGGCAGAACACTGCCCTCTGCTGTTCACCAGTCTTGGTCTGTTTGTAGGCTAAGGAAACAGCAGCTTCAAGTGTAGTAACCATTGATAAAATTTAACAGACCAAAGATGACATCAAACTCAGAGATGTTTGTTCCTAAAATATTTAGAAATCTGTACTCATATTAGATATTACACAGATACTCTCCAGTTTGTGTTCCTCCCACTGACAAAAAGTCTTTTTTAACTTATGCAGCAATTTATATTTTTTAAACCTTCCCACATTCACTGATGTGAGCAATCACATGGATAGCTCACTGTCAGATTCCCACATATCTATGCTATCTTATCTTTTCTAACAGGGAAGAGAGAGAACAAGTCTGAAAGTAAAGCCTATGGCTATCATTTCAACAGTATAAGTGTGTATAGTATAAATAACCAATAGGATGTTTCATTTTCTAAATAATAAGCTTCCCTTCTATTATAATTATTAATTTTGGATTGTTTGGTAAAGTTACTAGCGTCTGGAGGGTACTTATAATAGAAAATATAAACAGAATGCTTGGGACAAGGTACCAATTGTTTGCAGATAGATTTTTCTGGAAGTACAAAAAGACACTGAGCCACATACTGCTTCCCATTTGATGGCATGGAATGTCTCAGAACATCAAAAGAGAAGGAAGTTGGGAATTACAGTAATTGCTGGCATTTGCTGTTTCTGACCTCTCATAGGGGACCTTCCAATAGGAATGTTGTTGGAAAATCATTTGATTAAGGGCTCTGTAGGTCCTTTCCTACTGTACTGTACATATATATATATATGTGTGTGTGTGTGTGTGTGTGTGTGTGTGTGTGTGTGTGTGTGTGTGTGTAATCTTAAGAAGAAACTTCAAATGTAAATGCATATTCCCTGCCAGAAAATTAAAATAAGCAAACATCTGTTTCCTTGGGTTGGCCTTTTGCCAAGGTTCAGCCTACAGTGACTTACTGAAAAATTTTCACATGATTTCATTTTTTAAAATTTTCCCAGACTATTTCAAGTCTAAAATTATAAACGGGTCCTATGAAAGTATAAACACATATGCAGTTTTTCTGGCTCTGAGGTCAGAACCGAGAATATGCCAAACATCATTTCTATAGTGTCCAGCTCATAGTCTAAAATAATTTAGCATATTGGAGACTAAAATAGTATTTTCTGGTAACACAGACAGCCTCTCAGGGAGAGATTTGGAGGTGATGGGATGACACATCGTTCTATAGAGATGTAGAGGCTATCCCAGGATACACCAGGTATCTATTCCCAGCACTGACGACCAACATCATGTAAGGAAGGTCCCAGAATCTCCTCTTTATGTGTCATCTCCTGTGATGTTTATCCATCTCTTCACCCAGCTCCTTCTCTGCCCTGAGAATGTTCTTCCATGCTGTGCTTGCCTCCCAGGGTGCCTCCCAAGATGACTAAATAGAAAGAAAAGAAAAATACTTCCAACAATGGGGCTCAGATGCCTACTCTTAGAATTCTTTTCAGGGTGTGTTATAAATCACACCAGTGCAATCGACCATGCTAACTGAAACCAGCACTTTTGTACAATTACTTTGTAACAGCTAAAAATTAATCTCAGACCTATTATGGAGCATTTGGGTGTAGGTAGGAATATAGACTTTATAACTATTTTTGCCTAAAATAAGAAGTGAAAATATTAGAAGTTCTGATTTTATTGCTTTAGGGTTATTGGTAGAGAAATCTTATCTTTAGGCTGTCTTCTTTTATAAAGAAATTCTGCCTGGACAGGAGAGATAAGTCAACATGTAAGATCTCCTATTGCTTTTACAGAGAACTTGAGTTCAGTGCCTAGCACCAACATTGGGTGACTCACAATTGCCTATAGCTTCAGCTCCAGGAGATCTCAGCACCATCTTCTGAACTCCACAAAAATATGTACATGTGCAACACATGCACAAGTACACACACACACACACACACACACACACACACACATACACACACACACACGCATGCACAGTTGAATAATTGTTGAGAGAAAGAGAGAAATACCTGGTACAAGTGACAAAGATGTACATGTTTATGAATCTTTCTTTACACATTAAATTATTTCATCTCATAGCAACAATGCTGTAATATATAATATTTATTAGATTACATTCCAGGCTAAGCACTTCCTAGCACTCCTTTTTCCTGATTTTCTTTTCATATGTTCATTATACATGGTCCTTGGTTACATAAATCAATTTCCTACCATGATACGCTTGACCTTGAAAGACCCCCGGAGAGGTCTCCCCTCAGGAGAGACCCCCGGCTCAAGGAGCACGCAGCGACCACGGATCAGATGCAACAGCACGAGGTTTATTTAAACACAGGTACCTGGGGCAACCAAGTCTCTCGGAAAACTTGCGCGCCTCTGGGTTGGTAAGATGGGTTTTTATAGCAAGAAGCGCGGGAAAGCATTAGTCAAAGGGTTCTGATTGGATAATTTAAACAAGGCGCGAATGGTTACAAAGCTCTGATTGGACAATTCAAGTGAGGCGCAAATAGTCAAAGGGTTCTAATTGGACAAAGCTCTGTCAAAGTGAGGCGCGAATAGTCAAAGGGTTCTAATTGGACAAAGCTCTGATTGGACAATTCAAAGTGAGGCGCGAATAGTCAAAGGGTTCTAATTGGACAAAGCTCTGATTGGACAATTCAAAGTGAGGCGCAAATAGTCAAAGGGTTCTAATTGGACAAAGCTCTGTCAAAGTGAGGCGCGAATATATGAGCATAAATCGAATGGGGCGTGAACTCAGGCTCAGGGCGGTTTGTGGGTTTTTCCCTTGGTAACCAGATATGTGTGTTGACTCAACCCCTATCTAGAATTCCAGCTGCTCTGGCCCTCCCGCACTGACGCCAGGCAGTCTGCCCCTGACATCCTGCTTATCTATCGGCTATCTGGGCTGCGGTGGGGCCATTCTATTTCCTGGAACTGTCTTTTGTTCCCTTATAAGCCTTGCAAACATAGCATTACTATAGGGGTGCCGGGGGGTCTTTCAACCTCATGTTTATTCCCCTGTATTTTCTGGCCCTTCCCTTTCTCCCCTGTCCCATTAGTCACATTTGTTTATTTTCGTGTCTTCTTTTATGTAATATATATCCATGACTTTATATTACTATATTTGTCTTACTGAGACTTTACTAAGACTCCTACATAAAGTTTCATTTAATCATCAGCAAATAGGTGCTATTAGTAAGCCTGTTTTAGAGTTAAGAAAGCAAGGGTTATAGAGAGAAATAGATTTGTCTACATGCATATTAGCAGACATAAAACTTGAAATCAAGCAGCATGACTTTACATTCTATATCTCCCATGACTCCATAAAATAGACATTTGGTACTAGTAAATAAACAAAATATCTTGTCCTTTGGACCAACTCTTGACATCCTTGCTTTCTAACTCCTCATACACATAGTACACATATAGTGAGACCTGCATTGGATACTGTGTGCTCCCCAGGTTTGCTGCTGAATTATTATTAATAGTAGTACTATCATTATACTATCTACTCTTAAATTTTTTAAATTAAAATATGACATAATTTCTCCATTCCCTTTCCTTCCTCTAGTACCTCTCATGCACCCCCTTTCTCTCCCTCAAATTCTTTAATTACTATTATTTAAGATTCCTTGCCCACCATTTCTAGGAGACACAATATCACAGTAGATTTCCCGGTCCCCTGTCTCTTACAATCCATCTACCCCTTCTTTTGTGATGTTCCCCAAGCCTCAGGTGCAGGAGTTATATTGTAGATGTATCAAGTGGGGCTGTACATCCCATAATCATTTGGTGTCTGCATTTTGACCAGTCATGGTTTTCTGTAATGGACTCCATCTATTGCAAAGAGACATTTCTTTGATGAGGGGCAAGAATTACATGTATCTCTGGGTATAAGGTTAAACATTTAAAGTTAGGAGTCATGCTGATTTGGTAGAGTGTCAGTTGTAGGTTCTTCTCTAAGATCCATGAATCTACTACTTCAGAGAACTGGCCATGTATCAAGCACAATCTATCTATCTCTCTCTCTCTCTCTCTCTCTCTCTCTCTCTCTCTCTCTCTCTCTCTCTTTCTCTCTCTCCGTGTCAGATCTGATGAAAATGCTACTGATTACCACCAAGGTATGCATGCCACTATTCCACACCCATGGGGTCTTTGTGCCCTCCTGGTGATGTTAACAGTTCACAGATGTCATAGCTATGTAGGACCATTACTTGCTCCCCTCCCTTGGAAGCATCATGGCACCCCTTAGCACTTATTTTTGAATGAGCTCTACATTTTATCTCCTGCTCCAGGAATCATAAGGAATAGCTTGCCATAACTATTTTATCATACCTCATTTCACCTGAAAAGAAACATTGGGTTTAAAACACACTGCAGCTCTGCTAATGCCATAATTAGGACCAGAGGTTGGGGAATTTTGAAAGCCTTTCAAGCAGAAAAATCATAAAATATTTCATAAATTTTCCATACCTCTAGTAATGTATTTTCACTTAGTATGTAAGCAGGCAAGCTTTCCCACATCTTTTGATGAGGGACCAAAAATGCCTCTTTTCTGAGGTTGTATCCCCTGTGTGTATTGTAGCTCAAAGTTGCCTTTCTTAAGTCCCAAAAGCCATACTATGGATGACTGCCAATTTCAGTTTCTTTATAGTGGAAATGAATTAGGAACTTGGGAACATTTTTAGTTGAAAGTCCTTCAAGTATGTCATGGTTTTCTATTTGAACGTTTGAAGTCATGACTGAACAGCCTAATTCAATGAAAATCTACCTTCATGAAGCCTCTTTACAAAACCTGTGCAACTCCACAAAACTAGTCTGTTAGTTTCTAAGGAAATGGATTCCATTCCCTCACTTGCTGTTGATTTAGTGATTATTTCATTCCCAAATGTACTGTGATAAATGTAACCTGGTTTAAACAGTCCTGGGAACCAGTAAAACTGACCTTTGATCAAAGTGCACATTGATGATCTAGAGCAAAGAGTCTGTGAAAGTTCCAGATAGGAGTCTGTTCCCTGGAAGACTCAGTGTGCATTAAGCAATGGGAAAGAAGAATAAGTGACATCGTAAGAATGATAAGTGACACCATCATGATTTGTAATATAAAAGAATCATGGTAAGATTAGCAGTCAGTAAAACAAGTATTTTACTGTTGTAAAATAATTTTAGCATTAAAATGTTAGCTGATGGAGGAATGGCTGGTGGCTAAAATGCTTGACACTCAACTATAAGGACTACAGCTTGGATGTCCAGCACTTAAGCAAATGCCAGGAGAGCATGGAGAGCAATACTAGCCTTTAGGATACTGAGTTAGAGGAGCCCTGACTAAGTAGTTTAGCTAAGTCAGCAAGTGCTGGGTTCTACTGAGAGAATCTGCTTCCATATACAGGATGTAGAGTGTTGGAGGAAGACATGAAGCAGCATCTTCTAGAATATACATACATACATGCACATACATACATACATGCACACACACACGTGAACATGCACACACACATAAAAATAAAATGATGTAAAAAATCCCAGTGGGTTACCTACATAGCTTCTCAGCTCTCGTGTTTTAAAGTGTGTGACCTTCATGCAGATTTGTAAAGTCTGCTTTGTGTTGCTTCTGTCTCTGACAACAAAAAAGACATCAGGTGCTGTACTGAGTAGGAGAATTTGCAAATTATTGTGTGTTCTCTGCCTGGGCAGGCAGGTCATCAATCTGTTTCATAAATTTATCAGTTTAATCATTACCCTCAACTGTGTGGGAATCAGAAGTTTAACGTGACTGATCCATGTCACCTCAACAGGGGTGTGTCAAAGGTTAGATGTCTTTCCCTCCGTCCCTCATGTGAGACAACCTCCTTAACCACGAAGCAGGAAATTTATTTCCATCATTGCTCAAGCTTGGATTCCCCCCTTCTTGCTTTTCTTCCTTTAAGTAAGGAATGTTCATTAGCTTCTGCTTTCATCTGTGTTGTCCCATACTTATTTCCCAAGCTGCCTTTTAAAAAAATTAAAAACCCTAGGATCTGAATATTTTCATTCAAACCTGACATGGTACTTCAGCAAATAATCTGACATATTAAAGATATATTATGTTAAAATCTGTTGTGACTTATTTACATATACTTACTAGATTTTTTATAACTTATAGCTCATGGTAATTAGATGCTCAAAGATTATCTTCAAGGAGTGAATTCTTTCTGATGCCTGCCCACATTCAGAGACCCCCTTTGTCTAACCAGAAAGCTTGGGACATAACAATAGTGAGAGTGAAAATAAAGTTTCTGTAGTTGACTTGATTCACATGTCTAATCTTGGAATTAAGTTTAATGTTGATTTCAACTGTATTGTCCATCTTTTTAACTTGTCCACTAGGCCATTACTTTTTTAGTCACCATGATGAGATACTTGAAGTGAGCAACTTCAGGATGGAAAGATTTATTTTGGCCCACCATTGGAGAGCATTTGGTCCTTTGTGGTGGAGAAGCTATGGCAGTGGGGAAGGCATTCCTGTGGGTCCTTGAGGTAGCTAGTACATTGGGTTGGCATTTGAGAAATGCAGAGAGAGAGAGAGAGAGAGAGAGAGAGAGAGAGAGAGAGAATATGAATGAATGAATGAGAATGAATGAATGAATACAGAAGTAGGTGTGAGCTATAACCTCCCAGTTCTAGCTCTCTCCAGAGCCTTACTTCCTCCAGCATGGCCACACCTCCTAAAGATGACATGGCTTCTGCAGACAGTACCACCAGCTGGGGCCAAAGTATTCCAATGGACAAGCTTATGGGGAACATTGCACAGTAAATCTGTTGCCTTGAGCCTTTGTTTTAAGATGAAAACAGAACTTTGAAATTGTCCAGCTCTTTTGTCACGATGCTATTCGTGTCTGTGAAAATTGAAAGCCAGCACACTGGACATTGTCAGAAGACTGAAAAGTTGACTGGATAGAGAAAAGAAGGGGAGGGGGGAATGTTTTAAAGGGGTGCTTTCAAAAAGGCAGTGGGTATGGTGTGTGGTGGCACACACCTTTAATCCCAACACTTGGAAGGCAGAGGCAAGTGAATCTCTGTGAGTTGGAGGCCAGCCTGGTCTGCAGAGTGATACAGAGTGAGCTAATAAGGATACGTAAAACTGCACTTTGTTCCCCACTGCTCATGGAGATAAACACCAGATTTCAATCTAAAAGTGGAGCTTCAAGTTTGGCTGTTATTAAACAGTGTTTCTGGAATTGTGTTTTCTGAATGTTAAATATAAATGTTTCTGTTATAAGGGGATAATGAGATATAATGTTTTAGTGTTTTATGTTGTTCTTGGAACTTTTTTTGTTTGTGTGTTTGTTTTAAGCCTTGTTTAATCATCTACCTTCATAGGCCCACTGTGGTCTGGGGCTACTGCAGCTGGTTACTGCACTGATGAGCTCAGCTTGTTAGTTTAAAATGTCTTCTTTTGTTGGCCTTTGCATAAACCTGATTTTAGTGTTTATTGTCATTATTGAACATTTTTACTTAGCCTAATGAAACATATGGTTATTGTTATACATAGAAGTTTAATAATTTTTTACTTGAAAAGACATGAAAATACCCTTTGAGTGAATCATCCAATTTTTCCACTTTGTACATGATTTAAAAACACCATCTCAATGACGGAAGCCCCACTGCCTAAAATTCATTAATAGTCACTCTCTGAACATACAAGTGCCTTTATAGTTTGTCTGCTGTTTATTGGCACAGCATCAGGGTACCTCTCAGCCTCTTGTGTGTGGTTGCTCTTGGCAGGTTCAGAGCAATCAAATTTGATTGTTAGTCTTACATTTCATGCTTCAGTGGCATCCTTAGTTCTTTGATCCAAAAGGGTGGTGATAAGTTCTTATGCACAATGCAACAATGCAGCTTTTAAGTCTTTCATGATCATGTTCTTAAACCTGAAACCCAGTCAAGCTGGGCATGACTTAATGCCAGTAGGCGATGTGGACTTATTCTTCTTGCTGTTGTTTTCTTTTTCCAAGCAAGTGCAATGTGTTTATGTTGGCTGCTCAGCTGATCCCAGTCTGCATGTCCTGCTTCTTGCCTGCTTTTTTTTTTAAGGCCTTTGCTATAGAACTATAGAGTATATAGGAAATGTCACAAAGAAACCTTTTGCTTATAACAACAATTTTTTTTCTCTAACTACAATGTTTTAAATCAGTTCTTTGGAAATTTCATGCACACATACAATATATTTTTATTATATACATTCCCCACTTCTCTGTCTAGCTCCACCAAGGTCCATTTATCCCACACCCCTACCCCACAATTTCATGTCTTCTTTAAGTTTCTCATGGCCCATTGAGTCAACTTAACAAGCTATACCACATCAAAACAGCACCCATTTTAAAGTTTATGTGGTGCTAATACTGAATTAAATGCCTGGATCCAGGACCTGCCTCCCTGATCACTATGATGTGCAGTTTGAGATTACACAGTTCCTTGTGCCTCACACCATGACTGCATGGCAGTACAAATGGTACTTTGCTATTGTCTGGAGGCTGCACCTTGCCACATGACCTTCCCTGTATCCCTCCTCTCTTCTAATTGTCCCTGAACAGCAATGTGGGAACAGTTGCCCTCACTTCTTGTTTTAGATTTTGTTATTGTTTCCTTTCCTTCTCTCTCTTCTTCCCTAATGTCTCTGATCTGATGGACACCTGGCAAAATGTAACAAATGTGTTGAAAAAGTAGAGAACTGAAATCTGATCCTCTCAACCAGGAGAGATAGATTGTAAATTCAGGCACAAACTTGGTGGCTTTTCACATCTGTCTCTAAAACTCATTGAATCCCTACCACATACCAGGCTCAAGCATTACATTAAAACTTTAGTGGGAGGAAGCTCTTCTTGTGTGTTAATGCTACTTTCAAAACAGAATTTTCCAGGTGTAGTAGAATGAAGAATCCTTCATGAGAAATGCTTGATGGTGCTTTCACCCTCAAATTCTCTGCCTTTTAAAACTGGGTGTTGTTGATTGCTTCAATCTTTTGTTTGTTTGGCATGGGATGGCAGTGATACTGACATCAAACTCAGAGCTCAAATGTGCTAGGCAAGTGCTGTGATGCAACCCTAGTGCTATTTTATATTGCTGTTTGCTATTAGTGCCCATTCCTCCTCAAGCTCTAGCTTTGAAAAATGTGCCTCAGATGGAAGAAGCAGCTGCTACATGACTTTGCACAGTAGGAAGGCTGTAGGTGAAGATAATATGTTATGAGTTTTTAATGAGCTGAAAGAAAGGCCTTGGAATATTTTCAGTGCAAAGAAATGATGAATGTTTAGGGGATAGATGTGCTGACCCTGATTTGAATACTATACAATATGTAATCTATTAATATGTCACATGTATAACTGTTTGAAATAGTTAAAATATTTATTTATTTTTATTTTTATGTGTGATGTATGTGAATGTTTTGCCTGCATGTGCTTGCACCTGCACACGCGAGCACACACATACACACACACACACACACACACACACACACACACACACACACACAAGTATGTACACCAGTGGTTCTCAACCTGTGGATCATGACCCCCACCAGATATCCTGCATATCAGATATTTTATTATGATTCATAAGAGCAGAAGACTTGCAGTTATGAAGTAGCAATGCAAATAATTATGTGGTTGGTTTCACCACAACATGAGCAACTATATTAAAGAGTTGTGGCATTAGGAAAGTTGAGAACCACTGATATACATCATCTGCATGAAGTATGGGAAGAGGTCAGAGGATGGCACCAGACCAAATGCAAACAATTACAGATGTTTAAGAGCTGCCATGTGGGTCCTCTGTAAGAGCAATAAATGCTCCCAAACACTGAGCCATCTCTCAAACTTACATCTACAATTTTTATGTATCAGCATATATTTTCTAAAAATGCAACTTTTTTGAAAATCATGGACACACAAAAACAACCATGGCAAGTTTTACTAAGTGTCAAAACAGCAATGTGACTTGAACTTTGTTGTTCTGAAATGTGTACCTCCATTTACTTATAGGAGAATGCATAGGTAAGACAGGGTCTCACTACATAGTCCCAGTTGGCCTTAGAGCTCATGATCCTCCTGCCTCAGCTGTTTGTATGACAAATTTATAAATGTGCACTACCATGTCTAGCAGCTGTTTGTTTTTCAGCCAGAAAGCCGCTGAATTAGCTCACTTTGCCTCCACACTTCCATCACCCTTGACCTCTTGCTTTGGTGTCCCAGTCAGGAACCAGCATCACTGTGGATATCGCTGTGATGGGCGAGGCCCATGGCCTCATTACTGACCTCCTCGCAGACCCTTCTCTGCCTCCAAACGTGTGCACATCCCTGAGGGCTGTGAGCAACCTGCTCAGCACCCAGCTCACCTTCCAGGCCATCCACAAGCCCAGAGTGAACCCTACTGTAACCTTCGGTGAGAACTATACCTGCTCTGATTCTGAGGAGGGCTTGGAGAAAGACAAACTGGCCATTCCCAAGGTAGGTGTGGCATGAAGGGTTTGGTCTGAGCGAATCTTTCCACAGTCTCTAAGGTTTCCTTCCTGTCACTTTGAGCAGTCTGAGACAGAACCTTCCTGTGGAGACCCAGGACCAGAATGCCAGGGCTTGCTGTGTAGCCAGTTTGCTCTCACTTCCTTGGACTCCACAGTGAACACCAGGCACGGCGTATTGCTACCTTTCTCACTTGGTTCCCGTGCTGTGTTTCTCGTTCAGTGTTCCAGGATAGTGAGAGATGAAATCTGGCCTGTACTGTTCCATCCCCTGCTTCCACATACCTTGAGTCCTTCTGTTGTTTTACATAAAAGTTAATAAAATATGGTTGGTAAAAAGTGAATCTTCCTTCCAGCGCCTGAGAAGAAGTCTGCCCCCAGGCTTGCTGAGAAGAGTCTCATCGACTTGGACAACCACCACCTCTGCCACAGGTCTGCCCACCTTGGAGCCTGCACCAGTGCGGAGAGACCGCAGTGCCAGCATAAAGCCTCACGAAGCACCTTCACCCAGGTCAGACTTCATGCCTGCGGGCTCCATGTCTCCTCAGAGGAGTTATTTGCCTAAAAGGATTTGTAGAGTCTGAGAGAAGAGAGCCCCAACCAGAGTTACTGAGAAGTGACTGTTGAACATACCAAATGTGTGTGCTTAAATGCTGAGAGTTAGGGCCTGACTGGCATGACCTTAACTGTAAATACTAAGTGTGAATTGGGATGGCCCTGCTCCCATGGCACTGAATGGAAAAGGCTAAGGCACAGGGCACTTGACCTGCACTGAGATTCATACTGAGAACTTTAACTTGAAGGCATCTAGTCTGACATTTACATATGATCCTTAACGTGGCCTGTCACACCTGCTGTGCCTTAATTTCTGCACAATTATTATGAATTATAGATCAAAAGTATATATCATCTAAACAACACTTGGATATATCCAAACCTTTTAAATTTCCTTGTGTACATGTGTGTCTGTGTATGTGTTTATGTGTGTGTATATGTGAGTAAATATATGTATATATGTGCACATGTATATGTTAATAAATGGGTAAATATGTGTATATATGTGCTTATATGTGTGTATATATGGATAGATGTACATGTATATATCTGTGTTCATTTGTATATGTGTGTGCATATGTCTATGTGTATGCATATATATATATATGTGTATATGTAGCAGCAATCTTAAAATCTTATTAATAAAATCAAACCTGAGGTAGGTTATTGGGGTGAATGCTGGAAGATCAGAGAAGCAGAACAAGCCACAGCTATCACCTTGCTAGTTCCTCATGTGATCCTTTTTCCTCAGGCTGGAAGCTTCTGAGTCCTCCTCCACATGAATCTCAGCTGAACTGTGTTGCTCCAAAGCCTGAACACTTAACCAACCAAATGCTTAACTAACTACATGCTTTTCTCCTTTAGTTCCTGGTCCTCACGCCTTACATACCTTTCTCTTTCTGCCCCCACTCCCTGGGATTAAAGGTTGGGTTTCTGGGGTTATATGCGTGGGTCACCATGCTTAGCTGTTTCTAAAGTGGCCTTGAACTCAGAGATTCAGCTAGCTCTGCCACCCAAGTGCTGGGATTAAAGGCTTGCACCACGACTGCCCAACTTCTGTTATGGCTTACTCTTCCCATTTTCTAGCCACCATTTTTGGCTTTGTTCTAGTGGCTGTCTGTTCTCTGACCCCAGATATGTTTATTTCTGGGAACATACAATATTTCAGGGAACATAATACCCACCACATGTATACTTGTGTGCATGTGTGTCATATGTGTATATGTGTGTGTGTGTGTGTGTGTGTGTGTGTGTGTGTGTGTACTTATACACATGCATGTTTCCTGGACAAATGCTTATACCCTGAGCCATACTCTGAGCTTTACATTTTATTTAGTATATTAGTAGTATATTGAATTGCTATTTTATGTTTAAGTCCACTTTCTACCACTGACCAATTGCCTGATATAGATTAAGGATTATCTCAGTGGTTCCCATCTGTGGTCTTTTAGACTTTGCTTTGGGGCTTTGGAGTCATAGTACATCAGGGCAGAGGAGCTTGCAGCTGCCAGGACAGACAGAAGGGAGAGGAAGCAGGAGAGAAGGGGAAGGCAAGGGCTCACATCCTAACATGCCCTGCAAGGGAACAACCCCACTGACCTAAGTACCTGGAAGCAGCCCTAACTTTAAGGTTGAGTCTCTGAAGCCGCAGACCAGGTCTTTAACACATGGCCCTTGTGGAAAATTCAAGATCCAAATTACATTAGTGACTGAAAGGCAAAGATTAAAAAGGCTAAAGAAAAGGTAACATTAGGATCTAAAATGATTTATAAGAAAATACTACTAAAAATGTGCTTTTAAAGGGGCTACTTGATCTCTGCTTTACAACTTAGAAGAAAATTAGAATACTTTATATGACTTTAATAATTATAATACTCCTTACCCAATAATTTCAGAATTATGAAATATATATCAGCTTATATTGACCAAATGAGTGAAAATATCTGTATTTATCCGTATCTGTGTGTAAATATTTAATGACAATGTCTGAAATAGTTTCCATTTCACAACAACAAGGTGGCAAGCTGAGCATGGGAACAGCAGTTCCCCAGATCCTGAGGCTTGAGTGAGGACAGACTTCCTTTTCATTTAGTAAAGTTTTACTTATCCACACGTACAGCACAGTGACTGAACCTACCTGTTCATGTGTCTTCACCAGCAACTGAGCCACCTTCACCTTAGCATTCTTTGTATACACTACTTGAGCCCTGCTCTTTGAAACCCCCTAAGCTCTCCACCAAAGGGCTTCTGAAGAACTGCCCTGGCCAGGGAGTGCACAGTCACCCTCTCAGTCCACAGCCAAGAGGATCAGCACATCACTGGGAACACTGTGCAGATCTCACCATGTGATGGTCTTGATAAACAGACTGACTACTTGAATTGTTCTCTAGTTTTTCCTCTAGGCTATTCCTTTTCTATGGCCCTGGCCCAGACATATTTATTGTTTCTTTGTCTTACCTGAATGACTGTCTAGCATTTCTCTACTTATTGTCCTGGAGTGGCCCCGATAAAGCTCAGAACACAGATGACCCCAGCATCTTCACTAAGATGTTGGACCAAAGGAAGATCTACTCACAGCCATCTCTAACCCCCTACCCCTGCTTACTTCATTTAAAATGTAAATTGCTTTCTTCTACATAAACTTTTATGTTCTGACTCAAGGCCATCAGGTGTTTCTTTCATAAACCATAAGTTTTATAAACTATAAATCATAATTCCACTCTATGGTATTTCCTGGACTTTTATAAAACTTGCAGATGTCCTCACAGGAGGAGGCACACACTGTTTGGTGAGCATTTCTTGAGGTTGAAATGAAATATCATTGTTAGTATTTATTGTTTCTGTACTAGCAGATACAGTAGGAATGTGAGGCAGCTTGTACACGCTGGGACACACTAGGAAGCAGTGAAAGCAGGTGGCGGCTAGGACCCTGAGTCAGTTCCTAATCCCCTAGATCCAGCTCCCAGGGAAGCACTTCCTCCAGTCAGGCCCCCAACCAAAGGTTCCATGGCCTCCACAGCGCCACCAACTGGGACCAAGTGTTCAAACATGAGCCTGGAAAGACATCTATCTGACACTACCATTGCAAACTGCAATATTTCCTGCCCTAGTTTACCTGAAGCTCCATGGTTTTCATGCAGAAAATGACTTTGAAAAATAACACCTTTGTTATTTCTGGTCAAGTCTGATTTTTTCCATTCTTTCTTTGTGTGGTAAGTAAAATTAGAGGCTAACAATGAAGTCATCATGTAAGCAAATGAAGGAAGGGAGGAAGAAAGGAAGGAAGGGAGGGAGGGAGGAAGGAAGGAAGGAAGGAAGGAAGGAAGGAAGGAAGGAAGGGATGTTTTTAATCTCTCTTCCAGTAGATCTTCTCATACTGATTTATAAAGTAAGTGCTCAGATGCAAACATTTTCACACAGATACGGACTAGCATGTACCATCCATTTCCTTCATCCTAATGTTATTCACAGATACCATGCTTGTAGATATTTTTCCCTCAGCATAGCTACTCCTTAATTTCACTATGCTGTATGAAGTTAGGTGTAAAATTTGAGTCGTACAATAGTTCCACCACTATGAAGTCATGAGACTCACACTGGCGAGAGCTTACCTCTTCAAGGGAAACCATGCACATGAAAGCAGCATTGTATCATCACTAAATGTGATGGTGTTGACCTCAATCAAACCAAAGTTGAAGTCTTTTTTATTCAGGAGAACCATTGCTACAGTTGCTGATTGGATTTGACATAAGGAGTTTTAGTTTCTTCCTTTTTCCCATTTCTCTTTCTTCTTTCCCTATTTTTTTTTTCATTGTAGTTCCTCAGGGACTTAATGATCCAAACAACTTTAGAAGCAGAAATACAAACAACCAATGTAGTGGTAGCACTCAGGAGACAGAGATGGGCAGAACTTTGTGATTTCCAGGCCAGCTAGGGCCACATAGCAGGACTCTGTCTCAAAATAAAGAAACAAAGAAACATGCCAACAGTTTCTGTGGCTGTTGGGTGCAGGTAGAATATTTCCCTCTGGAAGAAAAGTAATGTCTGCTGCAAAGGACATGGGATTGAGAGTCAGAGGAAGTGAACCATACAGACCTGTCCTCCAAGAGACCCTGAGTTATCCTGAGCCTCATACCCACCCACAGGAATGATTTAGAAAACAGAACTGTGGTGTAATTGGAGGGTACATTAGATGGAAGAGTGCAAATAGATGCTTTTCGAATAGCCCTTGGAGATAGAAATGGCTGGTGTATGTCATACCCCCAGCCATTCCAAGTTTATCTCTTAACTGACCCCAGGCTTGGTAAATCAGATGTAACAGAAGCCATAAAAAGACACTCCTAGCCAGTTTAGAATTGAAGATGGAATTATTACACAGAGAAAAATGCAGGTGTAAAAGGCCCTTTGGTGAAGAATGCTGAGATATTTTTCCCTTCTGTTGCTTCAGAGTGAGGGCCACTTGGAGCTTTCTCTCAGCCCCTTTCCCTCTAGAATCTGAATTCTTACTGCTCATTAGTTCTAAGCAGGGATAAGCCAGCACTGGTTATTGAAAAGCTGACAACTACCATAAGGTTCATACCAAGTTATATGCAGACATGACCCTGAACTATAATGAATTTAAATAACATACATTAATTTATGCTGTTTTATTCATAGTACAATATAATAAATTAGTAGATATCAGGTTAAAGTAGAGTAGCTATAGGTAGGACTTTATTAGTCTTGACTTCATCATTAATCTTGACACATTCCACTTTATAAACTTTTTAATTTTATAAAATAAAATAGAATAAAAAACACATTTAATTTTTTAAAATACTTCTTTTGTCTGCATGCAAGTATATATGCAAAATATGTATAGTACCATTGGACATCAGAAGAGGGTATTAGATCCTCTAGAACTGGAATTACATATGGTTGTAAACTGCCATGTTGGTACTGGGAATTAAACCAGGGTCCCCTCTAAGAGCAGCCAGTGCTCTTAACCACTGAACCCTCTTTACAGACTCCTTTTAAATGTTTTATTGACTATAAAAGAATACAGGTAGGCAGTTTTTGACTGGGCCTCAAAAATATTTTTTAAGATGTTAAATGATGCTAAGTTCTTCAAAAAATCTACATGGATGAATAGTGATTTACCAACTGTATAATAATCTAAGAAATGAAAAGACAGACAATATATATTACATAACCTTTTCACAATCAATCTTAGTAGTTACCCAGGCAAGCAGAATGGAAATAATGGACTGTCTGATACACAAAGGTTTTTTGTTTTTTGTTTTTTAATCTCATTTACAAAATTCCAAGCATTTGTGAAAGGATAAAGATGAAATTGTTGAAAACGCCTTGAAACAAGCATTTTGCAGGCTTTAGATATTCTTGACAATGGCTGAAGTTTACTTCACCCATCAAATGTCTCTTTCATCATGTATGTGGTAAGTTGTTATGAAAAGTAAGAGCAAAAGGAGGCCTTTAAAATATAATGATTGGACAAAAAAAATCTCATGGAGGAGGGGCTCATGAAGTCTCATCCCTAAAGGGCTCTTGGCAATTGATGTCTGCCAGGAGAGGCAGAATCCCTGCTATTCGGGACCATCTCCAAATTATACCTCACTAATTATATGTCTTACATGACAAACTGTACATCCATGATTTATAATTCCATCAATGTCAAGATTATTTACAATATGCCACCCAGACAGATTGGACACATCCTGTTCAATTATACATTTTAACCTTCACCAAATTTACTGGTGCATGAAAGGACACACAGGTGCTAGCAAAACACAGACCAAGCACTTTTCACTGGGAACAGTCCAAGGTCGTCAACAGAACTTCCTGAATTCTGTTCTCTCTCAAACTAGCATGGATAATGTTTCTATTTCCACATGTAAGATTTGAAGCAGTACATAAAGAGAAATTTTGGTGTGGAAGACCTCCAGGAATACTATACCACTAATTACATAGCTTCTGTAATCTTCTCTAGGTCCAATCCTCTGTGGATTGATTGATTCCAGATTTGTTTACAGGGAGCAACTTGGTGAAGCAAGTCTATGTTGATAAATGCATTTCCTAGGTAAAGAGAACCTATTACCTCTCTCCTAATTATATAACCAGTATGTTAGCACCATGCCCATCACGAGTGTTTTTCAATGGGGCATGACTGGGTTATCACATTCTTTCCAGGGTGTCACCAGTAGAGAGAAATTTTTGGATACTGCTATAGGCTGCTGCTAACAGTTTTCTTTGTAAACCAATGCTTAGTTGCCAACAGAGAAATGATAGGCAACAGGTCTGCTTTTCATGCTCTACTTGATGAGTAAATACTACAGCAAGACATTGTTATTGAGTGGCTTGATGAAATGTTAATTATTGAATGTATATGTACCAACAATACTGTATAACAAAGAGCGCTATGTCATATAAGCATTATGTCACTCTGTGATCCTATTTGGACAGTGGCATCACAACCAATGAATCTTCTAGATTGATTTTAAAAAAATCTGTAAGGGACACAACTACATATGTAGGAGAGTGTATTTCATTAATATGAATTGCATGTATTGGGAACACCATCTTTGCTCTTGGTAGACTGTGTTTGATGAGAGACAAATAGATACATGACTGCAGCAGAGGTGAAACTTAGCTTATTTTGTCATTTGCAAGTTAAATGGTTCTTGCAGCAACCTGGGAACAAATACTTAGATTGGCGTGTCTGTTGCAGAGGTGGTGGCTGAGTTCTGGACAGATGTGCATTAATGGATGAGTAATCTCTCTGTGGTCTTTAATTGCTGTCTTGTAGTGCTCTCAATCCGGACTCTTGGAATGCCCCGGTGTCGACTCTCACCAAGAGCAGGTCCTTCACTTCATCCTATGCCATCTCTGCAGCTAACCATGTAAAAGCTAAAAAGCAAAACAGGCCAGGTAAGCAATGAACACTCCTGGTGTATAGCTCATTTTCTGTACATGCATTATTGTAATGAACTGTGGCATTAAAATGAACAATAAAATTTTAGTTAAGGGAAAATGGAAGGAATTAGGGGATTCAACTCACTTAATCTAAGTCCAGGTTCTTGCTGGGATCTGTAAATTGGGTTTAGTGAGATTCAGTTCCAGCACTTAGGAGGCTGATGTAGGAGGATTGATAGTTCAAGGCCTTGGGAGGTGCAGCGTTGACTCAGTGGTTAAAAGGGCTTGCTGCTCTGGCAGTGGATGGGAGTTTGGTTTCCAGTACTCATGTCAGGCAACCACCTGTAACTCCAGCTCCAGGAGATCCAAGATCTACTTCTACTTCTGGCCTCCCTAGGCACTGCATGTATGTCTGTACACATGTGAGCTCGCTCTCTCTCTCTCTCTCTCTCTCTCTCTCTCTCTCTCTCTCTCTCACACTCACACACACACACACACACACACACACACACACACACACCCATCCCACTTTATTACATTTGTCTCTGAATTTCCCTTCCAGGTCAGCACTTGGACTGCTCCTCTGACCTCTTCCTCCTGAGAAGTACAAACAGTGAATGCTTGTTTCATGGCATTGTAGAATTTCTTCTTGGGGTTTTCAGTTACTTTCTGCTTCATTTCTGAATCTTCTGTCTTCAGCAGCTTAAGAATTTGAGTTTGGCTCAAGGAGAACCCTCTTCGCTCACTGTGATGTTGGGCGTGCAAGTCTGGCTGTCACAGCAGCTGTGAACTCCAAGATCCATGTCATCACCCTCAGGACATTGCAGCAAGCTCTGCTGGCAGCCTCTGGGGTAGCTGGTCCTCTGCTCAGATTTGCAGCTTCCTTTGTGCTAACAGGCAGGAGATAGATCTCTGAGGGAGAAGGCCGGCAGAATTGTGGTCCACTTACTCTGGCTGTCTACTGGAAACCTGATCCCTCTGATCTGGGTCTCTGCCTTGACCTTGAAATCCTTCCTTCCTTCCCTTCCACCCTGCTTCCCTTCCTCCTCCCTCATTCTTTTGCTTTTCTTTTCCTTCCCCCCTCCCTCTTTCTATCCCTCTCCTCCTCCCTCCCTCTCTTCCTCATTCTCTCCATGCCTCCTCCCTTCCTTCTTCCTTCTCATCCTTTCTAAGGAAGCAAGTATAGGTTTAATACAAATCAGCATATAACAGGCAGAAGCAGACCAAACATCCTTAAAATGGTGAGATTCATATGCGAACCACTTGAAAATTGCCCATATTCCACTGATATTCCAAGAGATGCCTTGAAAGACACACATGACATTAAGGCATAAGACTTCGTGAAGGACTCCTGGTTGCTCATCTTCCTCTGGCTATCCACTTCCCACTTGGTCTGTTCTCCTGAAACCGTCACTCAATCTGCTTAAAATCTCTTTTGTTCAGTGTAGGAAGACATTTCCCTGCAGAGTGCAAGTTTATTTGTATTGAAAGAAACATTTATTTGAAACAAATATGTTCATTTGAAAGAAACAATTAAAGACAATCCGATTCTCCTACAAATATTATGGTCTCTTGAGCTGTAGAGATATTCCTTAAGCTTTGTACAGTAAACATCATCAGTGAGCTGAGAAATAGACTTGAGCTTTACGAGGACCAGACAGTGCAAGATGATGGAGACTGATGATTAGCTGAGATGCTATGAGACAAACACAAACACTTTCTCTTGAATTCCACATGCATATGCATGAAAAAGGAACTCAACATACACATGTGCAAATACATTGTCCATGTACAAGTCTCACCACACACATACACACACACACACACACACACACACACCACAAACACACATGCACATAACACATACATACAACATACACCTCACATACATGTACACACAAGACACATACATCACAGAGTAAACACTGCACACATACACACACATCACAAGCATAAAAAAAGAAATGTTTATTTTTTTCTGTTACCTTTTAATGCCATTGCTACTGATGAACCAAAGAGCAAAGGAGGAAACTGAGAGACAGAGAACTTGTCCAAGGCCCAGAATTTATCTTTGGCTCTTCCTTTTGTCAAGTTTTCAGAGTGAAAAAAAAAGAAAAAAGAAAAAAATCAAGGACAATAAATTAATATTGTTTGGAGTTAGGGTTCTGTAGTTAGGTACAAGGTAGTGAAAACATGTGATTCCTCAGCTTAGTGACCAAATAACAATTATTAAATAAATAACACAACATGTTAGATTCAAGAAGCTAAAAATTGGGACTGCAAGATGGCTCATCATATTTGTTGCCAAACTTGAAGAGCTGAACACAACAGATGCCCAAAAGTTGTTCTCTTATTGCCACATATGTGCACTGGCAGACACGCCACACAATAAATGTACTGCTCTTCCATAGAAAGGGAGCTATGTTCTCAGAACCCATCAAGTGTGGCTACCAGTCACCTGTAACTCCAGCTTCAAAGGATCTGTACCTGTACACACACATGACACATACATGTGTACACACAGAGACCCACATAAATGTAATTTAAAATCAAATCTCTCTCTTTTTTTTTTTTTAATCTGAAAGTTATGACTCTGGAACACACTGGAAATGACAGAGTGTATGAAGGCACTGCTTCATGCCACTGCATCTTACTTCCTGTGTCTTACTTACTAGCTAACTAAACCCAAGAAGAACGTCCACTCAGTATGCCCCAAGGGCAATGGTAGAAATCACTCCCCAGCATAACAGCCTGTCATTTCTCTGGGCAAGGGCTTGATGTCTCATTGTCATGATTATTTTGAAGGGACTTTGTATTGTGGTGTGCTTAGGTTGCTGTCATCATGGAATAAGGACTTTATAACATCCATATCCAGTTTGGGCCCAATGCAAATCAATTACTAAAATTCTGCCAAATTAGAGAAATATATATTAAGCATCAGATGACCCTAGATTCCACTTCTTCCCTCATCAGTTCAGTTCTTCTGGTTTTGTTTCTTTGTTTTCATTTGATTTGATTTGCTTTTTCTTCTCCTAATGTAATTTTAAAAATCAGCACAAAGCTGAAGTTTTCTTATAGGATTTTCATACATACTTAGTTTTGTTTGCTCATCCCTTTCTTCTATCTCAATATTTTGTTTTGTTATTTTGCTTTGTTTTTATTTTTGTTATTTCTTGTTTTGAGACAGAGTTTCAATGTGTAGCCCTAGCTGTCTGGGAACTCACTCTGTAGACCAGACTGGCATTGAATTTAGAGATCTGCCTGCCTCTGCCTTCCAAGTGCTGGGATTAAAGGCGTGCACCACCACTGCCCAATTTAGCTTCTTCTTTCTCACTTTGTACCATCCCCCTTGCTTATATCTTTCTGTCCACAGTGGTCTCTTTATACCATGGTATCACATGTATTCTATAAGCCTCCACCTCAGTTTTGAAACCCTATTTTTTCTTGCATTGATGTCATGTAGTTTGGCTGGCCAGGCTAAGCAAGTACCCATCTATGTTTGATGCAATTGATTATTTTGCCACCTGCTTTTCAGTAAACTATGTGTGAAGACGCTGGGGAAAGTCTTTCCTGTAGAAAGAGGGTAGTGATATGGAATTCTAGAAGGTATGAAGAGGAAAGTAAGAGCCCTGAACCTCAAGGTATAGACCAGTGGACACACTGAAGCTGAATTATCTGTGTCCAGAGTAGAATGATGTTCTTTGCACAAATTAGACTGATGGATCTGTTCTGTTCACAAACCAAGTAAGCTGTGTGTTCCCTGCTCCCTCAGTCGGCATTCCTTTGACATAGCTGAAACACAAGTGATCTTTACCAGTTACTAAAATGAATAAATAAGCAAACAAATAAATAAAATAAATGCACAGATCAGATCACACAGGAGTTCTCTGATGAAAGCATACAATAGGAGATTTAAATATGATTTGCATTTGCATTTTTTAACTTGTACAAGTGTTTACCTCTATGTATGTATGTATGTATGTATGTATGTATGTATGTATGTATGTATACCATTTATGTGCAGTGTCAGCAAAGGCCAGTGAAGGACATCAGATCCCCTTGAACTAGAGTTTCAGATCATTGTGAGTTGCTGTGTGGGTACTGGGCACCAAACTGGGTCCTACAGAAGAGCAGCAGCACTCCTAACCCCTGAGCATCTCTAGAGCCCCTGATTTTAATTTTAAATCTTGCCCTTCTAGTAGGAGTCACTAAAAATGGGAAGCTACTCTTATGTCATTCTACTTCCAAATTCCTCTACTTCATAATTACTGCCTGTGTAGTAATCTTCTGCTAGGGTCTTGTAAGTGTGGGCTTTCTATTATGGTGAATCCAGATGCCTTACATTTTATAAGCTAGAATTAAGAGAACACTTTACATGATGGTGATATATTTTTTTTCTTTTGTATGGTTTTTACTAAAACATTGGTACAGAGGCATGTATTTATCAAAAAAGCTGGTTTATTTCTTTTTCATATTTATTTTGTTTCTATTTATGTACATGTGTGTTCATGTGTTTGTAAGTATATGTATATCTCTATGCAGGTCTCCAAGGAGGCCAGAATAGAATGTCAGATCCCCTGAAGCTGGAGTTACAGCTTCTTGGGAGCCTCCTGATGTGGGTGCTAGAAGCTTAACTTAGGTCCCCTAAAGGAACAGCAAGTGCTGTTAACTGCTGAGCCATCTTTTCAGCCTAGCTTCTTTCTTGCTCAATTAAAGTTAAACTGGGAGACTTGTTTACTGCAAAGCAAATGGATTTACTTCAAGAATTCCTAGTCAGTATTCCTCATCTTCCCCTCTGGTTCCCTCTGTGCCTTGAAGCATATTTTCTCAGGCTCTTTGGAACAAGGGAACAAGGAAACACAGTCTAAGTTACTCAAATGAGTCAGAATTTTAGATTCTTCAAAAGTTGTATTATTTATTTGTTGCCTATAAGTATTTTTAAATGTTTCATATTAGGATAATTTAAATCATTGAGGGATTTGTATTTCATGATCTGTGTCTTGTTCCTGGAGTCTCTTAAAATTACTCAATTATAAAATGAAGATAAATATATTTAAGAAGTATGCATGTTTAACTCATCCAGTTTGTGGGAGTGTGTGGGTGTGACACAAAATTAGATATCTTCCCTCTAAACTTAGATTGAAGACCTTTAAAGGATCTTAGAATTTCTTCTCTCTCTCTCTCTCTCTCTCTCTCTCTCTCTCTCTCTCTCTCTCCCTCTCTCTCCCCTTCCCTCCCTCCCTCCCCCTTCCCTCTCTCTCTCCCTTCCTTTCTATCTTTCTACCTTGCAAAGAAGTTTATTTCTAATTTTCCTGGGCAAATCCCTTTTCTATATCTACAATACTTTATTCCCTCCTTTCTAAAATAAAATGGTATTTGGTGATTACATATGGAGCAATCCTAATCTTAGAATCCAAGTTGGAACATTTTGGATTACCAAATTTTCATTAGAGATGCTCAACTATTGAAGTTGGTGTGAATATTTCCAAATCCACACAACTCAGAAATCTGCTATTCTTCCCACTCAAGCATTAAAGTATACTCTGCCTGTGTCTGCATTAATCATTTACCTCTCCATCTCTCTGAAGGCTGGTGTATGGAAATGTGTCCTCTCACCACACCATCCCTCGTGTTTCTTTCTTTCTTTTTTTTAACTTGCAGTAAATGTTACTCTTTCATCTGCTCCTCTTCTCCTGTACCCTGCACCCTAGATCTCTGCTTCTCACTGTTAATGCAGAGACCTGGTGCTTGTTAAAGAGTTCAAAATATATAGAGCAAAGAACCATAAAAGCAAAGTGCTTCTCTGCTGCACATTTATTTAAGAGTTCATCCCAGGAGCCTTAAAGTCTGCTTATTAGTTTAAATTTAGTTAATCACTGAGTTCCAAGAATGCTAATGACTGTACAGATTTTAAAATGTGTATTTAAGAATGAACCCCTGTGTCTCTACAGCTATCAGCTATCAGGTACTAAAACAAAATCAGTCTTCTCATAAATTGCCCTCAAAAAACACATTTGTGTCCAGATAGAAATGGGGAAGTTTCCCAATGGGCTTTGAATTAATGCTCTGTTTTTGTTTTGTTTTGTTTTGTTTTGTTTTGTTTTGTTTTGTTTTAAGACTTAAAAGGAGTGGGTGCAGAGGGGAGACAGCTCAGTCAGGAAAGTGCTTGACTCAAGACTGTGTTCAATCCTCATCATCCACATAAACAGCCAAGCTGGCTGAGGCAAGCCTGCCATCCCAGTACTGAGGAGGAAGGGACAGGAGGATCGCTGAGGATCCCTGGAGATGGGTGATGACCAGCCTAGGAGTATCAATGAGCTCCAGGTTCAGTGATAGACTGTCCTCAAAATCAAGGTGAAAAACCACTGGTAAAGACAGTGAAGATCATACTTGCTTCCATACCCTCATACAATCATGCACATGCATTATATATTTATGATAAAAGAAACAAAAATAGAAGGTTGGCTCAAATCTCCCAATTTGCATCAAAATGATGGAGCCAGTACCTACAGCAATGCTGCTGTATAGGCTCATTTTTAAAGCACAGCCATTAAACCCTCACCATAGGTCTTTAAAGCCTAATCAGACTTCTGGCCCAGAGACCTAGGATAGAACCAAACATGACTGGAGAAAAAAATGTCACTGTATTGATGCCTAATGATATTCTGCTGTAAGTTATTGATTGGTGTCTAACCCAATAGTCATCAGAGAGGCTTCATCCACCAACTGATGAAAACAGATGCAGACTCACAGCCAAACATCAGGCAGAACTTGGGGAACCCTATGGAAGATAGGGTTGAAGGATTGTAGGAACCAGAGGGGTCAAGGACACCACAAGAAAACACAAAGAATCAACTAACCTGGGGTTATAGAAGCTCACAGAGTCTGATTGATAACCAGGGAGCCTGTATGGGACTGAACTAGGCCCTTTTCATGTATCTGGCAGTTGTGTAGCTTGGTCTTCTTGTGGGACTCCTAACAATGGGAACAGGGGCTGTCTCTGATTCTTTTGTCCATATTTGGGAACCTATTCTTCATAATGGGTCACCTTGCCCAGCCTTAATACATGGGGAGGTGCTTAGTCTTACTGCAATTTGATATGCCATGTTTTGTCAATATCCATGGGAGGCTTGCTCTTCCCTGAATATAAATAGAAGATAATGTGAGGCAGAGAGAGCAGGGGCAGGGAGGAGGAGGGACTGGGAGAAGAGAAAGGAAACTGTGAATAGGATTTAAAATTAATTAATTAAAAAAAGCCCAAACTGACCAGTGCCTACCTCATCCCCATGTTCTCCTTCTCACTAGCTCTTCCTAATCCTCGCCACATGTTTAGTTACTCTCTCTGGGCCAAGGTGGGTTCATCTGTTAGGTACAAATATGAGGGATTGTTCTGCTGGTTAGGGAGCAACACAGAAATATGCTGCAAGGGGCTCGGTAGGGAGGTTGTCCACCATGCTGGGAACCTAACAAAAGTATAAAAAGGATACCAAGGAAACCCTTCTACAAGTTACGATATTCCACTCCATGGGGCAGAAAACTTTGCACTGGGAAAAGCAAACTTTTGAAGGAACTGAATTTTGACACAAGGCCACCTTGACCCAGCTGCCCATTAGCTACACACACTAGCTATGAATGTGATATCTGGGGCTATCAGTTTCCCCTGAGAGGGGATAAGCAGAGACCTGTGAATGATTTGAAAGTCATTCATCTTTCTCTGCGCCCCCCGCCTGCCCCTCAATTTTACTTGCACTCTGTCTTCTCTGTATTTGGGAAGAAGCAACTTCAAAAGCCTTGTGTTACAGAGCGAGAGGTCTAGCAATCCACGTCAGTGCCCTAGACAGACTCACACTGTAGCATAAATGTAAACATGGGGAGCCTGGCGTAAGTACCCAATTTGAAGTTTAAGCTTTAGGCCTACTGTGTAGTTTGTGCTGGATGTAGCACATGTTTTAATGTTCTCTTCAAACTTACTTTTGGAATGCATTTTCACAGAGAAATGTACAGTTTACTGAATGTGTGAATAGTTAGGAAGTATAATTGCCTCCCCCAAATTATCATTTTCACTTGCACATTTTAAAAACATTCTATACCTGCCACTGTTTGCTCTGAACTTTAAAGCAATAGTTAGGCTGGAGAAATGTCCCAACAATGATTTAAGAGCACAGGCTGCTCTTGCAGAGGACCTGGATTTGATTCCCAAAACCCACATGGTGATTCACAATCACTTAGAGAACTCCAGTTCCATGGTATCTGGTGCCATCTTCTGGCCTCCATAAGCTCCTGTACACATGCAGTGCACATAAACTTATGCAGGCAAACACACGCGCACGCACACACACACACACACACACACACACACACACACACAAACACACACACACATGTTTTAAAAAAATGTATTTCTTTTAAAATGTAGTGAGTTTTGTTCCAGATAGTATTTTTTCAGACATATGAACCAATTGTAATTGTTATTTTCAGTCAGGATGACAGAGAAGCAAAAATGGGAGAAGAAAATAATATCCTTCTGCCCTGGGGTGGCCTCAGCGGGTATGCTGGCCCTGCCACCAATTTCTCAAGATGATTTACTGCTCATATTTGTATGCCATGGGGACAGTCCAGGTACATATCCTGTCTCTAGATGGTAGCATAGAGATGAGACCAGATCTGGGGCCAAGCATGAAGTTGATGGCTACTGATTATATGTGTATAGGGTGATGGTGACAGGAATGAGTCACATGTTTGCATTTCAGGGGTGTTTGTTGAATGACATCATAACTCTCATTCTCTTTCAGGTGGCTTTGCTAAAATTTCACCTGTACCCTCTCCCTCCTCCTCACCTCCTCAAGGATCGCCTGCCAGTAGTCCCGTTGGCAACATTACTTCAGCACAGTTTCCAGAACCCTCTGAAATAACTGCCAAGCGAGGCCCTGGATCTCACAGGGCCTTAACTTACACCCAAAGTGCCCCTGATCTGTCCCCTCAGATCCTGCCTCCACCTGTCATATGTAGCAGGTAAGCCCTTTATACTGGTAACAGGAAAGTATAGGATAGTGTGATGCTATGTTTGAGACTGTACTAGGAACTTAATTTTTCCATGGCTCTCTATAAATAGAAACGTCATTTTCCATTCAGTCTGAACAGATCTTTGGAGATAGTACAAAATAATTAGCTGTATATATTTGGTTATATACTAGTGGATGATGGATAAAATGTGTTTTGTGGACTGGAGACATAGTTCAGGGGCTAAGAGTGCTTGCTACTCTTACAGAGAAACTTAGCTGGGTTCCTGGCACACAATACATTATGGCTTGACTCACATAGTTCCCTGAATGAAATTAAACAAATGATTTCTTTTTACATTGCAAAGAAACAGAATTATAAGCTGGTCATAGGGACAGATATTTGTAACCCTAGTGCTCAGGAGGATAGCTGGGCAGTCAAAGACAGCTAGAACTACACAGTGAGTTTGAAGCCAGCCTGGGCTATAGCTTAGGAAACCACTTCTCAAAAAGGAAGGGAGGGGAGGGAGGAGGGAAGGGGAGGGAGGAGGGAAGGGGAGGGAGGAGGGAGAACGGAAGGGAGAGAGGGATGGGGAGAAAATAAAAAACTGACTTACCATGCATTATCAGTGGAGGATTAAAGAAGATCTTAATGTGCCTGAAGTGATTATTTTTCATCAACATTGTCCATAAATAGGAAATACCTCCAATTACTGCATATTTTTGTTGTCCTCCAGTTATATCTTCATTTTGGATACTTAAAGTATTAAATATTTTTAAAGATTTACATATTTTTATGTATATGGGTATTTTGCCTGCGTGTATGTGTATGCAGTACCCTAGGAGACTGGCTGGGACTGGGGTTACAAATGGTTGTGAGCTACCATGTGGGTGCTGGAAATCAAACACAGATCCTCTGGAAGAACAGCCTGTGCTCTTAACCACTGAACCATCTCTCCATTCCCTAGTATTAAGTATTTTAAAGTAGAAGAGAGGCAAGTGTTTTAAGCACAGTCCTGAGAATGCCTTAAACAGAATGTTATTGTCTACAGATAATGCAGATGACTATGTGAATGCATTGGAAGCATGGAGCTTCCTTGTGTCTCATGTTTATTAACACACTCCATTTAGTAACTAATAATGGATACTAAGCCTCACACATTTCATTTGCTTGTAGCTTGTCTGTAAACTCCCCATGTCATAACTGTGACAGGATACCCAATATCAAGAAGAAATGGTCTACTTCTACTCACAGCTTGAGTGGTTTCTTGATTCTCTTGTTTTGGGGCCTATGGCAAAGCATAATCCAACTGAGGATGCTTTGTTGTTGAGAAAAGTGAAGACAGGGAGAAGAAAGATTGCAGGTCCCGATATCTATTTGAGTCCCTCCTACTTCCTTTCCCATAGGACCTACCTTTTAAAGGTTCCCCCAGCTATAGACAGCATCACAGACAACTGAGCAAGACTTGAAGACATAACACCTGGAAATCTCTCATCATCCAAACTTTACTGCCCTAAGATAAATAAATGTTGCTTATTTGATCATCTTTATTTTTACTTCCTTTTTCTCTATGACTATTTTTAAGTGGGAAAAAATACCTAACCTTGATTATTGGGCAAATACCAGAGCAAAATGTTATTCTAGTACCCAAGCTCTTCCCATGCCAGCTTTCTAAGTGAAAATGAGCTCTGTGGGCTTTCCACCCAACACAGCCACCTTCCTAGAGCTGTTGTGCAGTCTGTCTGAGACATGCTACATCACACTCACAGTGCCAAGAGCTCAGAGGAGTTCTTGGTCTGTTTCATGTCGAGTTCTCTGAGTTCACTGGACCCCAGAGCCAATTCCCTTAGGTTAACACCCTGTAATTGTTCGAGCATCTGACATTCAACAGGCTTGCTGAGGGAAGCATTGTTCTTTGTTCTGTATCCTGAGCCAGGATAAAGCCTTGCAGAGAGATTCCCATTAAGAACATCTGTGTCTGGCTTTTCCAAGGGGCTCTCTCTCCCTCAAGACTTATGAGAAATAACCATCTGAAATAAAAGCTAGGGGTGTTCAAGAAAGCTCTATGGCTTGCCCAGCTTGCTCCAATAAGATTTTCTTGCTTGTTTTTAGAGGGAAGAATGTCACAGAGTTTTCATAAAGAAAATGAAGGGGGAAAAAAAAAAAAAAACAAGAGGATTTCTCTGTCTCCTTGTTCAGTGATTTTAGAAATCCAGTAGTGTGCATTTTATTTGTTTGGGCTTTATAAGTCTATAATTCAAACCAGGTTTTATAATTCCCTTCAAGGAAGCCACCCATGTAGTCACAGAATGCTTCAGAAACACACGACTAACTATTGTGGTTTCCCCTGCTGAACTCGAAGGGCTTGGAATTGAACCTAGTTTCTTGGCTGTTGTAATGCCTTTGTAACAAGCTATTTACTTACTTACTTACTTACTTATTTATTTATTTATTTACTGGGGAGACAGGAGCTACTCTGTTTAAACTAGTCACTTAAATAGTCCTTTTAGGTATTGTCAGGCAATGAAAAATCTTCACACTAATAAGCTTTCACATAAGATTAGAATTCCTAAGTTAGCATGTGCTTTTTATTTCTTTTCTTCTTTTCTTTTTATCCCCTAAGGCAAAATGATGGGTTTTCCTCATTAGAAATAAATCGCATATAATGCTTCTCTGTTTATATTTCAGAGTTGAAAACTAAATTTACTAGTATGATGGTATAGTGTAGCTGGGAAATATTTTGCTGCATGTACAGTTAAGAAAATGATGAGACATTTAGATGTTAAACATTAGGTATTAAACTTATTTCTTTCCCTTTATGCTGGGTCATCTTGTAGTTAAGTAATTATGAGACCAAAAAGTTCTCCTGAGACCTTTTATATTATTTGGAAGAAAAGAGTCCAGCCACAAAATAGGAGATTAAAATCTAATCATGAAGTAGCTAAACAAAATAATAAAGGAGGGGCCAGTTTGGATCTCAGTAGGGTTTGTGTGATTACCTTTTGACTTGTAAAATAGTCAAGTTGTTGAGAAAATAAAGCAAAAAGATTCTCCTATTATACCCATCTCTGGGATGGGCCACCATTCACTTCTCTGGGAACTTCCAATGTCTTGGTTGTCCACAGATCATGTTGGCTCATTTTTTTTTTCAAACAATAGTGTATTCAATCAGTCATTCAGGTTTTGCCACAATGTCCATCTCCTTTGTTCATTTCCTTAAGACCTTAAAGGATAAATGGAAAAATTTGCAGTAAATAAATACACTTACTTTGGGAAAAAATAAAATTAATAGCCTATCATTCTGTTTTAACATTTGTTGTCTTTTATTAAAAATATGATTAGAAATTGAGCATCCTAACTCTAAGAAATGAATGGAGCAATGAGGCTCTAAATGTGTCCCACTGGAAAAGATATTCATAGCCAGACATGTGCCAGGACCTTCAGAACCACTTCACAGATAAATGGCAGTTATTTCAGTATTTTTCCAAATACTTAAACAGCTTTAGCAGCATTTCAATATAAATATGTGGACTGAAGAGGAGGAAGAGAGTCAGATGGATTTTAAAGTCTGTTTGCTGATCAGTCACTCACCAAAGAGGACCACCTATCAGCAACTGCATGTAATACAAAGTGAATTGCCACCCTAGACACACCAGTAGAAGATTATGATATTTTATTATATGTTTTGTGTGAGTTTGATATGAAACATGGAGGCTCCTGGAAAATGGCTAGATCTAGACAACCCTGACTTAATCAATGGATGAGGCTACTATCCTTATAACTAGGCATATTATTGGGAAATGTTGGAAGCACAGTACGGAAGCCTCATTAGAGGAAGTAGGTCCCTAGGGTTGTGCTTTGAAGGGTATTCCTTGACCCTGGCCCCTCCCTAGCTCTCTTTTGCTTTCTGTGAGCTATGATGTAGCTCACACTTTGTCACTGCCCTGATGTGTTGTCTCAGTTCTGGTTCAAAACAGTGGAGATCCTGACTGTGGACAGGCACCTCTGAACCGTGAGCCAAGTATCTCAGTGAAAATCCAAGACAGGGAATGGTTGATGTTTATGAAGATACTGTGTGTTTAATAGTATTTTAAAATGTACAGATGTACTTATTCCTTCTCAACATTTCTCAGCTGTGGCAGACCTTATTCACAAGGGAATCCTCCTGAAGGACCTTCAGAGAGAAGTGGCTCAGCCATTCAGAAAACAAACAGAACAGGTAATACACCATTTGGTATTCTGTTGTTCAAAATTCAACATATTTTATTTTCTATTTTCCTCCTGACAAAAAATGCAACTTGAATTCCTGGCTTTTTTTTTTAATTTGTGAATTTTAACTTTATGAATTTTTAAAAGTGTGTGTGTGTGTGTGTGTGTGTGTGTGTGTGTTTATGCACATGAGTGTAGTACCCATGTAGGCCAGAACTGGGCATCAGATCTCTGTAGCTGGAGTTGAGATATGAGTTGTGAGCCTCCTGATATGAGTGCTGGAAACTGAAATTCTTCTGTAACAGCAGCAATTGCTTTTAACCACTGAGCCATCTCTCCAGCTAATTTAAATTAAATGTAAGCTTAAAAAGACCAACAAGGAAATAAAAATCATCCTCAACACACTATCTAAATTTAATTCATAGCAAAATTTAAAGGTGGAATCACCCAGGCATTTTTGTACTTGGACACAAATGTATATTATTTTAAAGTCAGATCCCCCTTTATATAATGTATAGCACTGTATGTTACATGGTATACTATATATAAATGGTGGTTCATCTTGATGCCTTGTTCATTAGAGGGTTGTCTATCTTAGCATGTGTTTGTGAGATCACCAACCCAGATACTAAAATATGACCCTGATTGTACTGTTCACGATGATATGGTTTTTTCTTGAGGCAATATCCTGAAGTTAAGAGCATAGGTGCTATAACATGGATCACCCCTTCTTCTGTTCCCCACTCATGTGTCATCTAAATTTCTGTACCTTAGTCCTTTCACTTGCAAAATGGCAGAATAACAGTAGTACCCACTACATGAGATCACTGTAAAGATTAAATACAACATGTGGGGATGATGAGGTTATTTGGAAGTTTTGAGCATAGACTGCCCTTCCAGAGGACCTGAGTTTGATTCTCAGCACACACATCTGGTGGTTCAACAACCATGTGTAACTCCAGCTGCAGAAATCTGATGCTTTCGTGTGGTCTCTTTGGGCACCACATACATTGAACACACAGAATCATTTATTTCTCATTGGATTATGGGGTCACTGTAAGTAGCTACTGCTTGTGATGTTGCTGTAATAATTATTTTTGTTGGCATAGCTCTATGGGCTTGTTTGTACTGTGCTGAAAATATACAATGTAGAAATCAAAGCATCTATGAAGTGTAGACTTTAAGGTCATGGCACCATCGGGAATACTTATGTGTCCCTATCAACATTTCTTAGTAGATACCCTCAAATAAAATTTGTTGACATTTTATTTCCATGAGAATCTTATGTAGCAATATGCAAAGGACCAGAAGAAGTCAAAGGAAAATTACCTGTGTGGTTATTGTATAGCTTATTGAAGACTTAGGATGCTTCTCCAAGTCTCCCAGGGCTAACAGGATGAGGACATCAGGTCAGGTCACCTTCCTGGGTTCTCACAGTGCCATGGTCCTCCAGTGCACAGGTCACCTTCCTGGGTTCTCACAGTGCCATGGTCCTCCAGTGCACAGGTCACCTTCCTGGGTTCTCACAGTGCCATGGTCCTCCAGTGCACAGGTCACCTTCCTGGGTTCTCACAGTGCCATGGTCCTCCAGTGCACAAGTCACCTTCCTGGGTTCTCACAGTGCCATGGTCCTCCACTAGAGCTTCGCCTTTTCTCCATAGATCAGGAGTTGTACCTGATCAGTTATGTTTTTATTCTGCCCTTTGTTCCTAAGTTTAGCTGGCAAGTAGTTATATCAGAAGATGGAAGAAAAGAGGGTCCTGAGATAATGTTACAAATATGTCATTCTTCCTGATGACTGTTTGGAAGCATGTTATGTTTTTTGTTTTGTTTGTTTGGGTTTTGTTTTGTTGTGTTGTGTTTTTGAGACAGCGTTTCTCTGTGTAGCTTTGTGCCCTTCCTGGATCTCTCTTTGTAGACCAGGCTGGCCTCAAACTCACAGAGATCCACCCGCCTCTGCCTCCCGAGTACTGGGATTAAAGGCGTGCGCCGCCACCATCACCACCTGGCAGAAGCATGTTCTTTAGACACTTGTATTTTCTGGTTGGATTTTCAGCTAATAGTTGCTGATTGGAAGGAGAGATAGTGGAGGAGAGAAAAGAAGGAGGAAGCCCAGACTCCCAAGTACCTGGGACATACACATAAGATCTGTCCACTCACAAGTATGAGCCATTGCTTCATGCTCTAACAGACCACTCCTTCCTGTGTGTGTCAACACGATTATTCCCATCACATATGGCCTTAATTAGTGTGTAGTCAACTGTTTCCTGGCTTAATGCAGTAGAAGAATAGAAGAAATAGAAATTTAAATCCAGCTAGGGGATGTAGCTCAGTGGTAGAGTTCTTGATACCATGTATAAAGCCCCGTTTTGATCCCCACTACCAGGAAGGAAGTGAAGGAAGGAAGGGGAAAGAGAAAAGAACAGGGAGGAAAAAATGTGAACTTACAGAATCAATGCAAACAATTATCTAAAAGTTATTTTTGAGGGATCATTACTGTCACATAAATCACATATCTTAATTCCCACCTATTTGTTAGGATTAGAAATGTATTTTGGGGACTGGAGAGATTGCACAAAGGTAGGAATTGCTCTTCCAGAAAACCTGAGTTCTGTTCCTAGCACCCATGTTGGGTAGCTTACAATTAGCTGCCTATAACTCCAGTTCCAAGGGCTCTAACACCTTCAGCTGTCCTCCAAAGGCATATAAATCATATACTGCGTGCACATAGTCAAAACTAAAATAAACCTTGAAAATATATTTCCCTCCCTATTATTCTGTTTTTGATGTGGAGATACATGAAAGCAGTCTTCCTAAATACTTCATAGTTTGCTGATGTGTTTCAGGAGCACTTACTTCCTTGTGTCCCCTTCCCCATCATAGGTCTCTTAAAACAGGCTATTCTCTTTCAATTGCAGATGACACTTCACAAGTTACCTCTGATTATGAGACCAATAACAACAGTGACAGCAGTGACATTTTGCAGAATGAAGAGGAGGCTGAGTGCCAGAGAGAGCCACTGAGGAAAGCATCGGCTTGTGGCACCTATACTTCCCAGACCATGATCTTCCTGGTAGCCCCACATCACTAAACTCATTCATTTCCATGAGAACTTGCTTCTGTGGCAGAGACTGGCTTAGGGGTAGATTCCGTTGTCTTAGGGTTATAGCTGCATCCATTTGGATCCATGTGTCTGTATCCTTTAGGTATATTGTTATAATCTTCCTCTCTCCGAGCATGTTGGTTTCTTCTTTTTTTTAAAAAAAAAAATGGTAATGAAAAGTTTAAGAGAGAGAGAGAGAGAGAGAGAGAGAGTCTGTCTGTCTGTCTGTCTGTCTGCAGGTGCATATGTAGGAAAGCACACATGGGAAGTCCAGACAACAACTTTAGGTGAAGTTCCATCTACTTTATTTTGAAACAAGGTCTCTCATTGGTTGGAGCTCAACAAGTGGGCTTGGATGGATGGCCAGTGAGCACTAGGAATCACCTTTCTCTGTGTCCCCAGCTTTGACATTGCAATTGACCACCATCAATCATGCTGATTTTTTGTAAATAGGTTTTATGGATAAAACTCATCTTTCATGCTTGCATGGCAAGCTTTTTTACCAACAGAGCAATATTGCCAGCACCAAGTATTCATCTTTACATATGAATACAGTGTAATAAAAAAGTGTGAATAAGGAAAAATTAATAAACTAATAATATTAAATGGTAATATAATATTAGACTAATAGTTTAGAAAGACAGATTGATTGGTTAACTAATTTTCTTAGGGCATCGTCTGGTTTAGCTTTGATATCCCCTTGATTAGTAAGTGAACCAGTATTTGTTTTCCTTGTTGTGTTAGATCAGGCTTGTACTGATTCTAAAAAGTCCTTTGTTGGTGACTTATCTGCTATAAAGACACTCACGGGTGCACATTTGAGTGTTGTTAGGCATGGCTGCCAAGGACAGGGAGCAGCTGACTTGCCCATAATCACCAGCTGCTGTCCTTACCATTTTTCTTTAACCATGTTTTTGCTACTTGTACCTTCAGAGTAGCTGTTCAGGCAAAATTTTAATGGTTTATTCTCTGTATTTTCTTTACTTTTTAAAATAGTTATGGTAGTGAGAAAATATGAGTATGCTGATTTAAGGTGCTTTGTACACTGACAGCCCTTACATTTACATAGAGTAAGTTGTTTAGTGGAGAGCAGGTCTCGGGGATAAAATTACATTTCTGAAAGATGTGGCAGCTGTCATTCCCCAGGAATAATGCTGATCTGAATAGCTCAGATATAAATGCAATTAAAGTGGAGAGGTGAAGGCTTCATTCACCTCATGCATTTCTGTCCAGGGTCCAACATAAGCCAGGCTCACTTCTCACACATTTACCGAAGTATGGAAAGAAGGCGGTTAGAGATAACATCAGAGTTTTCTGAGGTTCCTCAGTCTGCATTAAAGACTCTTGCAAATTGACACAAAAGTAGTGGACTGGAGAAACATCTGTTAGGGCTGGGCTGTGTGTGAAAGGGGGAAAGCAGGCATCAGACCATGTAAAAGTCACACTGCGCTCAGTTCTAGCTTCTCTACTCTGGGCTCATGTTTTCTTCCTTTGTTTGTTTGTTTACTGATCTTAAGATTCGTGAACTTTTAAGTCATTTATTTCTAAGAGCCACAGTTAGTCATGAATTTACCAGAATCATGATTTTTTTAAATAGAGAAACTACATGTGGTTTAATATCTTCATCTCTATTACAGGACAAGCCAATTCTTGCTCCTGAACCCCTAGTCATGGATAACCTGGACTCAATTATGGATAAGTTAAACACCTGGAATTTTCCAATTTTTGATTTAGTGGAAAATATAGGAAGAAAATGTGGCCGAATTTTGAGCCAGGTAAGAAATATATTCAAGAGGATGACTTGGAACACAGAAGGAAACAGTCCGTTGGTCGCTAATCTGTACATTCCCAACACTGGTGGGCAGGCATGCAGAAAGAAGTGAAATTTTATCAGAGAACATGTGGTAGGTTCTATGGCTGTGTGCTGACCAAAAAACAACTGGAATTTCAATTGAGCATTGTAGTCTACAATTAAGATGTTGGGTAGGGTTAGGGATTTAGCTCAGTGGTAGAGTGCTTGTCTAGCAAGCACAAGGCCCTGGGTTCGATCCTCAGCTTCAATCAATCAATCAATCAATCAATCAATCAATGTATGTTATGTCATTTTTAGGGCTAGAGGCAGAGGCAGGAATAGGTCAGCAAGATGGACAAGTGACCAAATTTCATAGAATTGAGCCAGAGAGAAGCTGGCCTGGCTTCAGAAAGGAGACTCCTGTTAATGGATTCATCCCTATGATTATATCTCCCGACTGTTGTTATAACTTCTGAATAGCATAGTGCTTAGGTTTCATGAAAAATAAGGTACTATGCAGAAATAGGTAACTCCCCCACTGGCTTGGGAAACACCAGAATTTCCTGTGCTTGAAAATCAAAATAATTTCTCTAATGGAAATTCAGAGTGAGTGGCCAGGTACATGACAGATGTGTTAGGTCTTGTCTCTGTAAGAGAGACTCTCTCAAGGCTTCCCTATTAAAGGACTGATTATTTGGGGAAGTGGAAGGAAATTAGGTTTTAAATATATTTGTTTGAAAAATTGAAGCTAAATGATGATTGGTTGTATTATAAAATAGCCATCAAAATATGCATGATCCAGGGCTGGGGAGATGCGGGTGCACCTGTTAAGAGCGGTTACTGCTCTTGCAGAGGACCTGAGTTTAGATCCCAGATCACAGCCATCTAGAACTCCAGTTCCAGGGATCTGGTGTCCTCTTCTGCACTCTCTAGGCACATAGTGCATATGTATACATGTAGGCAAGTACTTACACAAATAAAATTAAAGTAAATAACTAAAAATTATATGTATAGTCCAAGGGGTGGTATTATAGTATATCAATATGTATTTAAAATATGAGTAATACCACAGCACCCCCAAAGACTTCTGACTTTGGTGAATCCGAGGTCATCCTTGGCTCTGTTGAATCTCTACCTCAAAAATTGCAAAGCAACACACCAAAGATGCTTTTAGTGGCATCAAGACCCAGCACATATTGATGAGGGACACTAATAACTTTTCTGCCTAATACTAGAAATTTGTGGAACACTGGTTCTTCTCTACCCTAAGACTGGCTGTCCCCAACTGCTGTTCAAGAGCCTGAGTATGGAACATCTTGGGGAAAATACAGTTTACAGGATTTGAATGGGAAACTTGTGCTCCTGCTTTTAGTGTTAAATACACAGACCCAGAGAATTCATTTGATCTTCAAGAAAAGACCCTTCCCCTAAAGGAATTATCAATCAAGTGGAGAAAGAAATCTGTTTCAAACTAATGACGGATCAACTTAGATGATGAGCTATGAAGCAGAAGCTAATTATGATCTGTATAAAATGTCATTGGCCCTCTGCTAGACTTATTTTGGCCATGACCATGATATAGCGGCAGGCAGCCATGTTTATGGGGAGTCGACAGTTCCATTTATCTCTCCTGAGCCCTTAGTACCAAGCTGTCTGCAAAGCTCACTGATCTTAACAAGTTCAAGGCAGCCACTGTGTCCCATTTGCCTTCATGTCAGAATTTGATTTTCCTCCTAGGAGTGTTTGAATCCAATTGCGAAGTGTGACGCCTAGAGAGAACCAGTCACATAGTGTATCATGCCACAAAATATAGCTGTGGTCCATGCAGGATCCTTCCTTTCTAGTAGGGATTGTCTCTCTCTCTCTCTCTCTCTCTCTCTCTCTCTCTCTCTCTCTCTCTCTCTCTCTCTCTCTCTCTCTCTCAGTGTCACATTGTAGCACAGGCTGACCTAGCTGAAACTCCCTATATAGCTAGCTCCAGCTAGACTCAAACTCATGACAGTCCTCTTGCCTCACCTCAGAGTTCTGCGGTTTCAGATTCCAAACACCACACATGCTTGCTTGTCTCTGATCTCCACAGTAACTATAGGTTGGTTGGCTTGTGTTTTGTTTTGTTTGTTTTGTTTTTGTTTTGAGACAAGGTCTTATACAACACAGGCTGCTGTCAATCATGCTGTGTCACAGGAAACCCTTGATCCTCCTGTTTCCACCTCCTAAGGGCTGTAATTATAAGTTTATGTCACCACACGAGCTTGGTATAGCAGTTTTGTTTGTTTATTTATTTATTTTTTTTTAATAACTGTGTTACAGAAGAAACTTAGGCTTGAAAGAATATACTTTTTTGCTTTCTTTTCCTTCTTTTTTTTTTTTTGGTAAAGCATTAAATTAACATTAGACTTCATAAAATTAGCCTTCTCAGAAGTCCAGGTCATTTTCAGTCTGCTACATCCCTGCAACCCATAAAACACATTCACTCATAACATCATCCAGCCCTCCAAACAGAAAGTGTGACCACATAGCACAGTGACCTTGGTGGCTTAGATTTTCAGTACGTTAACAATAGAGCAAATACTACTGCAAATTTCTGGTGTCTCTCGATGGTCTCAGAGGTGGGCCTATGAGTGACCTTTTTATTGTTGTCTTGCTAGAGATTGAGTCCACTCTGCTGAGCATGGGCTCTACCAGTGAGCAACACTCTCAGCTGTACCATCTGCTTAAGAGTTATGGATACCAGCATACATAAGGAATATTTAGGATAAATAACAAATCTCAAAGCTCACCCATTTATCTTTTGTATGTCTGTGTACAAGTCATCCACTAAGACATGCTCTTATATCCTTCTCTATCCCTTTCACCTCAATCAATCACGGAGCATAGAGCTTCCGAGGGAACACAGTTTCAATTGCCGTGCTAAGTAGCTCTTTCTGAGACTCTGCCTTTGAGTTCATGAGTCACAAAGTTCTGATTATGGAAAAGTCCCCCTGGCCCCCACCCTGACTTTCACACCACTTTTAGTGAGATGTTAGGACAGCTAAAATTAATTAGCATGGACAGACCAAGAATCACCTTTTGTCTGAGACTCCACAGTGCCAAGTTTCACATCAAACAGGTTTTTGAAGAGGCCTCAGCTCCTGGCCTTCCTGAATTCTTTGAATCTGAGTATTTTACATGTTTATCTTTTTAGCAAAAAGTAATTTATCTTATTTTATTTATGTATATTAGTATTTTTCCTGTATGTATGTCTGTGCCCCACATGCATGCCTGGTACCTGTGGAGGCCAGAGAGGGCATTAAATTTCTTAGAATTAGAGTTTCAGATGGTTATAAGATACCATGGGATGCTAGGAGTTGATGTGGTGATATTGTGCTATTGTGATATTGGTCCACTGTAAGAACATCCAGTGCTTTTAACCACTAAGCCTTCTATCCAGCCTTCAGATTTTAAAGTTATAATTACTCATTTCAGTGAGTACAGTTTGCTCAATTCATGATCCTTTCTTCATGAATTTGGAATGACTGTGTGTGAAATACTAGATCCTTGATATCAGTATCAAGCAGTTAAGACTACAAACTCCAAAACTGGCACGTACAGTTCCTTACCAACTGGGTGGTCATCTGCAAGCTGCTCAACATCTCTGTTTTCAGCATCCTCTGCCATCAGATATTGGGAACTCATAGTACCAGTCTCAAAGAGGTACTCAGAGAACTATCTGTACATAATTAGTATGTGCCGACCAATTAGAGCTCTGGTCTCTTTTGGTGCTATGTGTATGCACACCGTTGCCATTGTTACTGTTATTATTATTGATGCAGCATGCATGTTAACTCCCTTAGTGCTTATATACAAGAACTCAAATATTGGCTAAAACAATAATAATGAGAATAGTAGGAAGAACTCTGTGTCTAGCATTCAAGTCAAAGCCATGACAATCTTACTGATATCCTCCCAACAGCCTGGCTTAGCATGTGTGTATTATCTTAAAGTGTTCAGTAATCATCCAATTTAATCCAATTTGCATTGTTCTTATTACACTGTGGTTTTGCTTGTTTTTTTTTTTTTCTGGTGGAATTTATGTGCAATAATTATCTTAAATACAGATGACATAGTCTCTATGGTAAGGAACTCCATTGACTCAGTATATAGATGCCTTCAGTGTGTTTAGTATTCCCAATAGAAATATCTCTACTGGGGGCATATCAATGTAGTTGATGGATGCACACTCTTACACTTTACCATCTCTCCCATAATGAATGATATCTTAGAAGGTCTTCTCTCCCCCTTTTCAGGTATCATACAGACTGTTTGAAGACATGGGCCTCTTTGAAGCCTTTAAAATCCCAGTTAGGGAATTTATGAATTACTTTCATGCTTTGGAGATCGGATATAGGGACATTCCTTGTGAGTATAAGATAATCCAATACTTGCTTGTCAGACTTGCAGAAAGTGGTGGGAGGTCAAGTCATTGGCTAATCTGTGTGACCTCATTGTATATTGGGTAATATGTGTGACCTCACTATATGTGTGGTTGCTCCTGGGACCCTGTCTCCTTCACTGCACACTGTGTAAGACCCTGGAGCCTCACCCACCTCCTCTAGCCTCGTTTCTTTGTCTTGAAAATACGGTCATGGGATTTGTTTCACATGAATGTCAGGATCAAATGGGATGATATTTCTTAAAAGATTAGAATATGTGCCTTGTATATCTCTCATAGTTGTTTGAGGTAAGATGAAATGTTAAACATAAATATATTCTCATTAAATAATCACCTGCTTTTATTGACTGAATTTAATTTTTTATCATGGTATCTGATCAGTTCAACTCAAACAAGAGCAGTTGATGTTTTCTCAAGATGAGATAAACTTAATTGGTATTCAGAGGGGCTGGAAGATGGCAGTTTAGTTAGTAATGTAGAAAAGAAGAAACATACAAAAATGGTAATGGGGAAATTGTTTATAAATGTCAGGTGCACATGAAACCTAAAGGCACTCAAGAATTTCAGTATTGAATATTTAGAAAATTATAATAATGAAGACAGAATGCAGAAGAAAGGCTAAATGTTCATGTCAAATCCATGCAATCACTGCACATACACATGGTCGTTTTACAATACTATATAGAATATATGGAGCTGAAGAAAACGTCCAAAGACTCAACTAAAGGTGCTGTAGAAGTGTGTAACACCCAATGGTCTTTCAAAGGAATAAATACATAGAAGAAAGATCAATGCTATTCAATCTGTTAATTTGAATATGTCTTAGGAATGTGCTTTCTGTAGACTCTGGCAGCATGTGCACTAATGTTGGATATGTGTTGTTCAAAACCTGTTTTCCCTTTTAAGTTTGCTTTTATACATTTTGAACTTCAAAAGCTCATGGCTTTTGTAGTTATCAAGACTTGAAATGAAGGGCTGGGGGGTATTGCCCAGTTGGTAAAGTACTTGCCTAGCAAGTAGGAAGTCTGATGGCACATGTCTGCAGTTTCAGCACTCAGGATGCTGAGGCAAGAGGATCAGAAATTCAAGGTTATCCTGAACCACATAATGAGTTTAAAACAATCTTGAACTATAGGGAGAGACACCCTGTCTTAAAAGCAAAAACAGAAAAAAAAATTGAAGTTAAATTTTAAAAATGCTTATACTTGGACACAAATTATTGGCAGGTATCTCAGAAAAGGATGAACATGCTAGCCTAGTGAGCATGATGTTTTAAAGAAACTCATATGGTGTACTCATGTGAAAATGCATAGCACATAGTGTGACCAGGAAGAAGGAAGAACACAGCCTGCCACTGAAATGTGCTGAGGACAAGCTAAGGCATGAGGGGCAGAACAGGCCAGCTGGCTTGGGGAAGGAGGTGCTTAATGGTACTGGGTCCGTTGGGACAGTCTGGCCGCTGAGGCCATTAAAGTTTGGAAGAGAGACCAGAAGGGGGTTGTTTGGTGGGGGAGGAGTGGGAATCTGGCGATAAGCCTGGCTTCCTTTAATGTGACTTTCCCAGGGCTTAGCCTGGTCAGATGCCAGCAAGTGACATAAATGTTAGTGATCTCACAAGGATTAAGGAGTTATATAAATAAACATTTTCAGAAAGGAAGCCACAGGAAAACTGAAGTACAGTTATGCACTGGACAGGAATTACAAATTATTGTTTCATTCACACATGTATTTTAATTTTTCAACCAGCAAGTTTTATTGAGTTCATTGAGATGCCAAACTGCATAGAAATACTGTGATGTGTGGTCGTGCGCTTTGCTGTGACCTAGAGCACATTGCTGTCTCTGGTATCCCATGAGACAATGGGAGCACAGGGCCAGTTTTCAGATATAAAAATAAGCTTCCAGATTCTAAATCTTGTTATTTTATGTTCTATATTTCCTATTTTTAGATGAGCAAATAATTATTTTTATAAACTATTAAATTGTCCACTCCATGTGAAAATAATTTATAAACTAAGGATCCTTGCAAGACAAATAGGTTGACTCAGTGGATAAGGACCCCTTGAGACCATAGGTAGAAGGACAGAACTCATTTCCACAGGTTTTCCTCTCACCTCCAGGGTGTGCTTGTGTGTGTATGCACATATACAAAAAATAAGTAAATGTTAAAATAAATAAACCTGCTTGCACTATTCGAGGTCTCTTGGCCCCTTGCATTTCCGTAAAAAGAGTTTATTTCCACCTCCTAGGAAAGCTTTGGCTTGATTGGCACAGCTTCAAAATATAATGTCTCCTCCCTGTTGAGCTTACACGGTTAGACTAATGTGAACAAGCTAACAAAAGCCTTCCTTGTCATAGTTTTAATTACAAATACAAGTGTTCACTCCTCTAATTATTTCAGCATTGACACTCCTGAAGAATTATGTGTCTGCTGGCTTTCTGTAAACAAATCCACAATTAATACTAAAAAGCCATGGAAGGAAAGTGAAAACGGAATCAGATGAACTGTGACTGGAGACTCTATTCACATCTTAGAGAATAAGTCTTTAGTCAGAGTCGATCTGTAACGCCGTTCAGGGCAAAGGGGAGCATAAAGCTTAATTGTCACTCGTGTTAGTATGAGTTCATCTAGATGCAGCTATAAGAAGAGAGGGATTAAGGGGGAAACTTCATGAAGCAGCAGCTGATATAGCAGTCTACATGGGCAACTTATTAGTAGGAATATGATTTAAAAAATTATATGATTGCTTGGTGAGGATTGGTGTTGATGCACCTGCTGATTCCTGGTGGTAAAGGGGGATGTGTGGTGTTTGGTATTGTTGCTGGTCCCTTTAGCTGGCCATCTTTGCTGTAAATAGGAAGGAGATGCCATTCATTCATCTGAGATGACATTTTGCTCCTTGAGACCATTGGTCTAAGTAGTTTAGGTCTTTCTTTCTGCATCTCTACAAAGTTTTTCTTGTACAAGAGCAAAGAAACAGAAATGTAAACACAATGTGTTGAGTTAACTGTGTACATAGGCTTCTGGAAGAATCAGACACTGGCTTTTCCACTTTGGATATCCGGTGCACAATAAATGCTGTGGGTGTGATTTTCTTGTTACTATGAAAATGATGGAATTGATGGGAGAATTTTCTAGAAGTACCTGTCCAGGGAAGTCTGGCATGCGTTCCCTGGAGAGTTTAAAGTGTGGACAGAAGTGTTTAGCCAGTAGATGGCAGTCTTCAGCCGTGGACCCCAGAATTTACCAGCTGATGTGTGCTTGCTCCTTTGCATCCTTACAGATCATAACAGAATCCATGCCACTGATGTTTTGCATGCTGTGTGGTATCTCACAACACAGCCAATTCCTGGCCTCCCAAGCGTGATTAGTGATCATGGATCAGCAAGCGACTCTGGTGCGTATGAATTATGCCTGTGCTTCTTGTAAAAGCCAGGAATTCAAACTGTGTGCTTTGTTGTTAAAGGAAATCAGAAAGAGGATTCCAGCTTTACAGTTTTTAGGAGTGTCTATCACTTTCCCTTCCTCTCCTCAGATTCTGACAGCGGATTTACACATGGACACATGGGATATGTGTTTTCAAAAATGTATCACGTGCCGGATGACAAGTACGGATGTCTCTCTGGGAATATTCCAGCCTTGGAGTTGATGGCTTTGTACGTGGCCGCAGCCATGCATGACTATGACCATCCTGGAAGGACGAACGCCTTCCTGGTCGCCACCAGTGCTCCACAGGTGAGGGCTCGATGGGCGAGAAGTAAGTTAGGGTGTACATTTCTCGGGATGAAAATAACTCTACAAATATGACTTGTGAGAGGTGCTAGGTTTGTAGGGACCAGCCTGTACTCAGTGCTCAGGTAAAATTCTTCGAGGCCTTGTTAATTTCTGAACATGTCATGGTGTGTGCTGAGACATTCATGGCAGATGTCTAGCCTCATTACACAGAAAGATCGTTTCCTGGCTACCTTCTTGGGATCAGCTGACTAATAGTAAATATCCCTGACAAAGCAAAGACAGCTTGCACACATGTCCCTTTTTGAAAGGACTGAGAACCATGCTTCCCTTGGTCCTTTAAGGGTATGACTTTGGGATGGAAAACTTACTCTGGAAATATTTCCATGGTAACAGTTATTTTTAGTGCATGTGTTTTCATTGATAAGAATTTATTATCCATCTATCTCAGATATTGGGGAGAATTCTTTTGACCTAAACAAAGTTTCTTCAAATAAAAAAAATTTAAGAAAATAATTATATATATATATATATATATATATATATATATAATTTATATATGTAATATATGTATATATATATTTTCAAAAAACATTTTAAGGGGAGGAACTTATATGTCAAGAAAATGATATTACCCAAGAAAAGGCATCAACAGTCAAGATAACACAGTGACTTTTAATAGCCAACATAAAAATGAGAAATTTAAAGCCCCGCATATTCTCAAAGACTTCTGTGATTCCTTTTTAACATAAGAAGTTGGACCCTCTCTTCTCCTGCCTTCCACCCTAGGCGGTGCTGTACAATGACCGGTCAGTCCTGGAGAATCACCATGCTGCTGCAGCATGGAATCTCTTTATGTCCCGGCCAGAGTATAACTTCTTAGGTAACCTGGACCACGTGGAATTTAAGCATTTCCGTTTCCTAGTCATTGAAGCAATCTTGGCTACTGACCTGAAGAAACACTTTGACTTTGTAGCCAAATTTAATTCCAAGGTAAGTAGACCTCTACTAGTGTTCATTTTATGAACACATTAAAAGGTGTGTTATAATCAAATATTGAACAAGACTCAATCGCCATGAGCTTTCTGTAAGAAAAAAAAATGATTAAAATACTTATTCCCGAGCTGGCATCTATGTATCACTCTGAGTCTAGATACCTAAAAAGTTGAGGTCTTGGCTATATATGCTAGACTCTGTTCTACAGAGAATAAAAAATATTAGCTACCATTGTTGCTGTGTTTGATTTAACATTTAACATATAATCATGTCTATAGTATATAAGGCAAATTATCTGACAGCAGTAGAAAGGAAAGAAAATGAAGCAAAATTTCACGTATCAAACATAAAAGCCTAAATATTAATTCAAGAAAGTTTATTTGTTCCTGGGAAGAAGCCATAGTCATTAAAGTATTTGCTTTGTCAGCATGAAGACCAAAGAATGACTGTGAGAGCCCAAATTTAAAAAATAAAAGACTGAGCATGGTAGGACTCATGCATAATATCAGTGCCTTAGCACTGGGGAGGCACACACAAGAGGCTCCAGAGTCTCAATGACCAGCAGCCTAGCCTAAGCAGAGAGAGACCCTGTCTGAAAAGCAAGGTGGTGTAGGCAATTTGCCTGCCCCACAGCTGCTCTCAAATAATCACTTAGAAGCTTAATATTAATTACAAATATTTGGTTGATAACTCAGGCTTGTTACTAGCTAACTCTTATACTTTAAATTAACCCATCTTTCTCATCTACCCTTTGCCATGTGGCTTATGGCTTATTACCTCATTTTCTACATGTCCTATTTTCCCTGTGTCTGCTGGCATCTCCCCTGACTCCCCCACTCTTCATCTTAGCACCCTTAGTTTGGTTGCCACACCTATACTTCCTGCCTGGCTATCAGCCAATCAGCATTTTATTAAACCAATTCAAGTGACAAATCTTTACAGTGTACAAGAGGATTATTCCACAGCAAGACAGTGGCTCCTACGGAAAGATACCTGAGTTGATCTTTGACCCCTGCCCCCCCCCCATATACATACACTCCTGCAAATACTCTTCTTGTGCATACACATACAAAAGAAAATTTCTTATTGTAGTTTTATTAATTAATAAAAGTTGATACTATGCTAATTTCAAACAAGATTTCTTGTAAGTTCAATAATAGTTACTTTTTCTTTGACTATTTTAATTTTGGATGAGCTGCATCACTTTTTTTTCAATGCAAACTGATAATATTAGTTCTAGTATCTGAAGTTCTGATGTGTGATGTTCTCATTCCCACACAGAAAGAAGACAATCAAATTCTGTTGCCATTTCTCATGTTCTAGTTGAGCTATCATAGAGACAGAACATGTTAATTTTGTCCCTCACACAGGTAAACGATGATGTTGGAATAGATTGGACCAATGAAAATGATCGTCTCCTGGTGTGTCAAATGTGTATAAAGTTGGCTGACATTAATGGGCCTGCTAAATGTAAAGAACTCCACCTGAAGTGGACAGAGGGCATCGCCAGTGAGTTTTATGAGCAGGTAACTCACAGAACTGCAATACCCATCACAAGCTGTGTATCCTTGCTGTGTACAAGTCCACCAAAGCTTACCTCAAGCCATATGACAGCATGATCACTCCATCTTATATTCAAACTTGCACCAAATATATATACTAGGTAGTTTCAGCAGGAATTTAAAGATGACACATGAAAATGAACTGAACTCTTGAACACTGAAGTAAAATTATCTGCAAGTATTTGGGAGAAGCATGTTAGTATGACAGAATAATCTAATGAGATATTATGAACACCCTTGAAATACTGAACTGCTACAGGTTTATTTATTGTAGTAAAAATAGTTTCATATGTATATAAGGAAACATCAATTGACTGCTGCCCAAGTACAGCTAATAACAGCAGTGCATGAAAGAGGTGTGTGTGTGTGTGTGTCCTCAGTCACACAGACTCTATATTTGATACAAGAACAAAAGAATTAACAGACTCCCTGAAAAGCTACTACATGCTGCTAAGCATGGGTAACCATCCCCATATAAACCTTCATTGCTCTAATTATATTTGCAGTTCTGAACAACTTTCTTAAGAACAACATGGAAGAAAATGGGAACAGAGAAAGGAGAGGACTCAGTGACAAAAGGGGGTGTGAAAAAACTGAAGATGCTTACTCTGTGGGGAAATACAGATGATAGATTGACTGTGGTCCACTGTTAAAAGCTACATGTACAACTTTAAAAATAGGCTTATCAGAACATTGCTGTGGAGTTTGAGAAGGAAAATCCTCTCAAGTACTTAGCACAGAGCTGATCCAAAAGAAATGTTAGATCCTTCTTGAGTGCCCTAAAGGCCACAGGGATAAGCCAGCATGGTGGCAAAAGCTTGGAATCCCAACATGAGGAGGCTGAGTTGGGACCTCCTGGGGCTGCAGGTTGAGGTCAGATCACAGAAGAAAAGGGGGCAGAATGTGACTGTAACAAGTCTGTCCATGTGACTGGGGACAGAGTTCAGGACAATAGCAGAAAATAAAGTGCCCAATAATGGTACTTAAATAAGGATTGGAATAAACTTTTAAGGTTTGTGTAGTCAGCATTCATATGCAAAATAAAATATTTATGCTTTTAAAAATAGTGTGTTGCCTTTTCCCATAATGGCATTATCAATCAATGGTAAATATGAAAGAAAAATAAAATCCACTGGTTTATAATTTTATTAATTTATTAAGTCTCCTAGGTAACCTTTTGTTTATGAGCTGTTATTTTTATCCTCATAAATAAATTGAGGCAGTTAAAGACAAAAAATGGAATAAATAAGAATATTAAAAACATGATCATAGAAGATATAAATTAAACAAAATCTGGGATAATATAGCAACTTGAATGGGGCAAGGAAAACGGTTTATGCTTTCTAGCAGTCAAGGCAAAAGGCAAACATAATAGGGGTGTGGCTCAGCCGGTAGCATGCTTGCCTAGTATGGAGGAAGCCTCAGTTTAAACCCCAGCAGCACTGAAGTAGTGGTGCATATCAGTAATCTCATTACATGTCCCCTTGAAAGTGAACCAAAAATGTTAAGACTGCACAGTTAACAAATACCAGGAACAAAGTCCTTCTATGGACATCTTAGCCTTCAGGGCTATGACTCTGAGCAGTGACGTCAAGGGATTTTATGTGACTATCTGGGTTATAGAGTATCTACACATTAGATGCCAAGTGTATGTTGACTTGTCTTATGTTTATACTCCTCTGACATTTACCTTTGTGAATCACTATTTCTAGGGCGATGAAGAAGCCAGCCTCGGTTTGCCCATAAGCCCCTTTATGGACCGCTCTGCCCCACAGCTGGCCAATCTTCAAGAATCCTTTATTTCACACATTGTGGGTCCTCTATGCCACTCCTATGACTCTGCAGGTCTCATGCCAGGAAAATGGGTGGATGACAGTGATGATTCAGGAGACACTGATGACCCAGAAGAAGAGGAGGAAGAAGCTGAAACACCAAATGAGGAAGAAACCTGTGAAAATAATACAGCTCCCAGTAAGCCATAAAACCCATTTCTGATGAGATTTTCCAGGAGTGATTTCTGCCTTGGATTCAGAGGATTTTATGCTTCTCATAAATTACATCCTTTAAGTCCAACTATCCTCGGCTGCGTTGGGCACTAAATGGCTGCCAGTATCATAATGGAGAGAGTGGAAGATGGAATGTATGGCAAATTAGATATCATGCACAGAGATGCTCTCACCATGAAATAGAGTTGGTAACTAGTTTCAGAATTTCTGAGTGATTTAGAATTTTGGTTACCATATGGACCAATTGCAGGCTTTTTTCATGGTTAAGTTGGGGATGAGAAGAGATAATAAGACTTTAGTCTTTAACAACAATTGCTTACTGCACACACTCTCTGCGCCTAGACATTAGTCCTGGTGCTAACAGTAGACCTATGGACAAAACAAAGAGTCAGTCAGTCCTTGTCCTTAATGATGTATATTGATGGATACAGTATAATGTTTGTTAGGGGAAGATCATTCCTTGTCTTATTTTTTTGAGGAGATATAAAATATTGCAGAGAATTTTAAAATAAGTTACCTAGGAAGAGAGAAAATTTTTTAATGTGTTTTAAAAGACCTGTAAAAAATGAAGGACGTCCCATGGGAATCTGTGTGAAAATGGATTTTGAGAAAATGAGCAGGCAGTGACTCAAGGTCCTGCAGTGGGTGTTGAGTCGGGGAGTCAGGGGGCTGAAGAGGGGGAAGCATAGGAGAAGCCATGAGGAGTCATTTGGTGCAGGCAGGAGACAGGGCTCTGTGGGTCAGAGTGGGAACATGGTTTTTTACACTAAGATGAGAATTAATAGTGGTTTGTGAGCAGAATGGTTAGTGGACTCACGCACATTTTACCTATGTAGCTTTGGGAATGTTTAGGGGATTGGGGCAGAGGTCAAGGCATCATTTCAACTGTTGAACTGATCTGAATGACAGTAGATATGACTTCTTTAGGGTGGTCTCAGTGGTGTGACAATGAGAACCCATCTGTCACAGGGTCATTTCTGTAACTGTAACAAACACTCTGACAAGAAGCCACTTAGGCACTTAGGAAAGGAATGTTTATTTGGTTCACATTCCAGGTTACAGTCCATTGCTGAGGGAAAGTCGTAGTGGGAGGCACTTGAAGTGGGTCACATCACGTCCACCGTCAAGAGCAGGAGAAGCACAAGGATCCCTGCTTGCTGTCTGTGTTGTTTAAGCCCAGTTAGCTTCCCTCTTTCTCCTGCAGTTAAGGGCTAGCCAAGGAAACAGTGCCACCCATGTTCAGGTGTATCTTCCCACTTTGGTTAACAGTCAGAACTATCCCTCACAAACATGCCCACAGGCCAACTTGAGCTACAGTTCTTCAGCCACACTTTCTTCTCAGGTGATCCTGAGTTATAGGAAGTTAACAATGAAAACTCACCCGTGCACCATCATAGCTCCAAACTGGCTTCATTACACATGCAGCCAGTAATCCAGCTGACTCGGGTGAGTATGAAAAGATGACTCTGTCACACCTTTAGATACACTCCTCTGCATCTCTTACAACAAGACAGTGGCTAATAACACAATTAGTAAAACACACAACCCCTGAAATGGTATTATACAAGTATGTTCCTGTGATCCTGTGAACACAGCATGTTTTCTATCTACTAAAACAGACAAAACAAAAGTTTATTATTTTTAAAGTCCTTGAATAACACACTAACACAGACAGATACCCTTCTCATTTTTTTCTCTATTGTGGTCACAGGCAGGAAAATGCAAGAGTTGGTTCATGTCTATCATGGAGTAAGGAAGTTTATGACTATGCTGGTTTGGTCCATATATATATATATGTGTGTGTGTGTGTGTGTGTGTGTGTGTGTGTGTGTGTGTGAATATAGATGATATGGTTGATTCAGATAATATAGATATAGGTAGATATACCCTGATTTTCAACACACATCCTGGATTAAAGAACTCATTGTTGCTGGGTGGTGATGGCGCACGCCTGTAATCCCAGCACTCGGGAGGCAGAGGCAGGCAGATCTCTGTGAGTTCGAGGCCAGCCTGTTCTACAGAGCTAGTCCAGGACAGGCTCCAAAGCTACAGAGAAACCCTGTCTTTGGAAAAACAAAAAAACAAAAAACAAACTTGACAAAACCTTGGAACACTCTTTTTGGGCCAGATGTTCTCTCCCACCTGTTAGCCTGTCTTTTTTTAATATCGTGTGTGTGTGTGTGTGTGTGTGTGTGTGTGTCTGTGTGTCTGTCTGTCTGTCTGTCTGTCTGTGTCTGTCTATAGGCATATATATAGAAGTCAGTATTATTCCCCACCTTCCACTTTGTTTAACACAGCATGCATCTCTTGTTCTTTATAGCTGCCTAAACCAGGCTAGCCTGTCTCTACATCATTGAGGAGCATTGAGAATACAGACTCTCTGGTACAACGTCAGCTTTAAGTGGATGATGGGATCCAAATTCAAGTCCTCGCACTTATACAACGAGCACTTTCCCACTGAGCCTCCTCCCCAGTTGTTAGCTTTTGAGTTGAATGGGGAAACTGAAAAGTCGGTTTTTCTCTAATATTCTATTGTTGAGATATTTCTCTGAAATGTATAAAAAGAAAATATTGATTTCAGGATTCAGAGCTAGAACCTGAGCCTTGGGAGTCAAGAGTTATTTATTCATCTTTTAGTTTTCTCCTTTGCTGTATTTCCCCTTGAGTATCATGAAAGACCTGTGTCAACTGAGCCTCTGAAAATGCTTTATCCCAAAGAGTCTTTAGGGATTGCCATTTAAACTAATAAACATCATGAAGATGCATACCCAGGCATGGGAAATTGAAGGAGTCATTCCAGGACCATTATTCAGCAGGCTCAGCTTGCCCATCTAAGCTTGATAGGGAATTGTAGTTGGAGAGCTTCTCTCCAGGTGCCACCAAGCCCCCACGGTCCCACAACCCACGTATAAAATAATCACTCAGATGCTTATATTACTTATAAACTGTATGGCCATGGCAGGCTTCTTGTTATCTACTTCTATCTTAAATTAACCCATTTTTATTAATCTATACTTTGCCATGTGGCTTGTGGCTTACCAGTACCTTACATCTTTCTTGTCATGGCGGTGGCTGGCAGCATCTCTCCCCCAGCCTTTACTTCCCAGAATTCTCCTCCTCCTTGTCCCACCTATCCTATCCTTCCTGCCTGGCTACTGGCCAATCAGCACTTTATTTATTTTAACCAATCAGAGCAACACATTTGACATACAGAACATCCCACAGCAGGGAATGGTCTTTCCAAACACTGGGATAGCACTCTGGCCTCCAGAGTGATGTATTGTTCCCTTGGTCTTTATGTTTCAGCTAAATTTGTGAAGCATCCATGAAAATTCTATGGCTTCAGTTACACATGGCTCTCAGAGATTAAGTAGCCCCTGATACTGAAATGTAAAACATCTCTGCCACAATAATCAGACACTGTAGTTTTAGATGTCTGATCTGTTTGTGCATATGTTTATGTGTGTAGGAATGTATGTTTATGTGTAGGAGCATTTGTGCACATGAATGTGCAGGTACATGTGGAGATCAGGGGTTAATTTCACCTTATTATTTCAGACAGGATTTCTCCGTGAATTTGCAGTTCATTTATTTGGCAAAGGTGGATAGCCAGTGAGTTTCAGAGATTCACCTGCCTCCATATCCCCAAATCTGTGATTACAATGGGATTGCAGATGCATACCAATGTCCCAACTTTTTGCATGGATGTTGGAAATCAAGCTGGGGTCCTCATAGCAAACACTTCACTGGTCCATCTCTCCAGCTCCCTAAAATCATAATTTTGAAGCACCTTTGCAACCCCCAAAATGATAAATGTGGAGTGATGTTAGCAGATGTAACCATTGGCCACAGTGAAGAGTTGTGACAATTAGTTAGACACCTCCTCATTTTAATTAAGAAGAAAATTAGATTGACAGCCAACCATAAATAGCACGACAAGGTGGTAGGACCATAGAAGGCATTCAGGTTTCTTTGTTTTTAACTCCATTGCTCTTGAGTTCTTTGTAATTTTCATTTAAGAATTCATATTGGCTGAGATGTTTGCTTTGATTTAGCCTGATCTTAGATTTCAGGAGAAAAATATTAAATAGCCACTGGTGAGTTCTGCAGTTTGTAAAACTTGGAGCTCTCCCAGGAAACAGAATAAAATGCTGCAGTGTGATGTCCTGAGCAGAGGGGGCTTTTACCCCACCTCATAATTAAATCTGAAAGGTTCCTGGGGCGAGCTAAGAGGTTTCTAATGAAGTACTGAGCTGTGCTTAGAATCCAAGCAATGAAAGGCGCTTTGTTCTCTTTTCAAAAGATTCCAGTGCTGCATAATTTGGCTCCCAACACAGGCATGCTTCAGACCACCTGCAGATTCTAATCTACGCAAATTTATTTGGTACAAACTTTCTTCTACGTCACTTGGTTCAGCATCATTCCAGAGAGGTTTATTGCTAATGTTTAACAGCCACCTAAGAGAACAGCTGATCTCCTGGGGCCTGGCCCCAAAGGAAAAATAAGGAAGAAATGGAGCTGTTGTTATCATCTTCCTTGCAAATGTGCAGGCTGTGAGCAGTAGAGAGTTTCCTACCACTGTGACTCAAACCTAGTCTATGATTGAAAACATTTGGGTAAGAAATATACTCGGGCTAGAGAGAGGGTTCAGAGATGGTTCACTTGCTGTTCTTGCAAAGGACCTGCATTCAGTTCCCAACACCCACATGGCAAGTCACAGCTATTTGTCACTCCAGTTTCCAGAATGTCCTCTTCTTGCTTCTGCAGGCTCTGCTCACATGTGGTGCACATACACTTAAACAGACTTACATATATTCATATAAATAAAAATAAGTCATTTACAAAAGCAAACTCATGCTTAACCACTACCAAAGCAAAACTAGAGTAGATGGCTTTGGAAGGAAAATAATTTTAATTTACTTTAAAAAATAAATGTGCTCATATAATGCATGGCAGAGGTCTTAGGATTTATGTGGCTGAGTATGTTGGTGAATCAGAGCCAGGAGTGCTGCAGAGATCACACCACACAAAAAAACATCATGTAAGAGATTTATTGAGGGGTATGAACAGCCATTTTGGAGTGAGGAAGGGGTGGGGGTGGGGGGACAGAGACAGAGTGACAGACAGAGTGAGGGGCAAGGACTTTTTAAAGAGTACAAGGGTTGGTGATAACATGGCTGCTGGCCCTGAGTCACTGAGGGCAGGCTGGGTGCACACCTGTCTTCTAACATTCCTCCCTTTGTTTATTAAAAATGTGAGGAAATAGGAAGGGGTGATGGTGAGGCAGGTGAGGCTCCAGGCTCTTTAGACTGCTTCCTGGTGCCTGGGAGTGTTGATACTGTTAGAGACCTAAGGAAGCTGGGATGGTGGCCAAGCCCTGGAAAGGCAGGCTGTTTATTTCACTTGTTGTCCAGGCTCTGTGGGACATTCTGGGGCTAAGGAAGTACAGGCAGCTTCTGTGAGGCTGGACCACCTGGGGCTAGCCCCTTTGAAGCTGTCTAGGATGCAGATTTTGAGGGAACATGTGGACCTGGCAGGATGCTGGAACATATTAGGGGCAGAAGATAAAGTTAAGGAATTTAGAGGTAAAACTTTTTGTTAGATGTACATTTTAGGCCCATGGTCCTGTTAGTTGGGGGAAGAGAGTTCCAAGACCAGGGAAAGTAGGGAGATCCCACCCTCTGGAATAAGTGGAATAGGCAGGTGGGGGAAACAGGCTGTTGATTGGCAGTACTTATCTGGAGTCATTTTGACCTGTGAGAGAGGTGGATCCAAGTCAATTCCTTAAAGCTTACAAGAGTTTTTTAAGTTTACAAAAGGAGCTGAGTTTTAGATATGTTAGCATTACCATTGTTTGTAATCTGTACCGAAATCCACATTGTAGAAAAGGCAGTAGATTCATGCCTTTAAATTATAGTAGAAACTTGGGAAATGAAATGGGTTAAAAGCATGAACACGCTTTCCTCTATACATCCTCTGGATGTATATAGATTAGACAGATGTTTTTGGCACAAGGAGAAACACTTTCAAGTCTATACTTAGAAGACAACTGACGGAAAGGTAAAATCTTGAGCTCATGACTATATAATAGTTGTTAGTTTTTAAGAGGCGCTAGGAACACGTCCCGAACATGACAATACCACAGAAGAGTTTTATTAAAGAGGATAGAGGTGACAGGCCTGTGTGAAACACACGTGGGTGAGGAGATAAGGGGGGCTCATGCAAGATTGCACCGGCTTTTTAAAGGTTGGGCCGCGCATGCGTACAGGAACTCCTGTGGGTACTCCACACATGCGCATAGATTACATGGCTGTGTGCGCCCTTTATGCAACCACGTAAAGCCACAGAGTCCCGGTCCTACAAGATGTCTGACCCGGAGATGGCTATTCAGTACGCCGGGCAAGCCCAACCATGTGGACATGTAATTCTATATCAATAGTAGTCAATATACCAGAGCTAGATTAATAACTTAGCAGAACTCTGTTGATTGTTAAAATTCTGAACTTTTGAAGTATTAGTATAAGAATAGCATAAAGCTGGGCGGTGGTGGTGCACACCTTTAATCCCAGCACTCGGGAGGCAGAGCCAGGCAGATTTCTGTGAGTTCAAGGTCAACCTGGTCTACAGAGTGAGATCCAGGAAAGGCGCAAAGCTACACAGAGAAACCCTGTCTCGAAAAAAACAAAACATAAATAAATAAATAAATAAATAAATAAATAAATAAATAAATAAATATAAGAAATAAAAAACTTGAAATCATGGATAGAGTCCATAGGGTAAGTAGTGACTTTACTGGTCCTTTTATAATGCCCCATTGTAGAGCACTGCAAACTTTTGTATGGATTAATGTGTCCAAATAGCTAAAGTTTAAGGTGGGCAAAGACAAAGAAGCTCGACTATGAACCTGAGTAGACCTTAGGAATTTACAAAGCTTATTTATCAAACATACGTTGTTACTTATCTAAATTTTCTAACAGCTTGGTGTTAAACAGTTAGCAAAGACATAAGTAGTTAAATATCTTAAATCAGCTTTTATTAATCTGAGTAGACCTTAATAACCTTAAAATTGTATCATCATATACAGTATATTCTAAACCAGAGTTGAATCAAAATATAGTACTTTGTAGCAAATATAACCTTAAATTTTTATCATCATAAAAAATCCATACCAATCCAAAATATTTGAAAATTGTTGTTGCTTCTTTAGTCTAAAAGGAGATATAATGGTAAATAGAGTGCTTATTAGGACTAAGAAGTTTTACATTTGTTGCCTTATGATATGTGGGCATCTTAAGATGATGTCACATGGTATGCACTCTTAACCTTAGTAAAGATAGTTGCCAGCCATGTGATTGCTTACATTCTTATGAGGTAATCATCCAAGATGGAGGAGAGCCACATGGTTGCTATTTAAAACATCTGTTTTCCTAGTAGCTTTATATTTTTTTAAATTTGAGTTGAAACCTTAACACACACACACACACACACACACACACATACACACACTCACACATAGACACATATATCCATATATAGATTTTTTTATTATAAGATTTTTGTTATAAGTTTAAAACCAAATTTTTAAACAGATTTTGTAGATTTTAAACCATACCTAAGGAGTTTACAAACCCTGAGATAGAGTTTACAGCATAATCTTAAGAGATTTATTTTGAGAGCAGAGTACAGAGAAATCATAGAAATAAAAGCTTTTTAAGAGTGGAAAGTAGAGAGAATATAGAGCAGAGCAAGTTAAAGGTACACAATATTTGTGGATCATTTGTCTGTGCAGTAGCAGTTATTATGATTTGTGAGAATTTAGAAATCAATTTTGCCAATTTTTTGGCCATTGATCTGTGCTGGGATTAGGCTGTTGTAATAAAATCCGAGTCCTTGGAGGAAGAGAGATCTGTAAAGCAGAACATTGTGCTGGTGTATCCCTATAACCTCTAAGAGGGAAGTGAGAGTTAAATCTGTGAGACTGCAGGCTGGAGGCAGCCAGAAGAGTGCATGGGAAAGAGAGCCAGGAAGCCTCCTTAGTGGAGAGACCCACAGAGCTGCAGAAGGCCAGAGCTGAGAGAGAAAGTTGTCCACATGGTGAGAGCCCCAAGGGAGGAGAGGTTGGCTTGACAAGGAGAGGAACAGGAACAATGAAGGGACAAGGAGGAACAGCTAGGAGCAGAAGCACAGCAGGCAGCTCTGAGGGTAGGCAAGGAGATTCATGCAATGCAGGCCCAGAAAGGCACCCCGAGATGCAGGATGGGCAGCTCCAAGTGGGAAGGAGAGAGGAGAAAAGAAAGTCCCAGTCTGCTGCAGGTAGGGTTGCAGCTACTGAGCCAGGCTGCCATAAGTGGGACTGAAGTTCCTAGGGGAAGGCAAGAGAAAGTTAAGAGAAAGCAGGAGAGAAGGGAGATGTCCATGATGGGTGCGGCAGGCCAGATGCCCAGCAGGTCGAAGGAGCCAGAGAAGCACAGGGGTGCCCACGTGGAGGGCACAGCTGGCCAGAGGGAAGCAGCAGCTGATGAGTCAGGCTCTAGAATTTGAAATAAAGTTCACAAACAAATGATCCAATCTGTGTATATCTTTTTTTCTTTAATTTTTTTTCTTTATTATTATGTGTTTTAAATTTTATACATCAGCCATGGGTTCCCCTGTCCTCCCCCCTCCCGCCCTCACCCCCACCTTTCCCCCAGCCCCTCCCCTCCATTCCCATGTCCTCCAGGATCAAGGCACCCCTGGGGATTCATTTAAACCTGGTGGATTCAGTACAGGCAGGTCCTGTCACCTCCTTCCAGACTGAGCAAAGTGTCCCTGTGTAAGCCCAAGGTTTCAAACAGCCAGCTCATGCACTAAGGACAGATCCTGGTCCCACAGACTAAGTGCCTCCCAAACAGATCAAGCTATTCAATTGTCTCAGTTATCCAGAGGGCCTGATCCAGCTGGGGGCTCCACAGCCTTTGGTTCATAATTCATGTGCTTCCATTCGTTTGGCTATTTGTCCCTGTGCTTTCTGCAATCTTGGATTCAACAATTCACACTCTTGCAGACCCTCCTCTTTCTCGACAGTTGGACACCTGGAGCTCCACCTGGGGCTTGGCTGAGGATCTCTGCATCCACTTCCATCAGTTATTGAATGAGAGTTCCAAGACGACTGTTAGGGTGTTTATTCATCTGATCACCAGAGTAGGTCAGATCAGGCTTTCTCTCAATCATTGCCAGCAGACTACAGAGGATATATCATTGTGGATTTCTGGGAACCTCTCGAGCACTCTGCCTATTCCTGTTCTCATGTGGTCTTCATTTGTCATGGTCTGTTATTCCTCATTCTCCCTTTCTGTTCTTGATCCAGCTGGGATCTCCTGATCTCCTAAGCTTTCTTTCCCTCAAATCTTGCCCTTCATTACTCCCACTGTCGTCCAGGTTGTTCATGTAGATCTCATCCATTTCTCTGTCATTGGGTGATCCTTGGGTCTTTCCTAGGGTCCCGTTTTCTAGGTAGCCTCCCTGGAGTTGTGTAGCAGTCTAGTCATCTTTGTTTTACATCTAGTATCCTCCTATGAGTGAGTACATACCGTGTTTGTACAATAAAACAACCTCTGGAGGCATCACAATCCCTGACCTCAATCTCTACTATAGAGCTACTGTAATAAAAACAGCTTGGTACTGGCATAAAAACCGACATGTGGACCAATGGAATCGAATTGAAGACCCTGACATTAACCTGCACACCTATGAATACATAATTTTTTGACAAAGAAGCCAAAAATGTACAATGGAAAAAAGAAAGCATCTTCAACAAACGGTGCTGGCATAACTGGATGTCAATGTGTAGAAGGCTGCAAATAGATCCATATCTGTCACCGTGCACAGAACTTAAATCCAAGTGGATCAAAGACCTCAACATAAATCCAGGTACTCTGAACCTGATGGTAGAGAAAGTAGGAAGTACTCTTGAATGCATTGGCATCAGAGATCACTTTCTAAATATAATACCAGTAGCACAGACACTGAGAGAAACAATCAATCAATGGGACCTGTTGAAACTGAGAAGCTTTTGTAGAGCAAAGGACACAGTCAACAAGACAAAGCGACAGCCTACAGAATGGGAAAAGGTCTTCACCAACCCCACATCTGACAGAGGGCTGATATCCAGAATATATAAAGAACTCAAGAAATCAGACATCAAAATGCCCAACAGTCCAATTAAGAAATGGGATAAAGAACTAAACAGAGAATTCTCAGCAGAGGAAGTTCAAATGGCTGAAAGACATTTAAGGAATTGCTCAACATCCCTAATTATCCCGGAAATGCAAATCAAAATGACTCTGAGATACCACCTTACACCTGTCAGAATGGCTAAGATCAAAAGCACAGAAGTGTGGTGGGTATTGTGTTCCCTGAAATATTGTGTGTTCCCTGAAATAAACATATCTGGGGGCAGAGAACAGACAGCCACTAGAACAAAGCCAAAAATGGTGGCTAGAAAATGGGTCAGAGCAAGCCATAACAGAAGTTGGGCGGTGGTAGCACACGCCTTTAATCCTAGTACTTGGGAGGCAGAGCCAGGTGGATCTCTGAGTTCAAGGCCACTTTAGAAACAGCTAAGCATGGTGACTCATGCCTTTAATCCCAGAAACCCAACCTTTAATCCCAAGGAGTGGAGGCAGAAAGAGAAAGGTATATAAAGCGTGAGGACCAGGAACTAGAGGAGGAGAAAAAAGCATGTGATTAGTTAAGCATTTGGTTGGTTAAGCGTTCAGGCTTTGGAGCAACACAGTTCAGCTGAGAGCCTTTGGGATGAGGACACAGAAGCTTTCAGTCTGAGGAAACAAGACCAGCTGAGGGACTGGCAAGGTGAGGAAACTGTGGCTTGTTCTGTGTCTCTGATCTTCCAGCAATCACCTCAATAACTGGCCTCAGGTTTGATTTCATTAACAAGTACTTTTAAGATTCCTGCCACACAGAAGACAGCTTATGCTGGAGAGGATGTGGAGCAAGGGGAACTCTCTTCCACTGCTGGTGGGAATGCAAGTTTGTACAGCCACTTTGGAAATCAATATGGCGCTTCCTTAGAAAATTGGGAAACCATCTCCCCTAAGACCCAGCATATACCCAAGGAATGCTCAATCATACCACAAGGGCATTTGCTCAGCTATGTTCATATCAGCAGTGTTTGTAATAGCCAGAACCTGGAAACAACCTAGATGCCCTTCAACTGAAGAATGGATAAATAAAATATGGTCCATATACACAATGGAGTACTATTCAGCAGAGAAAAACAATGACATCATGAGGTTTGCAGGCAAATGGATGGATCTAGAAAAAATCATCCTGAGTGAGGTAACCCAGACTCAGAAGGAAGAACATGGTATGCACTCACTTATAGGAGGATACTAGCTGTGTATATCTTTAGGAGAGTTAGATCAGCAGCTTGGTTCAGAGTCCAGGGAAGAACAGGTGTGTGCTGGTTGTATGTGTGTGCTTACCTGCTCCTTTGCTCCCCCCACCCCCATGTCTAGTTCCACCTCCCACTTTGCAACAAACTTACAGATCCATCAACCTTAAAGATGGAACATTTACACAGTGTTGGGGGAGACCAGACAAAAACAAACAGGGCTTGAAATATAAAAAGAAAAGAAAAGAAAAGAAAAGAAAAGAAAGAAATAGGGAATGGGGAATTTCCATTTCCCTGATTAACTATAGATGTCCCAAATAATGTAGGGATCTAGCTGTGCCGCTGGGTGGCTATCTTGATTGATTGTCTAAGGGGTACTGAGTCAGACTGATTCAGCTGCAAAAGCAGATAAGTTTATAAGCCCTTAAGTTGGGTGCTAAGTGGAGTGGTCAGAGGTTCTCCAAGATGCATCCTAAAGAGGAGCCAGTAGGTATGGTTGCCAGAGTCCCCATAGGTGAGGTAGAGGGGAAGGTTCAAGGCCTGAAGTCCATGGCATCCCAAGGACTCAGGGGGACTGAATGAGGGAGACCCATGCTGCTCAGTGGATTGTCAACACTGACAGGGTCAGAGTTAAAAGATGGAGGAGACATGGTGCCTGGTACTGGGACTTTCTAATGAAGCTAAAAGTCAAAATGAGCTAAAAAATGAAGCCTTACCCACCAGAAATGGTCAGAGGTTGGGTCAGTGAAGAGAGTCAACCATAGTTTTAAAGACCAGGACTGTGGGTACCTCCACCTCCAAAAGAATACCAGAGGGGTATCCGATACTCAATAATAGTCTCTCCCCTGGATTCAGGGAATCATTTATATTGACCAACGAGAAAACAGTTGCTGCTGTTGGAAGGGTTGCCAGTGATCAGTGAGCCAGAAGGTGAATCTGTTGCAGTTGCACTGAAGATAAGGGATAGGGTCCTAGAGCAGCTTAGACTGCCAGTGGATGGGGCGGGGGAGTGAGTGCACAGACACTGGGATATCCTTGGCAGATCAGAGCCAAGGAATGCTGTGGAGATCACACCCCACAACAGATTTCATGCAAGAGATTTGGGGGAAGGTGTAAAAAAACATCTTGAAGTTGGGACAAGAGAGAGACAGAATCAGAGAGAGAGAGAGAGAGAGAGAGAGAGAGAGAGAGAGAGAGAGAGAGAGAGAGAGAACGAAAACGAACTTGAGAGACCAAGAGAGGTAGTGGGGACCTTTTAAAGGGTAAAGTGGCTGCTGGCACTGACTCACTGAAGGCAGGCTGGGAGAACACCTGGTTTCTAACAAGAGGAGCTTGAAGAGCTGGGTCCCATGGCATCTGCAGTAGGAGAGTAGAGGCCTGTGAATGCAGTGCTTTGTTCCTCCTTTTTATTCAACATGGGACTCCGGTCCACAGAATGGTACCCCCCACATTTATGGGTACCAATCTGGAAACTCTCACACTGACATGCCCAGATGTTTCCTTTTTTTTTGGTGATTCTAGGTCCTACTAACTTATCAACATTAGCCATCAAATGACAGTGATATTTTTGGTAGGGGGGAAGTATCTCATTAGAGTTATTGGGGTCATGTATTGGCATCCATAAAAAGCCAAGTTCAGCCACCAATCTTAAATAAGCCAATTTAAAAAGACAAATTAGGGCTGTGGTGGCCTTGTACATAAAAGCTCTGTGCACAAGGCTGATCCCAGGACCCATACTTTAAAAAAAAAAAAAAGCCAGATGTGGTAGTGGTCTAATCCCAGCACTCCTGCTGTGAGATGGGCGGTTGAGAACAGAAAATCACTGGCCAGCTAACCTAGAATGGGCAGCACCCTCCTCCCCATTCTTGCCTTTCTTCTTGCTTATCTATCCCTCACTTTCTATACCTCTCATCTTTTATCTTTTCACACAATTCTTTCCCTTCCCTGCCTCTCTACTACTCATCTCCCCTCTCTTCTTTTTTGTTTAACTTCTGCCTTGGTAAGGTAATGTAACGTTAGATTCTAACAACGTTTTAGGAGTACAAAGCTGGAGATGTGATGTGCACACTGCATTTACAGTTACACCACCATGCTGGTGCCATCTTTCTCTGTGATCCCCTTACAAAGGGATGGTCCCCAGGTTGGAAGATGTCGCAAAGAATTGGAGAATTGATTTCCAATCAGAGATTTCTAAAATGAATGTTCTAATAGGAGGGAGACCAGGGTCTTCAGGTGGTAGTAGGGGTGGGTCCCCTGTTTAAAATGCAGTCAAGATAAGACTGACAGTGTCTTGGTTACTTTCTCATTGATGTTATAAAGTACTCTGACAAAAACAACTCAGGGGGAAACAGTTTAGCTTACAATTCCAAGTTGCAGTTCTTCGTTGTGGGAAAGTCACAATGCCAAGATCTGCAGAGTGCTAGTCACATATCAATCCCTAGTCAAGAATTGGTGAGCAGCGAATCAGTATGTGTGTTCTAGTGCCCAGCTTACTTTCTCCTCTCATATGTATTCCAAGATCCCTACTTAGGGAATGGTGGGTGGCACTTCCCACCGCCACCCCACCCCCGCAGGCAGATATGCCCAAAGGTCCATCTCCAAGGTGATTCAAATTTCTGTCAAGCTGACAATTAACAGTGTCATAAATAATAAAGCTATCTCTGTCACTAGTGTGTCTCTGTCTCCAAACAGCACATTTACTCAGTTTCTCTCTCCTGAGTGTACTTGCTCAGTCTACCTCCTCTGTCCAGCATCCCTGAACCAAGCAAGCACGCACCCCTCCTCTCTCTCTTGGGTCTTCTGCTTCCTCCTCCGCCCCGCCTTGTGGGCGTGACCATTACCAAAGCCTCAGTGGGGGTTAGAACTTCCAGGCCAATGCTGGGATGGCTATCCACTACAGTTTAGTTTGATGGTTTATGTTTTGCAGGAAAGAAAACTTTCAAAAGGAGGAAAATCTACTGCCAAATAACTCAGCACCTCCTGCAGAACCACACGATGTGGAAGAAAGTGATTGAAGAGGAACAATGCTCAGCAGGCATAGAGAACCAGTCCCTGGACCAGGCTCCTCTGCAGCATTCCTCAGAGCAGATCCAGGCTATCAAAGAGGAAGACGAAGAGAAGGGGAAGCCAAGAGCAGAGGAGACTCTGGCTCCACAGCCAGACCTGTGACCATGGGTAGAGCAAGCTATTTGTAAACAGAATGACTTGTCCCAGACACTTTCCAAGCCAGCACAACACTTAGACACAACACTGTAGAATACCAGAAGATGGGCAAATGGCTAAAGCATTTGGGGAATTCTTCACATTTTGTGTGTTTACTTTTACAGTGAGGGACAGCGCTGAAGACTCTAGCTCAAGGAAGCTTTCACTTTGCGACACCAGCGTCTGAGGATTGTTTTGTAAGGAAGATATATATGTGTGTGTATAAACTCCCACATAGGCTCATGCAAGACTTACAGTCACGTGTAACAAATGCACACTGATAGCCAGGATGCCTGACTCCACAAAGTAGTAACAGTCATATTAAGATATATAGAGGTCACCGTGACATAAGAAATCATTACGGACAAGAACTCACAAGGAAATGTGCAGCTTAGCAAGGAAACAAATGTAGGCTCGAGACTTTTCTCCCTATTGAAGGAAGAATGTTTCAGAACATTGTTGGAATTCTAATGCATCCTGCCAACTGTGTGTGTGTGTGTGTGTGTGTGTGTGTGTGTGTGTGTGTGAGAGAGAGAGAGAGAGAGAGAGAGAGAGAGAGAGAGAGAGGGGGGGGTTGGTTTGTATACCTGTGTGCATGTGGAAAGGCAATGTTTGTGACTTTAGTTGTTCATAAAATAGCTGTAGCAGGTAAGGAAGTACATGTGAACATACAGAAGAAAGTCCTTTTGGGGATGTCTTTGAATGGCAGCCCTCTTCCATTTGGCATCCACAAGGGTTCTTTTGCAGAAGGAGGGCTTGTGTGGGCCACATGATTGGTACCACTGCTACTTGCCACTTGGAGGCGCTCTACCACCAGCCTCACACTCAAAAGACAGGCTTTCTGGTCTACTCGCCTAATGAATGTATAAGAGGGTGTATGTGAGTACACATGTCACTCACCTATGATCAAATCACCATGGAAGGGGATGGCGTTCATTACTGGTGGAAACCCCAGAGGAGCTGGAGTCCAGCTCCTCATCAGGTAAGAGTTCTAAAAGGGTGCTGGGAAAGGCCTAGGAAATTACCTTTAGTGATGATACCCTGTGTCTTCTCAAATTGCTGCAAGATATGTTGTAGTAAAAAAGAAAGTCAGCAAACTCACCGTGGTTTTATAATGAGATGAAGGTGAAATGCCAGCTTAGGGTTTGGAAGCTGCCTGGGGAAAGCTGACCCTTGGCAACTATTGAAGATTGTTTGCTCTGACATCACCTGTTATAGTCTTCCACACACTGTGTGATGGCGTAGCATGGCTTTGCAGACTTTTGGAAAGGAAGATTATTGATTGTGGCTAGACCATTGAAAGCTATTTGGGTTGTTTTGTTTTGTTTTGTTTTCTACACTTGTTTATGCTGTGAGCCAAACCTCTATTTAAAAAGTTGATACTCACTTTCAATATTCTATTGGATATTATTACATATGTCATGACTAGTTACCTAGTTACCGTGATGTAAATATAAAGACTTTTTTTTGTAGATAGTAAACTTTTTTTTTTTAAGAAAAAAAAAGGGGGGGGAAAAGGGAAACATTTTATAGTTATATTTTAATCACCATTTTATACATTGTAACTATGTCCAAGCCCAGTAGCTGGGTGATGGTTCATTGTGGAGTCTGAGGGCCACCTGCCATCTGCCTACTCTAGTTTGAGGCGTGATCTGATACACTTGTTTTGCTGTTAAGGCATTGTAAAGATAACAGTTTTTGCTAACAGACTGAATTTTCCCTCCCTGATGAAAGCCTTTCTTAACCAACTTGTTAACATTTACCTCTGAACTCTTGCTTGTAGCAACTGGTTCAGTTCTGTGTTCACAGATTTCTAGTCATCTTAGCCTCTAGACCTGTTCATTGATTTCTGCCCTTTCACATAACTGATTGTTTACATTAAAAATCCCTTTGTCTCCAAAACAAGGGTAGTGTACCCTTCCCTTCAAAAGCATGATTTTATGGTAATTCACAGCATTTTTTCAAAATAGACAAAGATGAAATCAAACATCAAGTATTTCAAGGTGGATCTTCTATTTAATATGACAGTGCAAGGAAGATTAAAATGATTAAGGCTTCATCCAAACAATTAGAATATGTTTCTAACATGTATTTCTGAGTTAACACCAGGTCTTCAGCATTTAGCAGGTCCTGAATCATTTCTTCTTTCTTCATGGTGTCTGTGTGTCTCTGTTTATAAATCTACTCTGAAGCAAGAACCTTTCTTTGGTGAAGGCACCCTTCCCCCACAATAAAAATGATAGACAAAACATTTACATTTGTACCCTTCACGTCTGTTTAGTCAGTGCTCATCTCCATCTCCAAATGGATGCATGTCTGTAACATACACAGTCAAACAAGCTAGGTCAGGAGTAAGTGGATTGGCAAATCCCTTGTGAGTCTATATATTGGCAGTTTGAATAAAGCCACAGAATCAGAGTATGTGCCAGGCTGGTTACATCATGGTGTGTGTGTGTGGGTCCCTGAAATCTGCCTAGTTTTGCTTGTTTTAAGGTACATAAAGTAACAGAACAATGACTGAAGCAATTTGAACCTTTGTGTTCTTAGCAAACAAGTTGTTATTCTACTCAAACCAAAAGTCAATAAGCTGAAAAAGATGGAGATGTGCCAAGTGTGTAACCTATCTCAAAGGCTATCAAACAATGTCAAAAGTGTTTTCCATGAATGATGTTGTCCAACTCCTTGGTGACAGCAGTGTTACTGTGTTCACCTCCAACTTCAGAGTTAATTTCCTGTGTTGCCAATGTGTTAGATGCGCTTTACTACAGTTTTATATGAGCCTATACAGGTGCCATTTGATAAACTCAGGTTTCCTAGTGAGGAGTTTCTACTCACTTGGGGAAAGGATAATTTCATAGACAGCCATGACACATGAATGCCAGGAGAAATGGGAACCAGTTGCTCTCTGTGGAGTAAAAGCCTAAGTGTATTTTGCATGTAATCCATGCCATTTTCAGCATACTAATTGAATGTCTTTATGGTGATGGATGCCAGCTGACCTTTTGAATGCTATTTCCTTAGTAGAAACACCACTTTTGCTGTTTCACTTAATTGTAAAAAAAAGTTGTTCTCATTTATGTAAGAGCTGGTTTTGTTCTCAGTAGGAGATGAACACGGTAGTTCTGTGAGTTTGCTAGTTGTCATCACCTGGTGTTGAGAGAATTGTCTCCTGTTTGAGAAAGTGTCAGCTCTCCACCCTCATCATACACTGTTTTGTCCTTTTTGGGTTTTACTCCAGAACAAACATTAGCCATTGCAGCCCCAGTGATGCTGAGAACTGAATGCCCTGCCAGCTGTTTAGTAGGTGTATATATTTGCAATTTCCCCATGTCCTCTGCCTTTCTTTCCCAGAGAATTTTCTTGAAGGTAAAAGCTGTGCAAAAGGCATGAGACTCAGGCCTATTCTTTGTTTAAATGATGGAAAAGTATAAATTATTTTCTAAATAATAAAGATATTAAAATTATCATTGTAAATAAAGTCTAAAGCTTGAAATGACTTCTTTATAAAAGTGAAGTATTTGTGTGGTGAACAACTCCTTAACAATGGGAAATGAATAATCCAGAAGTCCTGTCTATTCTGCTTTGGGACATGCTCTTTGTGCTTCTATGAAGCAGAGATCCTCACTGTCCTCTCTTAGGGTAGCTCTTAGAAGCACAGTGAAAACCATGAGGAGGGGCTTGTCAGTCTTCTTTCCTTCTAGTCCTGATTCCCATTAGATGCCTCTCTTGATTTTTGTGCCATTAGCTATTAAACAATCTTTTCAACTGGCTGAAGGCTACACTAACAGTGCTGTGACATCCCACAGACTAAGTCAAGACACCTCTTGACTCTTTAGGTCCTAATGTGTGTGTGTAGGGGGTGTGGAAACAACAAAAATTTGCATGTCAGTAGTTTAGCCCCAGATAACTAAGTGCCGCAATAATCACATGCATTGAGACTGAAGTCATTTTGTGGCATTATGCCACCTCCTAGCAATGAAATACTACATGATCCTTGTTCTAGGTCATTCATTTCTTTCATGAATTTGTAAAGGGAAACTATGGATCTCATTGGTATTGGTAGGTTTTAAAATTTATCCAAGCAAATTCAAACTGAAGATAGAAAAAACAATTCACCATTTTAAACAGAGTTTAAATCAGAATTAAATTATTCTTAAAGTATCCAATCGAGGTTGAAATCTATGAATTTAGGGTTCTGGGTCCATATCATGTCAACTGGCCCTCCAGCAAATGCCCAGACACTTATTAAAAATTAAATTACAGGTAAATTAAGTTATTAGCACTGACTAAACCATACTCTTTGGTCTGGGTGGTTTGAATCATGCTTTTTATGAATATTTATGAATATATGAGGGAACCATGATTAGAGAATAAAAACACACTAGCATACATTATGCAGCATGGATACTAGTAATCTATGTAACTACCTTATACATTGCACATACTGAAATGATGCTAATTTTTACATTATCTAATACTGCTTTTTGCCTTAAGAATTGGTTTTTATATTCATGCTAGTAAATTACCCAAACAATTGGTTAGATGTCATGGCAAAGATGTTTGACTGTCTGTGTATGAATACTTTAAATATGTCTGCAGATGCAAAAGATGAGTTGGTGGGATCCAATCTGCTCCTTCAAAGGATGATATTGATCCTTGAGTTTTTAATGTAGAAAAGACCATTGGTATACAGTCTGTGGACTTTTGAGCTGGGCTGAAGGCTCCACATTTCTTAGCATCATGTGTTGGCATCTTAGGTGTATGCCCTCTGAAGACAGCCTCCTCTTACAGATAAATATTCAGTGTGGCCATGTCCAGCCTAGACTCCTTGCTCTGCATTAAGACATGGCTTTTGAATCATGAAAACAAGCAAAAAATGTCAAATTTTTATGGGTCAATACTGACAGAAGTACTACATTGATTTGTTTTCTGGAACCACCACTCTTACAAGGGTTTTTAAATTAGATTAAAATTAAATCCATAAACCACTGCTTCATGGTACCAATATGCTCATAGTTTGGCATAACTAAGACTAATATGCAAGAGAAAACTTGCAGGATTCAATGTTTTCCTAATGCTCTCAAGAGAAAATGCTTTTTGAAGGGATCAATAAGTACATAAATTCAATAAAGTACATAGGAATTTAAATGTCCACATGGCCACTCACACAGTCTATAACTCCAATTACAGGGAATCTGACACCCTCTTCTGGCCTCCCTAGGCACTGCCTATGTATTGTGAACAGACATACATGCAGGCAAAACACCCATCTACATAAAATACATTTATACAAAACATACCAAAGAATTTAAGTGCCCAAGTTACAATCTAAGTTCCTCTGAGTTATAACAATGCACAAGAAAACATTAGCCAGTAATTTATCACTATACATTTAAAAATGATAAATTATCTATTACCACATGTCTTATTTACTCAATTCTAATATAATTAAAACTCAAATTCTTTAACATTAAGAAAATTAAATATTACTAATTTTGGCTCTCACAGATGCAAAGCTGACCTTGCATTAATTGCCCCACTGTGTTCATCTGTCATTTTAAACCAATTGTTAGGGATAAAAGGGAAAAAAGAGTAGTTAGCAAAGAAAGTGTAATCAGAAATGTTCTTCTGTTGAAACAAAGAAGGAATGGTTTTAATGCCAGGGTCCAAGTCACCTCCACCCCATTTCCATAATTAAATTTTGGTACAAAGAAGCAGGTAACAGCAGAATCAAGGACCACATAAAACCCTGGATACACAGCCAGAACCCTGTCCAACCTTCTCCCAAGTCAACTTAGTTTTTTGCTCTGGAGTGAAATGAACTTGTGGATCCATGATTCTTCCCTGGCTTTATTTAACATAACAAACACTTTTACTCATTGCTGAGTGTGAATCATTGGAGATCAGAGTGTCTGCTATAGAGGAGGAACTTTGTCCCTGGTAATTCCATTCTCTTTATATAGCAAAATAATCAGACATTAATGTAAAATTAATAACTACTTTAACTTGTCTTCTTTAACTTGCTGGTGAATAAGGGTCCTGTCATCTTGCTTTAAAAATTTTCAATTGGTTATGTTTTTAACTCAGAAAACCTCCATTATATCTGATGTTTCATTAGCTATTTATAAACATTCTGGAATTATGCTGTTGCTGCCATTAAAATGTACCCCTAATATATCTATATATGATATGTTAATGGAGTGGCTCAATAACTTTTAATATATATTTATTCACCAATCACTAACTTTGAATACTCTGTAAAATATTTGCATGAGGTTTTTTAACATATTATATTTGCTTGGTTTTTGCATTTATGAGTGTCAATTGATTGCATATATTCCCACAATAGGATATATAGCATTTTTTTTTTTTCCACCAGTAAAGCCGATTTGTTAACCAACAAGCACGGGAAACATCTCTGAATACACACATCCCCTGGGATTCCTTCCTGTAGATTTTTATCCTGCCAATCACAAAATGAAAATTTTGGTGCTTTTACACATATTATGAGCCCTTCATACAAAATCATGGGAAAAAGATTCTCTTTATCCTTCTGTTATGATGTTAGGAACTTTAATCTGAATCCAGTGGGTTTGATTTGGGTAGACATGGTCAGTTTGAATTTTTTGTTCATGTTGAAAATGCATTCTGATTTCTGATTGAGTGATTGATTTGATCTGTGATTGCTTCTCTGTGAAAAGGAAAACAAAAGGCATTGAGTGGGTCTCTATAGCAGATTTTAAATATTCAACCCTGTGTAATAATATTTACAACCTGGAGGAGGATAGGATTGATTTAATTTGGTGTCCCTAAAAATGACCATTATTTTCCAATAACTAAAGTGATAGTGGTAGGGATGTCATTTGTAAATGACAGTTTTTAACAATACTTTTCTTACCACATTCAGCCTGAATATGTTCATTAATTAGTATCTTTGTGTATCCATTTTTAGAAACACAAAAACTTGTTACTTAAGTGATTGTTTTACATTTGAAATCAATTTGATCTTGTCACCTGTATCTTGCACTTAATGTATGTAGCAATATTTAGTATCATTCCACCACAAGTATTTGTAAAGTGACATAGTTAATGGCTGATAAAAGTGTTGTAATAAGTAGGATCTGTATAGAAAGAAAATTAGATAAATTATATTTATTTTTATTTTTGTTTTTTAGCTTAGACACTATATTGATACTCCCTTTTTGCCAGAATTACTGGAAGTGCCTCTTGGTTTTTTATATTTACATACATATTCAAAATTATTAAAATTGTGTCTTAGATGATCAATATGTATGACATAATGTAAACATGATGTGTAATATAAAATTGATTCTGTGGTATCATTCTTGATGTAGTTATTTGTGCATCATGAGTCCTCCAGTCTTCTCATATCTGACAACAAGGGCTTAGCACCCAGTGCTCTTTAGTAAGACATGTACTGACTGTCTTAGAAGGTCTCCATGTCCTTGGTGGCTGTTGAATTCCCATGGCAACATCTCCATCTTTGTTACTAATTAATTCTTAGTCATTGTCATCACCTAACTTTTTAACACTAAGCTGTATTCTTTGCTTAATCCAATGGTATCAAACCAAAATATCTAACTTTAAGTATTCAGATTCAGAATAATATGCAATTAAGTACTTCTGCTTATACTATAAATATAACTGTGGGAACATTTCTATGAATATTAGATACTTAAAATGGGACATTGTAATTATATACATGCAAAATGTAGGATTTGCCCCAAAATTCTATCTTAGTCTATTTATGATGATTCCTTTTGACTTTTATAGTTGTATTGTTGAACTCCAGACCAAGACTTCACATTGGCTTTACCTGGCCTAGTTCCAGACATGCAGCACTTGCATTGGATCTAACCTAAGGCAGACTAGAATCTCATATCAGATAAACAATCAAAGAGAATCCACATGCTCACATCACATTGCAAAAACAAACAATGGCTAAGACAGCATGTCTCCCATTAAATCCACTAGTCCTATAGAAATGTTCTTTAATAAGACTTGCCTAAATAAGCCTCAGGACATAGAATTTAAAAGAACAGTCATAGATTTTTTCAAAGAAGCCAATGAGTTTTAAAAAAGACACCCCAAAACCATCTTACTTAACTTCTTAAATAAATAAACACCTAAGTGATGTCTGAGGAAACACAAATATGCAGATAAAGGCTGAATAAAATCGCAATTAGAAATTTGACGTCTGAACTTAGTAAGATAGAAATATTAAAGAGAACTCAAACTGAAATGAAGATAGAATTGAAAAACTAGAAAACCCAATGGAAAGCCTTATAAGTAAAATAAGATAGAACTGGGGGCTCAAAGATAAAAATAGAGGAATTAGACCACACAATCAAACAATATAAAAACAATTCTAAAACAGAGGACAGGAATGTAGCTGAAAGTTTCTCCAGTCCTGCCCAGCCCTGCAGTCCCATGTTTCTCTGGTCCCACCCAGTCTCACAGTTGCCTATCAAATAGTCATCCAGAGGCTTAATATTACTTACAAACTGTATGGCTGTGGCAGGCCTCTTGTTAGCTAGCTCTTATATCTTAAATTAACCTGTTTCTATTACTCTGTGTTTTGACACTTGTTCTGTGGCTTTACTGGTCTGCTGGCATGTTGCTCCTTGGGCCAAAGGCTGGTGGCTCTTCAGACTCCACCTTCCTCTTTCCTGTCTCTCTCCTTGGGTTTCCTGTCTGCCTCTAAACTGCCTTGCCATAGGCCAAAGCAGCTTATTTATTAACCAATAGGAACAACATATATTCACAGAATACAGAAAGACATCTCCCAGCACAGGAACATGTAGGAACTGTGTGATACCAAGATACTATAATCTTCAAATATAGGCATTGATGATGGAAAAGAATCTTAGGTCAATTACATAGACCAAATCTTCAAGACCATAGAAGAAAACTTCCTCAAACTAAGGACAGACATACCCATCTGTTGGTCTGATGGACAGGTAGAGTGGAAGCAGGACCGGTCCAGCTGGTCTTCTGGGGCTGAGCAGGATGGTGAGTGACCAGACCTCCCCATTGTCCTGGAGAGAAGCACACTGGGCCAGGAGCCTGAGGCAGGAACTCGCTTTATTGCTTCAGGAGTGAACTTATATAGGTTGGAGTAATAGGGGGATGGGGTGAGGATAGTGGGGCAATGAGATGATGGCATCTCAGCAGTTACTAGGCAGAGTAACTAGGTCTGGTATGCAGAAGTCATGTCCCAGGACAGGTCGCCAAGCTAGGCTTGGGAATTTACACTGGGCCTCACGCCCAGGCCTTGTGGGGCCCAATACCCATACAGATAGCTACAAGAAGTACACAGGACACCAAATAGACAAGACCAGAAAATAAACTCCCCATGGCATATTGTGGAGGATATATGTATATTTAAAATACTAAATATACACAACAAAGAGCATTGAAAGATGCAAGAAAAGAACACAAGTCAAATATTAAGGCAAACCCATCAGAATAATTGCTGGCTTCTCAATAGAAACTCTGAAAGTCAGAAAGCCTGGGCAATATGCTTTAAATTCTTAAAGACCATAACTGCCAACCTAGACTACTATACCCAGCAAAATTATCTGCTATAGTTGAAGGAGAAAGAAAAATTTTCCATAGTACAAACAGCCTTAAAAAATTCATATCCAACAGACAACCCCTAAATAGACTATAAGAAGCAATACTTCAGATTAAAGCAAGAAATAAGTATAGTTAAGTATAGTCAAGAGATTAGAAAGAAAACAAATGAAGTTAAAATTACTGAAACAATGTATGACTAATAATACAAACAGAAACAAGGCTGAAATCAATATACATCATTCAACAATTTTAAATATTAGTGGCCTCAATTCTCCAAAAGACACAGGATGGGCGATTAGATTAAGAAACAAAATCATCTTTCTGTTGTCTATAAGAAACTCAATTTAAAGATAGGCATTACCTCAAAATGAAAGTATGGGGAAAATATACTCCAATCAAATGAGACCAGAAATAAAGCAGTTATCGCTATCTTAATGTCAGACTAAATAGACTTCTAGCTAAAACTGATCAGAGGGGATAAAGAAAGACACTTCACTTTAATCAAGAGAACAGTTAACCAAGACATCACAATCATAAACATATATGCACCAAGTTCTGGTGTTCCTATATTCATTTTTTAAAATGCACTACTGGAATTAAAGACTAAGAAAAACTTCAATCCATTAATAGTAGATGACTTCAGTACCACACTTTTGCCAATAGACAGGTCATCTGAACAAAAGATAAACAGAACAGACAAACACTAGGATTAAATGATATCATATACCAAATGGACCTAACAGATAGCTACAGAATATTACACTCAAATGCCAAAGAATATTCAGTCTACTCAGCAGCCCACAGAAGAATCTCTAACATAGACCACACACTGGGACAAAACCCCCAAATTTATAACAAAATTCTGAATAACTCTGTATATCCTATTTAACCATATGGCAATGAAATCAATAGGCAGAAAATTCCTCATGATTATACAAACTCAAACAGACTCAGGGCTATTAAACAACTCACTAATGAATAATGAATGGGATCAAAGATGAAATCAAGAAGAAAAAAAAAAAAAACTCCTGGAACTAAGTGAAACTGAAAAGAACACAATAAAACCATAGGAACACATTAAAATCTGCCGTATGAGGGAAAGGCATAGCTCTAACTATCTACATAAAAAATAAAAGAGAACAAATGATTTAATAATACAACTCAAGAATTTGGAAAAATAATAATAAAATGAACCCAAATAATGTAGATGGACAGAAATAAAAATCAGCAGAAATTAATGACATAGAAACAAAGAAAATAATTCAAAGAGTCAGTGAATATAATATTCTTTGAGAAGATAATAAGATCAAAAGACCCTTGGCTCAACTAACCAAAAGAAAGAAAAAGAGGACCCAAATCAACAGAATCAGAAATGAGCAGAGAAAGACACCAAAGAGATTCTGAATGCAAGTGAATACTTTAAAAATCCCATTAAGGAAAATATAAAAGAAAATGGATGGGTCTCTAGATTCATCCAAACCACAAAAGCTAAAGCAATAAGAGATCAACAACCTAAATAGAACCATAACACCATAACAAGGGAGGAATTTGAAACAGTTATGAAAGGCCTTCCATTAAAGGGAGAGAATATCTCAGACTCAGATGGATTCACATCTGAATACTACCACACTTTCAAAGAAGATCTACAGCCATTATGCTTAAATTATTTAAAAGAATAGAAACAGAATATGTCCAAACTCCTGTGAAGCCAGTATTATTCTAGTACCCAAAGCAGGTAATGACACAGCAAAAAGAGAAAACTATAGGCTAATATCCCTGATGAACATAGATTCAAAACTCCTCAATAAAATGCTTATAATTCACACACAGGCATAGATCAAAAAGATTCTGCATCTTGACCAAGTTGGCTTTATTTGAAGATGCAGGAATGGTTCAACATGTGCAACTCAATAAGTGTAATAAATCATATCATTGTGCTTAAAACAAAAATCACACTGTCTTTTCAATAGAAGCAGAAAAAGCCTTTGACAAGGTCCAACAAGGCCTTTCTGATAAAAGTCCTAAAGAGAAAAGGACCAGAGGGAACATACCTTCACATAATAACAGCTATCTATGAGAAACCCACAGACAATAGCATTTGAAATGGAGAAAATGTGGAGGGATTACCATTCCAGATCTCAAGATCTACTACAGAGCCATAGCAATTAAAACAGTATTGTACTGGCACAAATATAGACATGTAGACCAACAGAACAAAAGAGAAGACTTAAATACACAAACTACAGCCATCTGATATTTGACAAAAATACCAAACCCACAAACTAGGTGAAAGACAATATCTTCAAGACATGGTGCTGAGGAAACTACATATCCACACACAGTATAATGAAATTAGACTTATATATATCTATTAACTTACACAAAAACTAACTCTAAGCAGATTGAAGACTTCAATGTGTAGAAGTACGGGTAGTAATATTATGAGACATGGTCTCATGTATTTCAGGCTAGCTTCAAACTCACTAGATAGCTGAGGATGACCCAGAGCCTCCCACCTGTTCCACTTCCCAACTTCTAGATTAGAGACATGCACCACCACAGCTTGCTTATGAGATGATAGGGATCAAACCCAGGGCTTTAAGCATGCAAGACAAACATTCTACCAACCAAGCTTTGTCTCCTGCCCCTGTTTTTAAAGATTCATATGAATTAAGCGAGCCAACATAATTTATTTTAACCTCTTTAATTTTAAAGGCATATTAAGAGTTACTCCAGGAATAGTAGGATATATTTACCATTCCCATGAATTATGACATGAGTATTTGGGGACTATCATTCTGCATTAAACCAATCAAAGTAAGAAAAAGAATAAACAGAGAACACATGTTGTTTCATCACACCTACAATGGAATTGGTGGTTTAGTAGCAAAAGCTAGAAAAAGCAATAGAAAAAGCAAAAAAGACTGGCTTTCAGTTAATCACTGAACTGTTGAAAAGTTGAGTTCAAACACCTGCTATTACAGCTGTGATACTGAAGTGTCTGTCATGATAAAAAACATGTTATTCACCTCTGCCAGGCTATTTTGCTATTTGTTCTATGCCAGATGTTGTAAAAAATTTTTCCTAGGGGGATCCATAAGCAACATCTACCCCATTTTTCAAGATCCCAATGATGAACTGACACATATTTCTGCCAGAGATCACTCTGGAGAACCAATGAGTTTATTGGGTGTCCTTACAGAACATACATGAGGGGTGCAGGCAGGCACAGCTGAACACCCCAAGATGGAAGTCACTTGGTTTAAAGGATAGGATGGTCAAGCAAAATACCACAATACAGAGGTATTAGATTTATAGGTTAAAAATAGGAATTGTATCCCTCACTATTACAGCTACATACCACTTATTTCAGTTCCTATCTTTGAAACTTGATTCCGCTTGTTTATTTTTTATAAATTTTAATTAATATACAAAGAAATGGGCCTGATGATATTTTCATGATTCTATATTATTATAACTTGTCTTATTTGACCTTTGACTTATTTGACCTCCCCAGGGTCTTTTCCTTCTCATGTTGATGTCCTTCCTCTCCACAAATAGATCTTCAAACTTGTCTAGAGGAGACAGTTTCTAATCATGGAATGGTTTTGCCAAAATACACAGTGGTTTTTCTCACCCTGGAGCTGAAATCATTAGGCCATTTCTCTTCTCTCATGTTATTGCACCACCCAAAGAAGACAGGATGAAACCCAGTCTCTTAAGCTTAAATATGGCTTTAGATACAAACTCTTAGAAAGAAAGATCATTTTTTTGAACTTAGAGAATTCCCTGTGGAGGTTTCTATGTTGAATAGTGAGTGTAATGAGAAACTAGAGCAACCCAATTAAAATAAGGCCCCTAAAGAAGTTGACCCTGAAGGAATGAGGTTTTTGGATCATGTTATAACTAAAAGCTATCAACCAGACAGAGGAAAAAGAAACACGGAGAGTGGTATTTTGGTCTTAGGATTTATTTGTATTATTTTTATTTATGTATATTATTTGTGTGAGTAAATACCACATGTGTGTGAATGCTCACAGAGGCCAGAAGAGGGCATTGGATCCCTTGGAGTTATAGGCAGTTTTGAGCCACCTGATGTGGATTCTGGGAACAGAGCTTGGGTCTTCCTATACATATGAGTCACTTTGGGCTTTGAAGCTTGTAGAAATTAATTCAAACTCCATTTACTTTTTACCTACCTATCCTATCATTTATTCAAATGTAATTCTAGAAATTGTCAAATGTGTTCAAACTTGATATATGGAATACAATGAACACTGAGTACTCATAGCTTACATCACACAGATTTAACAATCTATTCTGTTGGTATCACTAAACATTTAGCACTTACCCCCAAGTTGTTTTCAAGATAATGGAACATATATTTACATTGATAAGTGATTTTATAAATAAAAATTTTGTTTGTCTCTAAAATATTTGTACTCAGAAAATAGAAGCGATTAATTCTATTTTTTTAAGCAGGACTCAGATTTATTTTCATTCTTTGTAATTTTTGTAGAATTATGATTGATATTGAGTTTTTTATCTTAAAAATCTTTTTGTATATAATTTTTTATTTAAAATTTTTTCTTTCCTTTTACACACCAATCCCCATTCCTCTCCTTCTTCTTCTCCTGCTCCCCCCATCCCATCCAACTCCCATCCCTTCTTCATAGAGGGTAAGTCCTCCCTTGGATAGTCAACACAGGCTGTCATGAGTTGGGGACAGACCTACCCCACCCCCCAACACACACACATCAAGGCTGAGTAAGGCATTGCAGCACCACAGGGAATGGGGTTGAAAAAGCATTTGTGTAGTACCTGGGATAAGTCCTGGTCCCATTGCCAGTGGACCCACAAACACATCATCCATGCAACTGTCACCCACATTCAGAGGGCCTATTTCGGTTCCATGCAGGCTCCCCAGCTGTCAGTCCAGAGTCCATGAGCTCCCATTAGCTTGGGTCAGCTATTTCTGTGGTTTTTCCCATCATGATTCTGACCCAACCTCCTTGCTCTTACAACCCTTTCTCCCTCTCTTCATCTGAACTTCAGGATCTTGGCCAAGTGCTTGGGTGTGGGTCTCTGCATCTGCTTCCACCAGTTACTGGATGTAGGTTATATGATGACTTTCAGGGTAGACACCAATCTGAGTGCAGGGGAAGGCTAGTTTAAGAACCCTCTCCACCACTGCCATGAGTCTCAGCTGGGGACAGTCCTGTGAGCTCCTGGGGCTCCCCCCTCCCCAGCTGCAGCTTTCTCCCCATCCCTCAATGTACAGTCTGTCAAAAACATCTCCCCATTGCTCTCTCTCCCATGTTCCCACCTCCCATCCCCTCCCATCCCTCTCCCTCCATCCCCTCCCTCTCAGTTTATCCAACCCTTTCCCCCTCCCAGGGCGACCCATGTCGCCCCTCCTAATGTCCCCCTCCTTACCCAACCTCTCTGGGGGTGTGGATTGTAGCCTGGTTATCCTTTGCTTTGCGTCTAATGTTCACTTATAAGGGAGCATATACCGTGTTTGTCTCTCTGGGTCTGAAGCCATTAATTCTTACAAAAATAAACAGAAGTATTGTATGAGTTCTTATTGGGGTTAAAACTAAGAGATCAGCCAAATGTAAGACAAATTACTAAACCATCTTTTTAATAAAATCATGGAGCCAGATATTGGGGTGAAAGCTGAAAGATCAGAGAAACAAAACAAGTCACAGCAAACCTCACCTCACCAACTCCTCAGCTGACTGTTTCCTCAGACTGAAAGACTCTGGAGTCCTCACCCAAATGGATCTCAGCTGAACTGCTTAAAAGCTTAAAAGCCTCTAAGTCCTGGTCCTCGTGCCTTATATACTTTTCTCCTTCCTGCCATCACTTCCTGGGATTAAAGGCATGTGTCACCAAGCCTGGCTCTGTTCCCCAGTGTGGCCTTGAACTCACAGAGATCTGGATGGAACTCTGCTTCCTGAATGCTAGGATTAAAGGCATGAGATATCATTGCCTGACTTCTATGTTTAATACAGTGGCTGTTCTGTTCTCTGCCCTCAGATAAGTTTTACTATGGTACACAATATATTGGGGGACACAATATATCACCACACATCCTAAATGGTCTCAGAATAAAAAAACCAGAGCCAGATATTGGGGTAAATGCTAAAAGATCAGAGAGACAAAGGAACAAGCCACAGCCACTTCTCACCTGGCCAATTCCACAAATCCTCTGACTGAATGCCTCTGAGTCCTCAGCTGAAAGGCTATCTGGTTCCTATATCCTCACGTCTTGTACGCCTTTCTCCATCCAGCTATTTCACTTCCTATCTCAACCATCCTAGTGCTGGCATTATTGTGTGTGCTTCCCAAATCCTGGGGTTAAAGGTGTGAGCCACCACTGCCTGATCTCTATGTTTAACTCTGTGGCTGGCTCTGTCCTCTGATCTTCAGGCAAGATTTGTTTCTTAGATTACAAACGTCACCACCCAGAAGTGATATAAATTTCTCAAAACAGAAAATTCACTGCTTGCCCTCTGCCACCCCCCACCCCAAGCCCACTCATGCAGATCCCATCCACTCCTACTTCGATGGGCAATCCCTTTGTCCCTCTCAGGGTCCCTCCCTGTCAGCTAGCCTCTCTGGAGCCATGGCTGCAATCTGGCCATTCTTTGCCCTACATCTAGTATCCACTTATGAATGAGTACATATCATGTTTTTCCTTCTGAGTCTGGGTTACCTTACTCAGGGTGATATTTTCTAGTTCCATCCATTTGCCTGCAAATTTCATGATATCATTGATTTTTACTGTTGAGTAGTACTCCAGTGTGTATATGTGCCACATTTTCTTTATCCATTCTTCAGTTGAGGGGCATCTAAGTTGTTTCCAGGTTCTGGCTATGACAAATAATGCTAATATAAACATTTCTCAGAAATTTGGGAATCAATCTTCCTCAAGACCTAGCTATACCACTCTTGTGCATATACCCAAGGAATGTTCAATCTTACCACAAGGACATATGCTCAACTATGTTTATAACAGCCACACTTTAGGCAGCAAAGTCTTACTAAGATGTTCACAGTGGCTGCCCCTTTTTTGGGGGTGAGATATTACTGATCACTGGTGATTTTTTCCACTTAAAAATCTTTTATATACTTTAAATTAAAATGCTGTTACATCACTTCCCTGTAGTGGGTAGCCATTCCAGCCTTGGCTTGGAAGTTCAAACCCCCATTGAGGCTTTGGCAGGGCTGAGAGAGGACACTGAAGACCCAGGATTGAGAGGAGAGGCTTCTCTTGGTTCCAGGACCCTGGATGCTGGAGGTAGACTGAGCAGAGTTCTCCAGAGAACACCACCAGATTGTGCCATACCTTTCCCAGACCCTGCAACCTATCCCTTCATTTGTAAGTTACCCAACAAAATAAACCTCCCTTTTAACTTCGTGGAGTGGCCTTAATAATTTCACCAATAGAGATAGACAGATAATTTTTGAACACTTCAAAGTTCTACAGAATATGGCATTTAAAATACTTTTAAAATTTAGACTTTCTGGACAATGAGACATGTCTGCTCCTGGCAGCACCATTTTACTTCAGAGAGGAGGATGGGCATTGAAGACACTTCATATGGAGTTTATCTTCACCTTGGCAAAAATAGCCATTTGGGCAAGAAAATGTTCTTGCCTGGACTGCTTGATCAACTGGGCATACAGGACCGATAGAAAGGTGACCACTAAACTTTGCTTGCCAAAATGGTCCTTCAGGTTCCTGCTTCGCAGAAGAAACTGCCAGACATTCTACAGAACACTAAAAAAAGTGACCAAGAGACTCTAGTCCTGTGGGCTAAAGACAAATGCCCCAACTTTACAAAGGAACATTAGGTGACTGTCCAGGCTGCCAGCTGTCTCTGTCTACCCTGCAAGACTCCCAAAAGTTGCTTGCATCCTTCTTCCAGTTCTCAGGTAATATTATATCCTTCTGAGGTCTTTGATGTGGTTGAAGACTAGATAGTTATAATTTTCTCAGTTATGATAAAAGATAAGTTAGATATAAAACCTTAAATTCACAAATATAAGATAGATAGGATATCTTCTTTAATATTACTGTAATTCTTGCTTGATAATTGTTTTATTATCTGTCATTTTACTATGTGAAAATTAACCTTCCTTTTTTAACAAAAAAGAAAAGAGGAAGTGCTGTGGATATCACTCTGTATAAATAAAATGCTGATTGGCCAGTAGCCAGGCAGGAAGTATATGCAGGACAAGCAGAGAAGAGAATTCTGGGAAGTGGAAGGCTGAGGGGAGAGACACTGCCAGCCACCATGTTGACAAGAAAGATGGAAGGTACTGGTAAGCCACGAGCCACATGGCAACTTATAGACTAATAGAAATGGGCTAAATATAGGAGTAAGAGATAGACAATGGTAGGTCTGAGCTAATGGCCAAGCAGTATAAATAATATAAGTGTCTGTGTGTTTATTTTATAAGTGGGTTGTTGGACTAACAGGGCTTGGCAGGGGCTGGAGCGAAGGTCTCCAGCTACACTTCCCCTCTTCCCTTTCCTCCATCCAGTGCCTCCTGGGTCTTCCCCCTCCAACCACTCTCATGCCCCCCACCTCAAATTGATAGTCTATTTTTCTTTTACTGTTATCATTACATTCATATATGTTTATGTACATGTATGCACAAACATATAAATACAACCTGCTGAGTCTGTTTTTCTTGTTTGTGTGTATATAGTTTCAGGGCTGACCACTTTGTATTCAATAACCAAAAAGGGGCTTATTTCTGTGAGAGGTAAATTCTCCCTCTCTCGGCAGTCATTAGCTGCCTGTAGTTGGATGTCTAGAGGTGGGGCCCTGGGAAAAATTTCCCCTCCATGTTAGTATGTCTATCAATACTGCCATTGTTCCCATCCTGTTTGAGTAGCCCCTGACTCCTTCTGGCACCAGCTAATTTTCAAGGTCTCCTCCTTTGATTCTCGAATAAGACATTCCAAGCCCATATTATTATTCTCCATATCTAGAGTCAGTTGCATGGTTCCTGTGGAGACAAGGCTAGAATTAAGAGACCAGAAAAGAAACAGTTTCCTACCAGGGAATTTCTCCAAACTTGATTCAGAAATCTCTCAAACATGAAATTTGCTTCCAACAAAACTAGGAGATAGGGAGTGCCCTAATTCATACCACAGAGTTGCTAGTCTGTAATCAGACACTCTGCCAGGTCTGTGTGCTTATCAATCAACCTCCTTTATTTACATGACATTCATTTTCATGGTGGAGAACACATACCTGGAAATTATATGTACAGTGGCTCATTCTAATCTCCCAATAATGAATTTGACCCCACTGTCCTGCCCTCATCTATACGGCAGAGGTTACATGCCAGGGAATCCACACTTTAAGCGGCTTACCAGACTACTTCACCAAAACAAAGACCTGCACAGCCATCGTCTCTTGCTATAGGCAGTACTCTTATTACTGCCAAGTCCATGCCTTCTATTGTTTGTTTGTTTGTTTTCTGTTGTGTAATTTGAATGGATGAATTATTTCATCACATACTTGTCTTTTTACTCACCACAGTACCTTTATTTGTGGTACTGATTGACCCCAATTCAAGGTTACTTAGAGACATTGCTACATAGTTGGTTATCATATATATTCCAGTTTGAGGAACCTATTAATTCAAAATTGAAACTGCTAAACTTCCCTTAATTTCACTCATGTTTTCTTATAGCCATTATATTACAGTGTAGTTACATTAAAGCTACGAAGCTGGATGAATCCTTTAAGGGAATACTGTCACTGAATGAGAACTCTTCCCTATAGGTTTAAGTATTTGAACTCTTGGTCTTCAGTAGTTGGTGTTGTTTAGGGAGGTGGTGCAGCCTTGCTGGGGGAAGTTAAGACACCTCAGGCAGACTTTGAGAAATCAGCCTTGCCTCACTTCCAGCTGGCTCTCTCTGCTTTGTTTTCTGTTGAAGATTGTGATCTCTCATCTTTCTTCAGCTACTTATGGCTGCCTCTCCCATCATTATGGACCCCACTCCCTCTAGAATAATAAGAAAATTAACTCTTTCTTCCATAAATTGCTTTTGGTCCTGGTGTTTTTTATAACAGCATAAAAATGACTAACATAGGTAGGAAATAGAGCTAGAGCAAAGATGATAATCCTAGGACAGAATTATGGGGTGTTGCAATCTCCAGACTAAAAGTATGGGGCCACAGAGGTAGAAGAAAAAAATCAAGGGAGGGGGTGCTCTGAAATCAAAGTGAGGATGAAGAGTCAAAGAAAAGCATGTGACCAATGGTGACTACACAACTGTATTAATAAATTATTAAATTCGCATACAAAAAAATGATCACCTCATTTATTAGTGCAAATGTCTTTGGTGTTATTGGTGGAAATAGTTGTGATGGAAACAAAACAGTGATTGGTTTGGGTAGAAAAAAAATGGAAAAAAGAAATTGAGGAATGTATACCTAAGCTAGAGATTAGAAGTATGGCTAGTTCTTCCACAAGATCAAGAAGGGGGAAGACAGACACCATTAACAACCTTAGAGGCAGAGAATAGATAGAGCAGTGGCAGACTGTAGTATTTATCCTGCCTCTTTCTCCCTATTTCATCAGTGACTTCCCTCAATTAGGCCACTAGCTAAAATTTGAGTGTGGGGGGTTGAGGGGAGAGATAAAAGAAGTTATTTAAGAAAGAGGGAAAATGATTGGATCATTAAAATATATTCTGCCCAACAATTAATCTGCTGCCCAATTAAATTAGAGATGATGAATACAAAATCACCCCCGAGGGCATGTTAATGAATGGGTCTCCATTTTCAAGAGTGTAGGGATAAAAGTGGAATAAACAGAAAGTTGGATTCAAGTCAGTGAGATTTGCCAAGAAAGAACAGCACATAGAAAGAGGGACAGGGGAATTGAGAGTGCACAGAAGGTAGTGAGCAGTGATCACATGAAGCTACTCAGGTAAGAACTGTAGTAAGAAAATGAGTGTTAGGGTGAATTACAACTGCCTCTTGCAACCCTGTGCTGTGATTCTAATCCCCTGTATCTCTGAATGCACCCTAAATTGGCAATAGGGATTTTGCAGGTGCAACCAAATTGAAAATCTTGAAGGTTTCAGTAGTGTTTCAAGAACAGAAGGCAAAACCACAGGAACAGGGCAGCCAAGTGAGAATGATGACAGGTGGTAGACCTTGGTTAGGCACCTAAGAATCAAAGGACCCCAAAGTGTGACCAGTTTCTTCCTTGTCTAAAAGTTGGATGCCGGGCGGTGGTGGCGCACGCCTTTAATCCCAGCACTCGGGAGGCAGAGGCAGGGGGATCTCTGTGAGTTCGAGGCCAGCCTGGTCTCCAAAGTGAGTTCCAGGAAAGACACAAAGCTACACAGAGAAACCCTGTCTCGAAAAACAAACAAAACAAAACAAAAAATAAATAAAAGTTGGAAATGCCCTTAGGCATGTATGCAACCTTGTTCATGCCAGAGGCCAAAATGCTAGAAGCATCTAAGTAAAAAATTCATCTGGTTCTGCTGTGGCCAGAGACTGGAGATGCCAGAGGGGTGAGGTGTTTCCTCCGAAAGTACGGCTCCTGGAATCTATGCTGAGAATTGGACTGAAACTGGGAGTTACCTGAATACTGAAAATGGAAACTGGACTGAGTGGGACCAGTTTTGTTCCATTTCTCTTTCCTCCATCCACTAAAGCCTTATTAACTTCAAGGCAAGGTACCCTGTTCCAGGGACCCCTCCAGATATTTAAGAGCTCCTTATTCTTTCTCCTAAGCTCCCTATAATAAAATGCTTCTCTAAAACTCAGCTTCTCTGGTCTGTGAATTTCATTTTTTTAGATTCGCAAGACAGATACTGAAAAACAGCTGGCTTCCAGTGGCTTTGGTAGCCATTGAGTTTCTAGGACTGCAATTTCCCAAGCCAAATACAAGAACCAAGAAAGGTTTCTCTGCTTTTAAAGACAGTCAGATATTTCCCTATCAATATCAGAGACAGCGATTACCTCCATGATTCCATTCACCACAGAAAGCCCCAAATCCTGACTGGACACAGGAGGTGAAAGAGGCAAGGAAGGAGCCTCCTCTATAGTTCTCAGATATGACTAGACCTACCCACTCCTTGACACACTGTGCCAGCTAATTTTATGTCAACTTGACACAAGCTAGAATCATCTGAGAGGAGGAAATCTCAATTGAGTAAATGCCTCCATAAAATCCAGCTGTAGGGCATTTTCTTAACTAGTGATTGATGGGAAGGGTCCAGTCCCTTGTGGGTGGTGCCATTGTTGGGCTGGTGATCCTGGGTTCTATAAGAAAGCAAACTGAGCAAACCATGGACTGCAAGCCAGTAAACAGCTCCCTCCCATGCCCTCCTGCCTCGAGGTTCCTGCTCTATCCTGACTTTGAAGATGAACTGTGACATGGAAATGTGAGCCAAATAAACCCTTTCCTTCCCAACTTGCTTTCATCATGGTGTTTCATCACGGGAAACGTAACCTGAACTAAGACACACATGCCTATGCTCAGGAGAGCAAGAGCCAAGTGAGTGAGTGAGTGAGAAAAGAGAGAGCAAGAGAGTGAGAGTCACATTGTGGTTCTGTTGTTTTATTTTGGTCAAGCCCTCACTGCAGCCCTAGGTATTAGATTCAGTCACTCCACACTCCACCAGAGGTTTCTCAGCACAGGGGCAGAGCTGAATGGCTGTCTCAGAGATGCCAGGACTCTTCATTGACTTCTGATCTACCTAGAGAAAAGTTCCTTACTGTTTGTTCTGTTCACACTTGTTTTCCTGGGAAATTTTTACATGACCCAGATATGCACATGTATCAAATAAATCCAACATTTACTGATGGCAAATCATAAATAAATTTATTTCAAAGCAATTCTTTGGTATACCTACAAGTTTACCAAATGTAAAAGATTAAAGCAAATTTGCATTCTAATGAGATGATTGTTTGTTTTACATAAAAATAAAGTCTTGGCTAAATATTTGATACTGCAGGATAGAGAGCATATTTAGTAGTTTTTAGAGTTGATTGAAACTTTCATTTTAGGAACACCAATGCTGAGAATGGGTTTTTATAGAAATATAAGGTGTAAAACGGCAAAAGTATGCTAGGGTCATTTCAGAAATTATTGGAAATTCTGTCCTAATTACAAACCAAAATTAATTTCAGGAACTTTTAAAATGAAATTCAAGTCAGCAATTCAAACATAAAGTTTCAAAACTCAAACATTTTAGCATGATGCAGTATAAATATATGATACTTTGATGCAGACTAAAGAAAGATACAGGAGACCATGAAAAGTCTGTGCTTTCTCTAATTAAACCACTTTGCTTCTATAAGAGCAGAAAACTCAGCCCTGTGGTTAAAACTGCCAACACATAACATAAAATTGCCTGGAATCTGAGCCTGTGCTTCAAACCGCATGTGTGGGCACTGTGGCCACACAGGCATGCTCAAGGCCCAATGGCCATGATGTATGTATGTGCAGAGCCAAGCTTCAGCAGAGTCTCAGATACAGCGCTGCTGAACTCTGCACAAGCACCTCCCATTTGGCACCCATTTGATTCTGAATTATCTCTGACCTTTAAGCACTCAGAAACTTTGTACTGTTGGCACTTTGTGTGTGTGTGTGTGTGTGTGTGTGTGTGTGTGTGTGTGTGTGATCCCTGCTATTGACGAAGGCAACCCCATTTGGTGTCTCAATGCACAGTTCAAGGAGTGGGGCTCCAGAATTTGAAGGTGAGAATAAGAGTGTGAAGTAGGATACGATCCATACAAGGCTGTGTTCCAGAAGCCCTAAGGAATATGTGAAACTTAGCTACATTCTCTGTAGTCATGTTGACTACAGATTGTAAAAGTAAGAAAAAAGGGTCCTGTTAGAGAGTGGTTTGAAAAACACTGAAATAGTCCAAATTATATTATAGGGGAGAATTACTACTTCTTTATTTTTGATAAAGATTAATAAGTCCTGAGTCCCTTTGATTGGCATATACCATTCCCCCTTTGATAGCCAATGGCCACTTGTGCACATACTGGAAGATATTTGATATCTACTTACAAAGATGTTTGACCCCTACTTCTGATGGCAAAGCCCAGTTTGATTGCTAAAATAAAGAACTTAGTCAAAAAAACAGTCCAAACACCATTGCTTTCTCTTCATTGTTTCAATTCTCTTCTCTTCTCTTCTTTTGTTGAGACAGTGTCTTACTATATGTCCCTGGCTGGCTTTGAACTCAGAGATATATCTGCCTTTGCCTCCAGAATGCTGGGATTAAGAGCATGCCACACCACACACAGTCCATTGTTTGTTTGTAAAGTTTAAGGTAAATCCAAGTTTCTTTGCTTCTTGTTTTATTACTTTGTGATAAAATGTACTCTTTAAATTGTTGGTTAATGGGGCTGGAGAGATAGCTCAGTGGTTAAGAGCACTTGCTGCGCTTGCAGAGGATTGGGGTTTGGTTCCCAGTATTCACATAGCAGCTCACAATACCATGTCTAACTCCAGTTTCTGTGGTGGTATTGTGTTCCCTGAAATATTGTGCATGCTAATAAACTTATCTGGGGTCAGAGAACAGGACAGCCACAATATTAAAATAGAGGATAGGCAGTGGTAGCACACGCCTTTAATCCTAGCGTTCCAGAGGCAGAAATCCATCTGTTCAAGGATACAGCCAAGCATGGTGACTCACGCCTTTAATCCCAGAAAGTGATGGTATAAAGCAGAAAGATATATGAGGCATGAAGACCAGAAACTAGAAGTATTTGGCTGCTTAAGCTTATAGGCTTTGAGCAGCACAGTTCAGCTGAGATTCATTTGGATGAGGACTCAGAAGCTTCCAGTCTGAGGAAACAGGATCAGCTGAGGAACTGGCGAGGTGAGGAAGCTGTGGCTTGTTCTGCTTCTCTTCTTCCAGCATTCACCCCAATAACTGGCCTCAGGTTTGTTTTAATAACAAGTACCTTTAAGATTCATGCTACAAGTTTCAGGATATTGTAGTTAGAGTTTTCCTGTCTGGCTCAGTCAGGACAAATCTCTCTCGCTTTCCACTTCCCAGAATTCTCCTCTTTCCTTGTCCCACCTATACTTCCTGCCTGGCTACTGGCCAATCAGCATTTTATTTATACAGATCAATATCCACAGCAGGATATCCAGTGCCCTTTTCTGGACTAGGCAGGTACTACATGCATATAGTACACATAAACTCACAGAAGCACACACACATACACATAAAAACAAAAATTAATTTTTAAAAATGGTGGTTAATCATCCTGACCACCGTGGAAACTGGAATTGCATCTGTGATAAAGCACTGTTAGCTCCTTTGGGGCTTTCACATGTAATGGGCATGACGTTCATCACGAGAAATCTCAGTTTTCCATAGCAGAACATGTTGAGAGTAAGTGGCCTGCTCAGAGTTACAGCCCTGGAAGAACAAGTTGAACCTTGGAGAATCCCGGTGGAAATTCCCATACAGGTGGAAACAAAATGTAAACTCATACTGTTCAAAATCCTCTAAAAATCATTCTCTTGGGAAAATAATTTATTTGAGTTGCACAATTTCTCAGAGCAAGGCATTCTCTTCATTCAGGCTTAGGTAGCATACACAATCGAATGACAAAAATGAAGCTGCTATTTTGTCAGATTTCACGAATCAAGGGGTGGGTGAAAGCTACTGATTTTTTTTTTTTTTTTTTCTTTTGAGAATGAACTCCACCTGGAAGGAGCCTGAAGAGCTTTGATTCTGACCTGAAAGTGTTCCTGCGGATTCTAGAATCCCAATGGGAGAGGAAACCACGCCAGGAATTAGCCCAAGAATATTTTTTTTCAAATAATAGCAAACAAACAAATGCAGCAAAACAAGACTAGCCCATTATATCCCTAAGGAACGGCTGGCTGGAGAACTGCTTGGAAGAAAGGGGGGGTGGGGGTCTTTGTTACAAACTTCCTTCCCCTGTCCTGGCTCCAGTTTCCCTATCCCTCCTACCCCCTGTGGAGTTGTGTTTTCTGGGATCAGCAAGTAAAAAATCACAGTGGTCTTTTCTTTTTTCCTCTTTCTCCTATAAACAAAGCTTTATCACGTGTGGCCTTAAACTTTCTGCAATTTGCAAAGAAATGGCTCAAAGTCTCCAGCGCTCTCTGCACCCTGGGAGCTGAGACGCAGGACAGTGCCCTTGCCAGGGTGCCCAATTCCCTCCAGACTGCCAGAAAAAAAACGAGGCCAACTGGAAAGGCGAAAGAGAAAGATTGCCCCGGTGAGACCAGACCCTCGGTCTTTTCTTTTCTCTAATCTGTTCTGTCTGCGCCCACCAGTTCTCTTAACTTGCCAGAACTACTGGGAACTGCTGTGAAGTGTTGCCTCAGTTTCTTCCTTGAGGCTGTGCCCCGTCATTTAGCCTTTGCTGAACTTTCTGAGAACTGGCCAGCTTTGATCTCTACCTCCAGGTAAGAATGGGTTCTTTTTATTAATTAATTAATTTATTCATTTATTAGTGTTTTTTAATTGTGTGAGCATTATGCTTTGCTCTCCTACAATAGAAGTTGATAATTTGACATTGATTTCTGCAGGACTTTCATTTCCATGACACTTCAGTAAAAGGCAGTGGGTTCCCTTGTCAGCTGGGTCAAATAGGAAAGTCTTTCTGGTGGGAGAAGCCAGGTAAATTCAGATCTGCTTTCGAATTCGGGCTTTGATGCTTATTAGTTGGGTAGCCTCTGACAGAAACCTCAACTGCTCTTAGCCAAATCTTAAGTAGATAAGATGATTTTGAAGTTTGGGGGTTATTTTAAAGATTACAATATATGCATATATCACTCTGAATAGAAGTAGTGCTTATGAAGTGTGAATCTGACAGTAAAATCATTTGTTGTTAGGGGTGGGAGGTCAGTATTCTATGAAAGGAGGTTTGTTTTTAAGCTCTTGAGGAGTCAGAGCTCCTGGCTGGTGCAGAGCTGTTGAGAGGGGAGGGCTGGGTGTGGCTACTGTCTGACCTCTGTGACAGCCCATGCAGGGTGGCTGCACAAAGCTGGTCCAGAGCATATATGTGTGACTAACTTTATTGACCTTGGCCATCTATACTCATTTAAAGACTAGATTCTCAAACCAACCCATGTGAACAGAGAATTCAGCTTTTTAAAATGCTACCAGCTTGGCTTGTTTGCTTTAGAATCTGGAGTATGTATGCCCTAACCTAGAATATTAAATGAAACTTTGGCATCTGCCTTTTTATTATTGAAAAATCTACTCAAGTGGACCAAGGATATATCAGATGCATATTCCTCTAAACTGTGCTCTAGTCCTGCTATACAAATGCAGAGGAAGAGAAGGAGCTGAAACCTGCTTAGAGCATACTGCCGTCATGCTGATTTGCATATTAGCCATTAAGATGCAGTTTTGCTTCAGCAATACTATGTAGTGTCAATTTTTTAAGAGTGTTACTTTGTCCAATCACAATATTGACCCAGACCAGGGTGCCTGCTCTTTGTCCTCACCACCCGTTCACAATAAGAATGATTGTGTCAACACATCCAGATACAAGAAGATAGCACACTTAAACATCTCAAATTCCAAAGATATTATTTCCAGTATGTTTTACTGTTTGGCATAAGCAGCTGATAATCTAACCATTTGCTCTTTGAAAGATTCACTTCAAGTGATGTGTTGTTGCATAATCTAGTTCACAGCTTCAAAATCTTGTCTGATAGGAGGAAGTAGGTTGATAGTCCCTTAAAAGGGCAAATTTTAATTATATAGTTTCTGGAAAGAATCATATTCTGAGTTGTAAATTTACTATTATACCTTTTATGTTTTAAAATCTTTCTGGCTATATGTTTTTATGTAGTGATATTTTTAGGTTTCTAGTGTCATAATATTTTTATGTAGAATGCATATTTATTATGAAAAAACTAGAAGATATGTATAGACTTAATTAACATTAAAAACTTCTCTGCTCGCTGGGCGGTGGTGGCACACACCTTTAATCCCCGTACTGGGGAGGCAGAGGAAGGTGGATCTGTGTGAGTTCGAGGCCAGTCTGGGCTACAGAGTGAGTTCCAGGAAAGTCACAAAGTTACACAGAGAAACCCTGTCTCAAAAAACAAAACAAAACAAAACCCAACTTCTCTGCAATGCCATTCACCAGAAATAATGCGTTTTCACGGAAGTTGCTGAAACTTTATTTCTCTGCGTGTAAGTTCATTTCTTATCATTCTGTTTGTCACACTGTTTTAAAAATAAATTCTTCTCTGTTCAATTTCTGTATTTACTTCTTCACCTTACCTCCCAGTGGTTTTTAAGACTTCATTGTGAGATATCACCATAATTTGTTGGCTATTTAGATCATTTGCTTATTTGGATATTTTTCATCCTAAACAATGACTATTTCAAGATGTTCTCCATAAGGTACTGGGTAGACTTGTTGAAATGAAACCTACTCAACATTGCAGGAGCCTGTGTTTTTCAAGTAGAGTTTGACTGTTCTTGTACAGCATTGTTTTGAATATCCAATCTCAGTAATTTAGTAGGTAGGTAAAATTGGTACCCCAGCCTGTAACAGTGTTTTTTAGAGTTCTGATTTTGTTTCTGTTACTGTTGTGTTATTGTTGTTTTTATCAGGAATGGATGTTGAATGTTATCAACCACTATTACCACTCAATTTCTGATTTTTTTTAGAATAATCCCATTAAAGTATTGAGCAATTGATTTTGTTTTGGTAATATTTGGGGGAGTTTATTATCTATAGGTTTTTTCTGAAGTTTGTCTTTTTATGCTGTCCTCATTAAACTTCATAATGGTCTTTTCAGTTGTATCAAATGAATAACATCAGTGAATCCATTTCTTTCTATGCTTACTTCCCTTAGAGGTGATCTCTTGATAAAGCACCCTGCCATTTACTTTATGTCTTATAGTATTTTTGAAAAGCCCTGCCCCTCTCTTTTAAACCTTGTATGTTTCCCATAAAATAAAGAATAAAGACATCTACTTCATTTGTAAATTGTTAAGGTTGTCTGCTGTTACTTTTGTGTTTCAAAATGAGTCATGCCATCATTCCTTGATTTTCTTTTCAAATATGAAATGCTATCTGTGACACCAAATGATGGAACTTTAATAAACCAAGAAGAAGAATTGGCTAACAAGTTCAAGATTGTATATACATAAGCAGAACAATCCTAAATTCTACCACATGCATGAAGTTTTACTCCAAATATTATTTCTGCAGTCAGTGTAATGAGGGTTAGAAAACCTCTATTTGTGTACAAAGGGGCATCTTGTAACCAATAGGGACAGCCATGCTGTTTTAATTTTTGAATCCTGTGGCATGCATTAGATTATCAGACAAACTCTGGCTCATGTAGAAAGCTAACAAAGTGTAGCACAGGATGTGTAAATATTAATGTTAACAGGGAGAAATAGGGTCAGACTGTGCAAAACTGTTAGGAGTTTGGTCAGGAGGAAGAGAGAGGGGAGGGTGGGAATTAAGCATGGGGAGGGTTTCCCTTCCTCTAAGGCAAACTAAAGCCTGTCCTTTCATCTAAATTCAGTCCAGGCACTAGAACTTCATCGTTCACATTCCTTCCTCATTAGCCAAGTGGTACACAAATTGGACCTCTTCCTTTTTGCTTCGTTTTAATCCTTGCTCTGGTGCCATGGGAATGCTAAGGTGCTTCAGGGGTCTGGGATGGTGTCAGCTTCTGCTGTTCATGAGTCTTGGAAGCCTTAATTCTAATGAATCAATATTCAAGAGGTTGGATTTCTCTTCCTCTTCCTGCTCGCGCCCAGTTTAGTCTGGCGAGACCACAAAGTCAGAAAATTTCTGCCTCGTTATTTATTCCAAAGGCAACATGGAAATTTATTCTTTGCTATAATGAGGCTCAAAGTGAAGAGATTGAAAAGGAACGCTGGATTCGTTAATCAAATATCCTGTCTGATTTTAATTGAAAAATGTTGCCAACGTACTGTGGTAAGATGTGATAGTGACCCTTTAAATTATACCTATAGAACTGTAGTCTACTGTGAAATGGAAACGTTTTTAAATTATGTAGATCGGAATTAAATTGTTGTTTCCTTTTAAAATCAACTTTGACAGGCTGGGATAAGGAACGTTTTCATAATGGACACTTCATCCAAGAAAAACGCCCATTTGTTCCACAAAAATCCAGCGCGTCCTGTTAGAAGTCAGTCCCTTAAAGTGGGGCATCCGTCCCCAGAGGAAGCACGACCGTGCTGTGGCGAACTCAAGGTAGAAGAAGGCTTGGGTGTAGTTTATATGCTGACTTCCTTCCAGATAAAATTCAGCTAGAAGAGGAAATTGCTTTCTTTTTGAAAATAGGCTCTTAACTGTAAATTATTAAGCCCACTGGCCAAGCAGTGGAATCATTTTTGCAGGCTAGATGAATTTCGTGGACTCGTTTGAAGGTCTTCTTATACAAACGGGAGACGGGGAAGAGACGTTTGTTAAAGCACTGCCCTGCACTATGTGTTGTACTAAACATACCCACACTGTTTTCCTTCTAAGAAAGAAAACTTTGGCTTTTCTTGTTACACAGAAAGGGACAGGTATCTGCATGATGCAAGTCTCCCTTCTTTACAGCAAATACTATTAACAAAACAACATAATATTGTATTTTAATAAATATGAAACTGAATTTGCATGCATACTACTTTACACATATAATTAAAACACATCTATTAAAATATAACCAGATACCGAAGAACCACTGAAAAATTAAGAATGAAGTTAACAAGTACATATCTAAAGGACTTGGTCTCAAGAAAACCAAACAAACAAAAAAAGTAGACTGAACATTTCAGTGTAGGATGTTCCCTGGTGGTGCAGGATTTTGATTTCAAAATGTATAATAGGCAAGGTTGGACTTGTGAGAAGATGGCACATGTATGGGTTATGATTTTCACTTCTTTCATTTCCTTACCCATCTATGGCTTTTTCCACGCCATTCATTGATAGTCTCAAAGCCAGACTCTCTTTAATGTCTTTATTGGAGGGTTAGGGGAGAGATGGAATCCTGCATGCAATTTACATGAAAATCAGCTTGCATTTCAACTGCCAAGTAATTTGGAGGGGTTGTTTTGGGGGAGGGGAGGAAAGCTGCATGGTCTTGAGACTAATTAGAGCTGCAACAGTACTTGAATCAAACTGTCAATGGTAACACACTTGCTGTTCAACATTGCTCCTCCTTGAATTTTGTTTCCTTAGTAACTTCTGAGCTATGCCAAGCTAGTCAGACTCCGTGTGCCCTTTCATGTTTTCCAGGTGTTCTTGGGTGCCCTGTCTTTTGTTTACTTTGCCAAAGCATTGGCAGAAGGCTATCTGAAGAGCACCATCACTCAGATAGAGAGAAGGTTTGATATCTCTTCCTCTCTGGTGGGAATAATTGATGGTAGTTTTGAAATCGGTAGGTATTACAGAAGCCAGACTTTCTCTTTAACCTGCTCAATATCATCCTTCATTGTCTGCTGAGATCCCACCTGTAAAATCCTATTTGGACAAATCTGCCAGGACCTTATGCTACATAATGGAAACCCATTCTTTGACAGAGTAGGCAACTGATAACAATTTCCCTGCCTCCAGTTTTTCCAAATGGACACCTTAGATGACTCAGCTACATATCTCAGAGGATACTTTTCTTAGAGGAAGATGGGGTGCTGATTGGTATTTGGGTTTGTGATATGTGGGAAGCACCTATTGGAGGAATGAGAATATAGGAACATGCAGAGGGACTCTGCCAAAATGTAGCCCAAATATTTAAGAAGTAGATACTTATGTATTTTTCTGCACAGTAGCTGTGAAAGAGAGAAAGGGGATTCTATTCTATCAGCAGGAACAGAAGAGCAGAGCAGACTGTAAAAACTTACAATTACATAGCCTCTATTTAGCAATTGCTTAGACTCCCTCTTCAAAGAGTGACTTCAATGACTGATTTGAAAGTGTGGTTCCAGTTAGTCTGCTCCCTGGTTTAATAGAAATGTGAGACATTTAGTGCCTTTTCAAAGTAAATAAAATAATCCCTTCAGTGGTCACTGATGCCGTTTGGGACAAATAAAATTGCAGGGAAGTCTCTTAACTGCTTTAGTGTCAACTTTACCTCAAATGTGAGGAATATTTAAATCTTCTATTTTTTTTTTTTAATTTTGCTATTTTGATTTCATTTGTAACTTGGGATGTCACAGAGAAAGTGAGACCAATGAACATATAAACTTTTCCTTTCTGGCTTTTGCAATAAACACAGCCCTCACTTCAAAAGGGATAAGAGATAGTTTATTTGGGGGATAATGCATGACCATAACCCAGGGACACAGACTTAGGCTACTCCAAATAGTGTCCTAATGTGGTAACTGTTTCATGAAGGTTTTTTTTTAAGAACAAAGAAAGCCATAAATCAAGATGCTTCCAAACATGTTGGTGGAAATACTAGGTAGGTGGTTATAGCAAAGTAGGGAAAACCTCTGGTACTGGGCTAGGAGCCTGCTTGATGATGATATTAGCTTTTGGAAAGGTGGAAGCTAGAGATCTGTTCATACAGTCAAAGGTATTTACCTACCTAGTGGTGAGGAAGATGTCAGGTCATACACAAAGGAAGGTGACAAATTACTATGTAGGAGATTAAGAAGACCTAAGATAATTTGAGTCTTAATCCATAAAATTCCAAGCACTAGTGTTCTAAGCAGGCTATCAGCCTTTGTTGGTAGAGAATTCCAGCTAATTTGTTCACAAAGATCTTGAATCAATGCCAATCACACTTAATGGACATAATGGTATCTGGGGAGTGTTAAAGTACAGGTACTGATTCTGCAGGGAGGGGACCCAAGCTTTTATTTGTTTTTGTTTTAGATTATAATTAGTTAGTTATTTAGTTATTAATTTAATCTCTGTGTTTGCATGTGCATGCGCATGTGTTCCATGGTACACATGGAAGGTCAAAGGATACCTTGAGAGTCATTTTTCTCCTTCTACCATGTTGGTTCTCTAGCTTGAACTCAAGTCATCAACTTGGTGACTAGTGCCTTTGCCTGCTGAGACATCTCATAGCAAGTCTGCATTTTTTGTTGTCAGAGGCCATCATTGCTGTTAGTCAATGACCTTTCATATATCAAGGTTCTAAAATGCCTAATCACACCAGTTCCTTATATCACAGTGTCAATTCCTTCTGTCATGTGATAGTCTACATCATGGAAATAAAGGGGTATTGATAGGAAGCCAGTACCTGCGGAGAGAGGCAGACTTACAGATGGAGGGAGATGTGGCAGGGAAAATGAGATATCAGCAAGTTTAATTCTCCTCGCTCTTGGTTTCTGTGTAGAAACACCTTAGTGCTAGAGATGCTTAGAAATGGTGTGAACTCTCTGTTGGATTACCTCAATATATAAGATGGAAACTGGTGCCAGCAGCCAGTCTCTACACACATGCAACACATGTGCACTTTCCTCCCACACACATGTTCCCACACGTGTGAATACACCCCCCCCCCACATACATACAACAAATATTATATGTAATAATCTATACATGCAACAACTTGATTGAAATTCTTTCAATTTCAATTGATTGTCCATAGAAACTCTAGCATATTCTGAATAGAAAATCACATGACCAAAATAGAAGACGCTATTTATTTATTTATTTGATTCCTAAGTATGCCAATGATTTTTGCCCTTTTCACTCAATTGGCCTTGGGACTATGTTGAATTGAAGTTGTGATAATTAATACCATTTTCTTGTTTCTGACTTAATACAGTGCTTTTAAAACATCACTATTCAACAATGTACCTGTTGCATGGTTTTTATTTTCATTAACTTATTAATTTGCTTTGTATGGTTTTTAGTAAGCATACTTTAGAATTTTATTACTCAGCACATTTTTCTTTCTTCTTTCTGTCTTTCACTGTTTTGATTTTCTGAGACATGGTATCTCATCCTGTGACTCTGGCTGGCATGTAACTCACTGTATAGACCATTCTGACCTCAAATAACATAGATCTGTTGGCTTCAGCCTCCTGAGTGCTGGGATTGAAGTGTGCACCACCATGCCAGGCTCAGTTTTTCTTATACTTCATTTACTGGCTGCGTTGAGGGATTCACTACATGTCTTCTATTCTGCAAAAGATGGTTCTTCTACCTGTTATATAGTGGCTTAATTAACGGATTTCTTCTTAGCTCCCAGTCTCACTCCTGTAAAGAGTCTAAGCAGGCTTCACTCACTGTTCTGTTTGCTAATAGGATATTGACCTTCCAACTGCACTTTGGGCTCCAGTTGCCAATGCTCACACTGTCCTTGTTCAGTCTTTGTTTCTGGTACATAAGATAACTTCAGTTCTTTGCTTTCTTTTCTAAGATTTGAAATTTTGAATGTGTGTACATAAAAAGAAAAAAATTGAGGAGTAAATTTGGTAAAGCATTTATTAAACTTCTGGGACCTCTTATTTATTTATCAATTAGTCATGTGAAGTATGGAAGAATTTTTATATCCAATTCAGTGTGTGTGTGTGTGTGTGTGTGTGTGTGTGTGTGTGTGTGTGTATGCACATATGTATGTGATATCTGTGCAAACATGTACATGCATATGTGTACACAGATACTCTGCCTGTGCATGCATATGTGGAAGCCAGAGGTAGACGTCCAGCATCTTCCTTTATTACTGTTCACATTGTCTTTTGAGACAGAGTCTCTCACTGAACCTGGTGCTCAGCATTGTAGTTGGGCTGGCTGGCCAGAAAGCCTTTGGGACTTGCCAATCTCCACACCTCCTCCTCTGAACCCAGTACCAGATTACTGGTGCCAGCTTCATGCCACCTTTTATGTTGGTGTTGGGGATCTGAATACAGCCAGCACATTACTCCCTGGCCCTCTTCTCAGATGTTCCCATTCATTTTTATTTTAGACTTTAAATCATCATATATTTCTCATGTATCTCTCCTGGGAACTTAGAAAGGTTGCTATTACAGCACATACAGGAAACTTAAACTCCTGGAGATGGAACAGGTGGTGAAATGGCATTATTCATTAATGTGACAAAGAAACACCTTTGAACCCCAGTCCCTTCTTGTGAGAGTTTGGTGAAGGGTACATGGAGCTATAAAAGGATTGTTATAAAATGTAAGTAAGCTTCACAAACAGAAAGACGTAACCAGTCATATACTACTTAAGTGTCAAATGGGCATTCTCACGCTTTTTTTTTTTTTTAAGCAAATTTTAAAGACCTTCCAAGAGTCAAGCACAGAGACCTCATTTCTAAGCAACTTTTCCCACGACCTTATTATTATCCTTCAGGCTGTAACATTCACCACTCATTTTCCAATTGACTAACTCTGGCAGTATGTCTGAACAGTAGTAAGCCAGATGATTGCTTGCAGATGGGAAATATGCTCCTCCCCTGCTGTAACATGGGAACACCAAGGACAGCAAAAAGTCAGGCCCCCACAGCCAGTTGATGGGGAAGGGTTTGCTTCTTTATCTAAACAGAAGTTCCTACAATGAGACTTCCCAAATGATTATAGCTAAAATGTGAAAGGTCCTTAAAATGTACACCCCTAACCCAGGCTTCTCATGGTGTATCGCTGGTGTGATCCATACTATTGTAGTTGAGCTTACCTTGCAAATACAGGTTCCTTGACTGAACCCTGGTCCATAGCAGCAGAAATTGGATATGATAAGATGTTTACATTTTTAAGAGCTTTGTATCTCTCTTTGCACCATCTAGGAATTCTTTTATATAACAGAACCTGAGAAATATTCCCATAAAACATGTTGAGTCATAGAGCTCAGGAGATAGCTCATTCAGTAAAGTGTCATGTAAACATGAAGACCTGAGTTTGATGTCTGCATCCATATTAAATAACAACAAAATTCCAGGCATGGTATTGAACCCTTTCTTGTTATTGAGAATGAACGTGTAGAGACAGGTTACAACTTGCTGGATCACAGCCTAGCCTAAATCAGAAAGCCACAGGCCTATGTCTGCTTATGATATAAGGCAGACAGCATCTGAGGGCTGACACCCAAGATGACCTCTAATCTCCATATACACACCAACACACACACACACACACACACACACACGAATGTGTACACATAAATGCATACATACAAAAGTAATTTATGACATTTCATTAGAGCTATTTTAGAATTATGTAATTCTTACTTTAAAACCAATATTATTTATTCACTTTTTAAAATGCCTGTCTTGTGAATTAAAGTATCATTTTATAAATGCGAGTTTAGTATTTTATTTCAGTTCAAGTGAAGTATAGTGTTTTTGTAATACATTTCTTCAGGGAATATCAGCTTTAGAGATAATACAAAAATACATTTCAAAAGCAATTGAAAAACTAATAGAAACTTTAATCCAAAGCGTGTGAATGGAGAAAACTATTAAAATTTGTTGCAAAATCACTAAAAAAAATAAAAAATATCAACTAGAGGAAGCCTTGTAGATTTATTTTTAATTTTTAGGGATGTGTGTGTGTGTGTGTGTGTGTGTGTGTGTGTGTGCGCGCGTGCATTTGAATGCAGGTGCCCTTGGAGTTCTGATAAGGGCTTCTAAATCCCCTGCAGCTGGAGTTACAGGCAGCAGTGAGCCACACAGTGTGGGTGTTGAGAACCAAACTCTGTAAGAGCAGTACACTCTCTTTGCCAAGGAGCTATCCCTCCAGCCCTCTGTCTGTAATTTAATTTACGGATAAAATGCTTTTAAAAGAACAAATGACTAGGTTGGGTCAAAGTGGTAGGGGGATGGTAAGTGGAATCTTTTGACAAAAAAGATCAGGTGAATGAATGAGTCATGAATCTGAAGGTAATTCCTGCAGCCATTTTAGCTCACAGGGACAAAGCAGCATGACAGGAAGGCTGGGTCAGTTGTCTCCTTAGAGTGAAGCTTCGATCAATTTGTGTGTGTCATTTATTCGCTTCTGTTGTTGACAGTTTCCTAGACCATGAATGCTTCTTCTTGCCCCCAAAGGGAATCTCCTGGTCATCACATTTGTTAGCTACTTTGGTGCCAAACTTCACAGGCCAAAAATAATAGGAGCAGGATGCCTAGTCATGGGAGTGGGAACGATGCTCATCACAGCGCCCCAGTTCTTCATGGAGAAGTAAGTATAAAGCGTCCATCTGTTTCCAACCTTTTCCTGCAATGGCGGATCTCCTCCTCCTTTTTTAAATGATAATTTTGTCTTGTTTTATAAGGCAGATGTCTTCCTAGGTGGCTCTGTCTAGACAGATACTTACTTTTCTAGACAGCCCAAGATGGCATTGAATTCACAGGCTTCCTGCCTCAGCCTCCAGAGTTCTGGGATAGTGGGTGTTTGTTTAAATATGTATATGTGGATGCTCTGCCTGCCTGTATCTTTGTACAAGATGTGCATGCAGTGCCATGGGGGCTAGAAGAGGACATTGGATGCCTTTGAACTGCACTTGCAGTTGGTTGTGAACTGCCACACGGGTGCTGGGAGTTGAACCCAGGTCCTCTGCAAGAGCAGCTAGTGCTCTTCACCATGAGCCATGTCTTCAGCCCCATCATCTGATATTCTTTACAGTTTTTCACAACACTGTTCATTGATTGTGGGCTTTTGTAAATATGCATTGTTTTATATAAATAAACTTTTTATTCTGTATTCTTCAAATAAATAACCTTGGTTATTTACATAAAATTTATCAATCATAGATGCTAATTATTAAGGGCCACTCTTTCTGGCTGAGTTTAACATTCTTTTTCTAACCTCCACTAACTCATCTATCTAGTATTGATATAGTATAGATCCATGCTGATCATTATCTTAGACACTGTGAATAAGGGAATGAAAAGAAGTCCCTGAGCTCATGGATCTTAGGAGGAAGAGAAAGCAATACACAAATACAGAGTGCTGAGCTATGTCAAATAGGGATATTATCTATAGAGAATGGGGCTGGAAAAGATGGCCAAGCCTTTAAGAGCACTTGCTGTACTAGCTGTATGTTGCACAAACACCTGTAATTGCAGCTCAGAGGCACCCAGCACTGTCTTCTGGCTTCCCTGTGAGCATGGGTGTGCATGCTATCATACACACATTCACATACTCTCAGGCACACCACACACACACACACACACACACACACACACACACACACACACGAATGACAAGCAACAACTGCCTAGTGAAGACACTTAAGGGAAGAACTGTGAAAAGACTAGGGGACTGTCACAGATTGTGAGCTCTGGTGATGTGCTCTGCCTCCCCAGTACTGGGGTTCTAAATGCCCGCTGCTGCACCTGTCATTTAACTGGGTGCTAGGGGTCTGAACTCAGAACCTCATGCCTGCACAGCAGGTCCTGTACTGATGAGGTGTCTCCTTGGACCCAGACATGGTGTGTTTAAATGTTTATTATGACTGTGACTACTGCTTTAAAAACTGATACTGATGAACAAGCTTGGGATGGCACAGGAAGTGGGCACAGATTTCTACATGCTCAGTATAGACTACCCTAGTCAGAATTTGAAAGCTGTTCAGAACTAAAACCCAACTTAAGAGCATTCATGGTGGAGGCTGGGGCTTATCAGAATAAAGCACTGTCCTGTACACCAGGGAAGCGGAATCAGCTCCCAGCATGGAAAAAAAAGAAAAGCAAAACATTTTCTGCCATTATTTGGGGCTGATAATACAGGCCTGTAATACCCACTAGTCCCAAGGCTGAAGCAGGAGGATCACATAAGTTCAGGGCCAGTCTGTGTAAGCCATAGTGATTTCATGGCCAGCTCATGACAATTTAGCAAGGGCATGTGTCAACTTAAAAAGAAACCCATGAAGTGGTGAGGGGTGGAGGAGTGGGGCTGGATTAATCTGTAGTCAGAGTCATTACCTGGAGGGAAAAAGCAGAATTTCTTCTGGGCAAACAGCTCTAGAGTCATGCTGCATTTTACACATTCTCTAGAACTGGCCTATGAGTGTTCTGCTAACACCTGGAGTTGATATGATACTGATTTTTTTCTAACTTGGAGACAGCCTTGGTCTTCAGCAAATGTACATAGATACCTCTTGTTCTAAGGGAATACATGATGGCCAGTCTCTATCTTCTGCTAAAATAAGTCTGAAAATGATTCTTGCTTTTCTTTTCTGTCACTGGTTCATGGAGGGCTGAGAACGGCACAAAGACAGGCAGCATCTTCTGGCCAGCCATGAAACAAGCTACGATTCAGTGCTGGTCTGGTGTGATGAGTCCATTTGAAGGGAACTGCAGACCCAGCCTGACCCCTCAGGAGTGGCAAAGCAAGCCTCTGTTTTAGCATGATGTTAGCCTTTCAGTGTAAAATTTTCTTTGTATGCAGGTACAGCTATGAGAAATATGAGAAGTATTCTCCCTCCTCCAACCTGACTCCCAACATCTCTCCATGCCACCTAGAGTCCAGCAATCTGTCACCAAGCTCAGTCATGGGGAAATCACAAAACAAAATAAATGATGGTAAGATGGTTTTTAAAAATTGACTTGTGTAAATAAATAGTTTTTAGCTTTTATGTATACTTTAGTTTATTAATTTTTCTCTGAAAAGCATTATTACTTGAAATACTAAAGTGTAAAAAAATTTCTACAATTGTGCTGAGGAGATGGCTCAGTGGGAAAGGGTGGTTGCTTTGCAAGCATGAGGACCTAAGTTCAAATCCCCAGCACCTACTCACAAATCTAGGCATGTCTGCACATGCCTATAGACCCACCACTAGGGACACAGGTAGGTGGGTTCCTAAAATTCACTACCCAGCCCAGCTAATAGAGTAAGCTTCTGGTTCAGTGAGAGATTCTGTCCTGAGGCGACAGGGAAAGAATAATGGGGAAAGGTACCACTATGCTCTGGCCTGTGCAGGCACACAGGGATGGGCAGGCACACCTGCTGTTCACATGCCTGCCCTGCAAAGTGTTCTCTCTCTCTCTCTCTCTCTCTCTCTCTCTCTCTCTCTCTCTCTCTCTCTCTCTCTCTCTCTCACACACACACACACACACACACACACACACACACACACACACACACACAGCTCCTAGAGTATACAGCTGTGTGATATGATCCCTGTAAAACACTCCAGTGATTCAATATTATGGAAAAGACCACAAATTGTTTGTTGGTGACTAGGAGCATCTGCCAGTGGTTCCAAGTGAGATAGATCTTGAAGTGAAAATAAAATGAATTTCACAAACAGAAACATCAATCTAAAAGGTCAGATAAGAAATGTAAATTTTTCCCATGGTTACATTTAATTCCTTCTTCATCCCCTTCACACCTAGGTAAAAATAGCTTCCACCTCCCAGTGTTGATGCGAAGACTCCAGTTATAAATTCCCAAGAACCACTTAGCCCAGCGTGTGCCTGGGATGGGGCATTTAGATGTGGTAATTACTGGAGGCAGTTAACATCCTTGGTTTTATTAGAGTGCTGGAACTCTGTGAAGCGGTCTTTCATTTATGTGACTGACATAACTGCCCTGCCTCATATGGTCAGATTATGGCATGACATTTATTAATGTATCCTTAAATAGTCAGCTTTAGATCCAGCTCTAAAAATATTGTCAAAAAAATCTGTTCCTTTTGTTGGAAGATGTGAACTGCTGAAGAATATAAGATGTATAACTTTCATATGGCTTGTTTCCAGAATTCTAAAAAGAGTTGATTACTACCAGATATAACTGTAGGCAATGCAGCCCAGTGTTGCACTTATCAGCCACATCAACATTTGAGTTTCAGGTAGAACTTGGACAACAATGAAAAAATACTGGTGGTTGAAAAATACATAATTTTTATTAAATGTAGATGTGAATAAGCATTTGTTCATGACCTGTTTTGCCTCAGAGAACATGCTGACAGGTGCTGGAGAATAGAAGACAAGTATCTCTGTGTAGGTACAAAAATGAAAAGAGGGAAAATAAGTTAAAGGAATGTGCAGAAGTGAGAATCTCTCAGTGAGGCCTCCAAATTTATCTGTGAAAGAGATGGAAGTCACACACACAAAACCAATTCAGCCTCATCCAAAATCTTACCAGATTAGCACTGTGGAAATGTAGAAATAATATTTAACATCAACAGTGAGCTAGCTCTAGTCCTCTTCTTTGCTTTTCTTTCTAGAATGTGAAGGGGATACCAGCTCCTCCATGTGGGTTTATGTCTTCCTGGGAAATCTCCTTCGAGGATTAGGGGAAACTCCCATCCAACCCCTCGGCATCGCCTATCTGGATGACTTTGCCAGTGAGGATAATGCTGCATTCTACATTGGTAATGCCCACCTCATCCAGCATGAGAAGTGGGGTACCTGTGCCCCCTTTCCATCTATTCCAAATTTGGCATGGAAGGTTTTTGTGCTCAGTCTCCATGCCTTCTTTCATTCAGCTATCACATGTCTGAAATACACAAAGGATTTGAACAGTGAAGGCACTTCACTAATCAGTGTCTGTTGCACAAGGAAAAAAACACCATACTAGAAGAAAGAATATAGCTGATCTCAGCTGCAATGGCATGGGACCTTGTGAAGGCATCTGGGGGACTTCAGAGTTCAGAGACTGTTTTTGATGTTCTGTTATTGTTGTGTGTGTGTGTGTGTGTGTGTGTGTGTGTGTGTGTGTGTGTGTGTGTGTGTCTGCTGTTTCTGCAGTTCTAGAAACTGCTTTGCATTATAAAAGCTCTGGTTAACTGAAGGATCTTTTATTTTATTTTATTTTTTTCCTATTTGAGATAGGAAGGAATTCTGGAACCTTAGAGCAGATATAAATGACTGAAAAGAAATATAAAGAGAACATAAGCAAGGCTCAAGGCTACCCCATCTGTAGATCAGGTCCCAGAGGACAGCAGCAGTCCCCAGTGTACACTACAAAAGAAGGGCAAATGCATTGGAAAATCTTCCACACAAAATCGTATAGCAGAAGTGAACTCTTAAGTTCATATACATCCAAGCACTATTTAATGGGTGTCTTACACCCTGGAATTCAGCTACAAATTAGAACTGCAGGGATGACTATTGTGTCTTCTGTGTTTCATACATCAGTTATGATTTCTTGGAATTCTGATCCTTTGAATGTATAGCCTTTGGAAACAAAGGACAAGACTGAAGGACAGGCTATACTAAGAATCACTGTGTTTCTGGGCACATACCACAGAAATCCCCAATATCCTGCATATACCAATACAGACTAAAATTAAGAACAGGCTCTCGCTCTAATGGAAAACTGGAGCATAACTCAGGAGTGAAAGAAAGACTATCTGGGGGTGCACTAAGCACCCAGGGGCTGGCTAGATTTACCTTCCTTTGGAGATGCTCAGAGGCTACACATGGTGTTACACTTGCTTCTATTCTGAAAGAGGCCAAGGAATGGCTCTCCATGCCTCCGGTTCATGTAATCTCCCAGGAATATGTGTGTTTGTGTTGAGAGAATGGCATGTGGGAGATACTTGCCTGAGCAGGACAACCTTTCTGCTTGCCAGTGACACTGTCCTCTGTAACCTGTTCCCATCATCTGTCAGGCTACCCCTGACCTGTGGTGAGCTTTCTAGAAAAACTTGCTCCAAAATTTGCCTCCTTTGCTAGCTGCTTCCTGAGACAACACTCTCTCCACAGTGCTTCCTCACACGCTCCACACGGATGAGCAAGCGCTCTTTATCACCGAGTTGGGAAAAATCCATTTTAATGTCAAAATAGAACTTATGTTTAACTAATCATAAACATTTTTTTGAAAGATTACCAAATTAGTGCAGTTCTGTTTTCTTTGTTTTTATCTCAAGTGGCCGCTGGCTCCTTCCTCCACCTCTCAAAGGCTAAGATTGCTAAACTGTGGACAACCACAAATGTCAGAACTAAAGTTTGCTTCACATTTGGAATTTAAATTTGTCAGAGTCTTGGTGTTAGAAGTAATGGTTTTCTCCCCAAATAGAGAAGGACTTATTTCCCAGTGCTTTAAAACAGTAGCCAGTGACACACCCACAGATGAGGTGCTGAGGTATTTAATTTGCAGCTACCAATGGCATCTCATTTATATTTCCTGCTTCTTAGCAGTTTATTAATTTACCAAGGCAAAGCCAAATGGTAGGTATTCTTATTTTTTCTCTTCCTCCCCCCTTTTTAGTATGTTTTATTTTGGTTTGGTTTGCTTTTTTTTTTTTTTTTTTTTTTTTACAGGGTGTGTGCAGACAGTGGCAATTATAGGGCCCATTTTTGGCTTCCTCTTGGGTTCATTATGCGCCAAACTGTATGTTGATATTGGCTTTGTGAATCTAGGTAAGTATGTTTCTTAATTAATTAATTAATTAGTTAATTAACCAACCAAATTTTACTTCTCTGTGTGTGCTCATTGCATGATGTACTTGTGAAGGTCAGTGAACAACTTCTACAAATCGGTTCTTACCTTTCACCAGGTGGGTCCTGGGATGGAACTCAGACACTCAGGCTTGGTACACACTAAGCCATCTTGCCAGCCTGAATTTGTTTTTAGTTACTCATTAATTTGAATTACTATAATTTTAATGGTACTGACTAAGAATAAATAAAATATCAAATTTTGTTTCTGTTTTTTAAAAATGTACGTGTATAAATATTTGCATGCATATATGTATGTACACTAAGTGAGTGCTCATTACTGGAAGAAGACAGAAGGTGTCAGATCCCCTGAAATTAGAGTTACAGACAGTTTTAAGCTACCATACAGGTGCTGGTAATACAACCCAATCCTCTACAAAATCAGCAAGTCCTCATGACCACTGAGCCATCCCTCCAGTCCAAAAATTTTTCTTTTAGTACAATGGCAAGGTGGCATTCTTTCCTAAAACAAAAATAGACCATAGAGTACACATTGATGCTGGAGATGTGGTGTTAATGGGTACAGAAGATAACACGGTGACCTGTGGTTTGTTATTAAGGCAGATTGTCTTTTGCAGCTGCCAGTTCAAATACAACTGTGGCTTCTGCTGGCTCTCGCTGGTCTCAGATACATCAACATTTGTTATAGTGACATCAACCAGTAAAGAAAACACATAGGAGCGAAAGTCTCTGGTGACCACACTTTCCTCTCTCCTAGTCTTAGCCTCTCTCCCTTGCCCTGTTTCTCCAACTAGGCAATTATCTGGGACTGGCAGCCATTATTCTTTGAGGACAATCTTAGACATTCAATAAATAAATCAGATGTAAGTACTTCTGAAGGAGCAACTGGCTATAGGGTGTTTCACCTGCTATACGCCTTGTGCTCCAGGCACAGCCCCAGAACACACTATGATGCCAAAGCCTCTCACAGCCTTTAGTCTCTGACTCTTTAACCCATGATTCAAATAGAGAAACTAAAGTCCTCCAGGAAGATTGTGTGTGTGTGTGTGTGTGTGTGTGTGTGTGTGTGTGTGTTCTGGGGAAGCTCCTTTGGTCCTCATTCTCTGAACCACCTCCCCAACCCTGTTGGTTGGCTTTTTAAGATGTGGTAGAACTGTTGCTAGACCTCGTTTTCTGCAGTAACTCATTTCAACACCCTAACCTTGGAAAAGTTTCTACTTGAGAAACCTCTGTCTTTCAGACCACATAACCATCACCCCGAAGGATCCCCAGTGGGTTGGGGCCTGGTGGCTTGGTTACCTAATAGCAGGGCTCCTAAGTCTCCTTGCAGCTGTGCCTTTCTGGTGCTTACCCAAGACTCTACCAAGATCCCAAAACAGAGAGGACTCTGGGTCCTCATCTGAGAAGTCCAAGTTCATCATAGATGACCCTATTAACTACCAAATGGCCCCTGGAGAAGAAATGAAAATCATGGAAATGGCAAGAAGTAAGTCAGATTCTCTTTGATCATGGGCTACTATTGTCCATCTTCCTAGTGGGACTTGAGAAAGTGTACAAATAATAGTACTTGGCTCCCCTGTCTCGAAGGAATGTTAAAAAAAACATACAGGAAGTAGAAATGGAGAGGGGAAGTTCTTTTTTTTCCCTGAGTTTCCCATTTATTCCAGAAGCTTTTTAATTTTTTATTCATTTTACGTACGAACCACAGATTCCCCCTCATCCCTCCTTCCTTTTCCTGCACCCCCTCCTTTCCCCTCCCCCACCACTCATCCACTCCTCCAACAGGGTAAGTTCTCCCATTTGGGGGAAGCTAAGCCTGGTACATTCAGTTGAGGCAGGACCAAGCCCCTCCCTGTTTTATCAGGCAGTGCGATCAGGATCTATGCCTGGTATATGAGCAGGCTTTGTGGATCCCATTACCTATGGTCAGAAAGTTGTTCTTGTTTAAAAAGTTATGTGGGTAGATGAGCAAAAGGCCTGCATATTTTCCTTTTGGGTGGCTCCACCCTCTCACACAGCATTGTTCTTCTCCATAGTAGCTGCTCAGCAGAAGTCTGAGTAGACAGAAAAGAAGAGGCTATAACTCCATGTCTGAGAGCCTTTTACACGTAAGATCCACCTGTTTGAACAATATATAGAAATGTGTCTCAGCAAAGGTGTAAGTGCAAGGCAGGCAAAGGCCAGGCATGTTCTTAGGAGTTCTCCTCTGGGAAGTTGATGACCGAGAAATTGTCCCCATCTCTTTCTTTTCAAGCAATCTTGTATTTATGTTTAAAGACATTCTTCAACTTGTTGAAGTTAATTGCCTGAATCACAAAAGGAAGAGAGTAGGAGAAAGGTCCTTTTAACACCAAGGTACACTCACTAAAGGAGACAGTTATGAACTATGTTGGGAGAAAGAGACTCACACAGAAGTTCCTGATGTCTAGCCTAGGGCTTCTAGATGGAGGATGAGGAGAAATGCTCTGGCCTTGTCACTGACACATCAACTAGTGGGGTCTGTCCCTTTTCTCACTTATTGGTCCTACATAGTCTTCCTGTAGGAGTGTGTGTGCCTAGATTCAAACCCAGGCAAACTGCAGCCCTGAAGATTGCAATGTCTATTACCCCAAACCCTGTCTTCAAGGACTCCATATTGTTTTTGTCTTGCAGATTTTCTTCCATCACTGAAGACTCTTCTTAGAAATCCAGTATACATCTTATACCTGTGTGCAAGCACTGTTCAGTTCAATTCTCTATTTGGCATGGTGACATATAAACCAAAGTACATTGAGCAGCAGTATGGGCAGTCATCATCCAAAGCCAACTTTGTCATTGGTATGCTCCCCTGTCTTTTGTGTGTTCCCATAGAAACTATCTTTGATGAACCTTGCACATTTTCAGTAATATTAGATTTCCCCAGTTTTTAACCTAATGTAATTAGGGTATTTTAGATGAAGTAAGATAGCAAACATTTAAAAACTCTAGTATACACACAGTGGGTGTGTATTATAATTTTGCAACAAGAATTACTTGTGACTGTGACTGGTTGGCTTTGAGAGAATTCCTCACAGTTCTTTAAGAAGTACAAAGAAATGAGTATAGCATGGATTTTTTTTTTGTTTTTGGATTATTGCTAATATTGGGTATCCATGTTTTAGGCTTTGTTGATGCCTTACAACATTGGCAATATTGCATGCATGGTGTCTGGGATTGCATGCAGCAGGCATTTAGACAGTATAACTGTGCTTTCCATAACAAAGCTGATGTTTGACTCAGAGTCAAGGGATATTTTTTAATTCTGGAGAATATGTTGTTTAAAGGGATTGTATATATAGCATATTAATGTAGCCAAGAACAAGAATACCACTCAAGGACCAAAACAAGAACAAAGAAGTAAAAGAGAGAAAATAATATTTAAACACAGGGCTATCATCCTGCATAAAATTAGAGAATTAAAACATGAATTGGCTCCTTCTCTCCAAGAATATTTCATTTAAAAAAGTCACCATTTTGAGGCATTACATTTATTCTGTTTCTTGGGACATACTCCTTTAAGATATGAGACTCTAAAATAATTTCTTTCTTCATAGAAATTGTTAAAGGATTTATTTTATTATTAATATTTTTATGGTATGAATGTGTTATGGGGATGCATGGTATGGGTGTATGAATGTGTGTGATGGGTGGGTGTGTTCATTTGTGCACATGAGTGCATGTATCTGTGTAGATCAGAAGAGGCTGTCAAATCTCATGAGGCTGAAGTTACAGGCGGTTGTGAGCCATCCAATGTGCATTCTGGGAACCAAATTTGGGCTTCTGAGCCATCTCTCCAGCCCCTCTTCACAAAATATTTTAAAAATCACTCCATATATTTATCTATGAAAAGAGAAAAAAATGCTGAGTATACCTCGGAAGATGTAATTTTCCTATAACAAATTCTAAATAATGGGCACTTAGATGTTAAAGTGACTGGCTTGTTTGGTCTATTCTCCAACATTCTAGCAGTTTCAAGATTAAATTACTGAAAATTTTCATTTCCAATATTAATTGATTCAAAAGCTCACTTGTATCATTTACTGGTTGAGCATAAGAAATATTTTAGAAATTTTTCTCAGAACTTCTTCCTATCTATCAGTGTTGTATACTGAGTTTAAGGAGAACAAATAAACAAGCAATGGAAATTTGAGATAGTCTTTTTCATCTTATATGTAGTTTTATGTGTCAAGATATAATTTATACTCATCAGTTAAGTCTGAAGATATTTCTTACATAGCTTAACTGAATGAATTTTGTGTGTGTGTGTGTGTGTGTGTGTGTGTGTGTGTGTGTGTATGTGTGTTCATGTGTAAGGTAGCCATCATCCAGAGCATCCTATTACCCAAGAAGATTATTGTCAACACACACTTTCCCTAATGGCTAGAATTGTTGTAGACTCCATTTTCATAAGCCAGCCTTACCTGTTCTTGAGCCTCATAGAATTTGAACAATTGATGTTCAGATTCATTTACGGTTCTGAATACCCATGTTTGGCTCTTTTTTACTACCATGGACTAGTCTGTATTATCAATGTACCATGAATTATTTATATTCAGTCACTTTAGTGCTAATGGTCCTTTGGATAGTTTTATTATTTTGGCTACTGTAGATCACACAGCCATGATCATTCTATGGGTATATTAATTTTCTTTGACTAGTACATGGTACGCAAATATAGATAGATCATAGGCAGTCTGTGATACATACAATAGATGTTGCTAAGAAACAACATGGCTGAGCACATTTAAACATGCAATGAATATGTGAGTACATGCTAATCAGCCCACGTTTTTACCAGACCCTGATGTCATCAGCCTCTTTCATTTACCTGATGACCCTTTATGTTGAGTATGTCTGCATGGGCTCCTAGGTCATTTCAATAACCCCTTCTACTAACTTGTCTGAGTCACTTTCCCATGGTATTCATTGATTTTAATTGGCAGTCTTCCACTAGGTAACTTCTGGCTACTATATATTTTCCTTGATACAAATTCTTCATTAAATGTGTGTTGTAAGTATTTCTCATGTACTTTACCTTGCTTTTTAATTTTTCCCTTTCATTAAACATAGATTTTTTTCTCAGATAATATAATCTGAATATACTTTCCCCTCCCTCTACTCCTCATTCCTTCTTACCTGATTTGATAAGTAAGACCTTTTAATTTTGATAATGATCATGATCATCACTTTAATTAAGCCCAATTTCTTTTGTTATTTTGATCCTGTTTTTAAAACTGTACATTAAAACTCTAAGTCACTGAAATGTTTTCCTAATACTTGTAATGTTAATATTTAATTGTTTCAGTTTTTACTTATTGGATAAATTCATTTCTAATCAAGTTTTTATATAATATGAAAGACAAGGTTCAATCAGAATAAAGAGAAAAAATTAATAAACAAACCCAAAACCTCTTCCCAGGAATTTGCATGAAGGCCCATGTCTTTGAAGATGTTCCTATTCCTCATTATTTAGTATCATACAACACTACATCTGGGCACTTGATCTCTTCCATACTGGAGTCATGAATGAGTTTCTTAAAATTTCAAATTGAAACCTGTTTTTTATAAAGGAAAATTAAGAACATTATTTAGAAAGAGATGTTCATAATAGAAAATTAGGGCTGGAGAAATGGCTCAGTGGGTAGAGGCATTGCACTTGCAGAAGGTCTGAAACCCATGGAGGATCCCTGGGATATTTTAAAACAAATTTTTACTAGTGTTTTATGGGAGGCACAGAGGTTGTTGTCCTCACAGGTAAGTACTAGGAGAACCAGGGACCTTAACACACAGGATTGTCCCTTCAAAGGTAGATATATAACCTGTTATCTGCCCCAAAGGCTAGGAGCAGAAGTGGTTAACAGCCTGATGACCTTTGCACTATCTGTGCAGCCAAGACCACAACAGATCCTCCCCCAGACAGCTTGTTTTTCTCAGTTAATCTGTAGAACTCATCTTCATGGAAGATGTCACATATGTGTTACAAAGAGTTTCAATGTAGTTATGTCTTAAGCTTTATTGTGTACATGAGATTGAGTTAATTATCACCAGGAAACTTCTGAGCAAATTGTGCTGTGCTTAAATATGCCTAAAATAAACTACCTGGAGTAGGGTTATTTTTGTTTGAACTAATACCAGCTACTGAGTTGTACTGAACTGAAGAACTGAACTACCTTATTCCCCCTCTCCCACTACAGATTGTTACTCTTCTGGCCATGATGTTCTCGGAGGCCTCTGCTATTCTTTGAGACTTTCATGCATATGTATGTACATACATACATACATACTTACATATATACATACAGATAGATAGACAGTGTGTGTGTGTATATATATATATATTCCACTGAGCACAATTATGCTGCCCATACAGTTATGGATATGGGACCATCCACTGAAGCATGGTCTACCACAAACATCCACATTTTAAAGAAAAATGACTGTCCTTCCCCTAGCACCCATTAATAGTCAATAGCTCCTCAGTTAGGGGTGGGGCTCCTGAGTCCTTCTTTCATACATGCTGGAATTTTGGCTACTTTGATTTTACATAAGTAACCATGGTAGCTGTGAGTTTATGAGTATAGGATCTTGTCATGTCCAGAAGGCTGATTATCTGAGAATTTCCCAACATTTTCAACATCATAATGTTTTATATTTATTACATGTGTGTTGATAAAAAACAGGGATTGGCTGGGCAGTGGTGGCGCATGCCTTTAATCCCAGCACTCAGAAGGCAGAGGCAGGCAGAGCTCTGTGAGTTCAAGGCCAGCCTGGTCTACAAAGCAAGTTCTAGGAAAGGCACAAAGCTACACAGAGAAATCCTGTCTCGAAAAACAAAACAAAACAAAACAAAACAAAAAACCAAAAAACAAAACAAAACAAAAAGAATGTTGATCACTTAAAACTGGGATTGTATTATTTACTTTTCTGTTGCTGTTATAAAATACCATCCACAAAGGTAACTCAAAGAAGAGAGAGTTTAATTTGGATCATATTTCCAGAGGAATGAGTCCTTCTTAGCTGGGTAGAGGCATGGCAGCAAGTGGCAGGTATGATGTCAGGAGCAGTAAGCTGAGAGCTTATATCTTCAAATAAAAACATAAAAGAGAGAGCGAACTGGATGTGGAAAGAGGCTTTAAACTCTCACAGCCTTCTTCTAGTCAAATCCTTCCTCCGGCAAGGCTGCACCTCCTTGTAACTTCTCCAAACAGCTCCACAAACTGGAGACAAAATATTCAAATGTCTGAGTCTATGGGTAACACTTCTCATTCACATTACCATAAGGACTAACAGAATAGACACAGAATTCCTAGCAAAGCTGACTTCTAAGATGAATAGAAGGTCTCTCTCTCTCTCTCTCTCTCTCTCTCTCTCTCTCTCTCTCTCACACACACACACACACACACACACACACACTACAAAGAGAGAGACAGAGAGAGAGAGAATTCTATCTTCAAACTTAGAGTTTATTTTTAACTAGGAGAAACTGTTAGCATGAATGAATTTGAAGTACAAGTAGCCAGATCTGCTACACTCTTCCTAGAGTATGTTCTTCATTTTTAAAATGTCAGTCACATATCTTTTCGCTGATTGTTGCCCCTTCAAAGTCTCAGGACACTTCCATCTCCTCCACTTTCCACACTTGACAAATCTCACTTTAGCTGAACAGCAAAGGTACTGTCTTTTCTATTCCATTTTAGTAAGTTCACAGTCATACCCTTGTGAGGATGAGCCCATTTCTAACCTAGACTCTACCCTGGAGCTATGTCCTTAGCCAGGCTGGGCTGGTTTCTAATGTGTCAATTGTAATATTATTAAATCAAATAAAAAGATGGATTAAATACCCTTTCATCTATAGATACATGGTAGATACATTTTAAAAAAATAATATAATATAAGAGTAAGCCAAAAAGGTTATTTCCTTTAATTTCATGAAGATTAGTTAAAAGATTAAGTATATAAATTATAAAATAAAAGAAAGTATAGAGTAGTAATGATATCTTTATTTATTTGTATTTGTTTTGTGATGTATAGGGGTTGAATACAGGCACCTGCACATGCCAGCCAAGCATTCTACCAATGAGCAACATCCCCAATCTCTTTCTTTCTTTTTATTTATAGCATCTAACTAAAATGCCCAGGTTGGCCTTTCAACTGTCTCTCTATCTGACTCAGGCTCATAACCTCCCTGTATCCATCTCCTGCATGGTTGGGATCACATACCTATATCCTAGGCCTGGTCTCTCTTAAATACAGAGGGTTTACTCCCCACTCCCATATATTGTTTCATTTTTGCCAGTCTGGTAGAAATGAATATTTCTATGTTAGATATTGTGCTAAGAGACACTCATGAATAACATCATTTCATCACCTCAACACCACTTCAGGTTAACATCCCAAACCAGAAATAAAAAATGCCATCATGATACCACAAGTGGGAAAGTTGACTCCTGACCTTGAGTGATTGAGAGCATTAAGAATAAAAGCACACTAAAGATATTGTATAAGATTACCTTCAGACTGTGTTATAGTACTATGTATATGATACATAAAATTAAAATTTCTGTTTGAGATATGGATCTCATCTCCTGAACATCTCATTATGTGTGTATACTCTAAAATTGTCCAAAATTCAAAAGTACATTAGATCTAAGCATTTAGGTAAGGAATACTCAGGCTTTAATGGATAGTTGACAGTGGGCAGGTTTAGAGACATTTAGAAAATTGCCTGCAGTTGATACCCAGGTATCAATGTCTCTGAGTACATACTCTCTATCTCCTTATGGGACCACTCCCTCTGCTGGTTTTGAATCACATTTACTTGATGACTAGTGAGGTTGCATAACTCTGTGTCTAATATTCCATTTCCTAATACCTTGAAGATGTGATTAATACAGCCAGGTGAGGGAGGAAAGAGGACTTGACTTTAGTCTCCCTACATTTCAATTGAGTCTTAATCGTTGCTAATCATAATCACAAAGAAATTTTTCTCTAAATAGAGGATAATAATACGAGTACTCTTAAGACCGCAGTGAAGACCAAATGTGATGGGTAGTGTGTCAAACACTTAACTGAGTGCCTGATACAGGCACAAATGATGACACATGCCACTTCAGCTCTAAGGAGAGCTTCAAAACCAGAGACCGAGAGGCTGAATCAACAAGATTTTGTTTGAGCCAGAAAATAGAAAGCAAAACACAAACAACAACAAACTTCCCTTCATTCTCTGTGCCTATTATACTATGGATAGTGTCAAGGAATGTTAAAGTCTACCCAGCTGCCACCTGATTGAGAATGTTAGTTCTGGGCATCTACCAGAAAAGACATTGCATCATCAATTCATTCAGTATTAATGAAGTTGAATATTGTGTCATGTAGAATGCTAGGCTCTGATACTACATTTATGCTGTTGTTAACCATGACCTTTATTATCATCACAAACTCTTGGTATATGTTTACCAATAATAGTAACAATACTTTCAAAAGCGCAGTTAATACATCAGAACCATTGGTAAGTTTTTGCAATTATTAAGAACACATGTGTGATGCTCAGACATCTCTTGTTTTTCTTATTCCTCAGGGCTCATCAACATTCCTGCAGTGGCCCTTGGAATATTCTCTGGAGGAATAGTTATGAAAAAATTCAGGCTGGGTGTGTTTGAAGCTACGAAACTCTACTTGGGATCATCTGTCCTTGGCTATCTCCTCTTCCTCTCTCTGTTTGCCTTGGGATGTGAAAATCCTAGTGTGGCTGGACTGACTGTGTCCTACGAAGGGTATGTTCCCTCATGACGTCATTTGAGGAGATGGGATTGCTTAATTCAATTGTCAGTAGAGTTTTCTAATAAGATTAATTTAATATTTTAAGTCTCATAACTTTCGTAAAAAGGAACTTTTTAATGGAATAAAGCTTAGAATCTGTTATTGTCTCCCAAATTTGTATTTTCTCCCAAATTTGAGTTTGAATGTCTTATAGAAGTATAAAATTTGCTAAGTCTTATGTTAGAAAATTAACCTAATAAATGAAACAATGCAATCATGGGAATACAGAGCTCAAGTTCTTAGTAAAGTGATGATTTATGGGTTGAACCATAATATTCTTATTTTAAAAATAGAATAATAACTGTCTTTTAAGATAGTGGAAGTCCTAAGTAATGTCATATACATGGTAGTGAGTAGCAATTGATTGACATAAAGTAGCTGCAAGCAGTTGCCTTTTCTCCCCTCTGGACTCCTAGTTAAGTGGATTGCTCTTTAGGTCATCCCTCCTAGTCTCTGCTGTGTGAAAAACACAGCAAGTTTCAGCAGGAAAAGTTACCTTATGGCAGCTGTCTTTACACTGTCCATTTTGCACTGAGTCTGAAGAACATGAATAACTTACATTTCCTGTTTTTACCCTCATTTCCTATGCCATCCCATATGTGGTAGGCGATTTGATTGTGTTGTTTCTAGCTTCTTTCTTAATGCAAGGCTGGATCTTCCAAGACCTATTTCACTATCCCATTTAAGAATCCTTCTTATCGCTCCATCAGAGGGATTGTCTGCATCCTTTCAATTATTCTACACTGTTCATCTACAAATGTTATTGAAATTCTACCGTGTATCAGAAAGGATTTAGATTAAATCTACCAGACTGCTTGAAGCCCTGCAGAGGCAGAAAAGCAGGCTCTCCAGGTCTTGTATTTATTAGTTTCTTGTTTTCAATGCCTGTGACCAAATACCTAACAAGAATCAGTTTATATTTGGGCTTACAGTTTGAAGGGATATATACAGCCCATCGTGGAGGAGAAGGCATAGCAGGTGGCCCCGTGACTTTCTGAGTGCATAGGAACTGCTTGCTCCCATCTCATTAGACCAGGAGACAGGGCTGAGACAGGAAGGAACATTGTGCTACTATCCTCAAGGCCTTCTGATCCAGTGACCTACAGATGCCACCTCCCAAAACACCACCACTAAGTGGTGGAGTCAAGTACTCAAGCACATAGGCTTACAGAGGATATTTTTAATCCTCTTCGTTTTTAATCTCTCCTCTATTCTGCAGTCCTTTGATAGCCTCTTGCTCTTTCTGATCATCTGCCTTGTCTCTACATTCTAGCCTCCATTTTCTTCACCAACATGACGTCTTATGCTTGCAACTAAGCACACACTATAATTTCTCCTGTTTAAAATGGAAACAGCTAATGCAAAGTTAAATAGAAATGTATTCATAGCAGATTATGAGGCTGAAGAGTTCGCTGGGGTCAGCAATGGACATTAAGAGTGTTAATGGTAACTATGAATTGCTAGATGACTCTGCAGAGAACAGAAGCCTTGTGCTGTCTTTGGCTGTACTTTTCATATTCATTATAGACCAGTATGGTGGAATCATTTGTAGTTTTCAATTTAGAAAGCATCATAAGTTTCATTTTCTAATGCATATACTCTACACTCTTATGCAAGTTAGTTTTGCTAAACTTCTTTGAAGGAAAGTGAGGGTTTTTGTTTGTTTGTTTGTTTTTTGTTTATTGAGACAGGGGTTCTCTGTGTAGTTTTGCACCTTCCCTGGAACTCGTTTTGGAGACCAGGCTGGTCTCGAACTCACAGAGATCCACCTGGCTCTGCCTCCCGAGTGCTGGGATTAAAGGCATGTGCCACCACCACCTGGCTGGAAAGTGAGTTTTAAAAAGTCAATTTGCTTCCCAAACTTAATGTCTATCAAAGGCAGATCTTGACCTTGCACACAGGCATGACTCAAAGTATACTGTTCTTTCTGCATTATGCTGTTTCTAAGGCAAAGTGAATACATAGACAACAGCTGCAAACTTTTGAGGTTCATATTATGAATATTTCCATGATAAAAGATAAAATGTTTTAAAGAAATAAAAGATAATATAACCATTGAGTACTAGCCTCTTCAGCAGAGTCACCTTGGGAGACAGTAGCTGAATTGCAGTCAATGCTGGCATTGTTTGGTACATTCTGAAACTCCGCTTTCAGAATTGTTTTCCATACTCTTAAAACATCCCCCACAAGTGACAAAGATTTAACCTTTAAGTGTAGCTATGCCAGTGGAAGCAATCGAAGAAGGGCAGCACTTTCCACTAGGAAAGCACCTCACTTCTCAGTACGGCTCTCTGAAAGAAGTCTCATTGGGGAATAAACACTCTAGTGTATTTGTTGGAACTCTTCTTATAATTAAAATTTTAAGCCACAACCCTATTGTCAAATACATCCTTCATATATATGTGTTTGCAATTAAAGTCTGCCCTAGATAGCAAAGTAAACATATTCCCCAGTAATGTAAAATAATTAACTTTAATGCAAAATGCTTCCCCTGAGATTGTCCTGTGTTGCTTTGTTTGAAAGATTATTTTGATTGTAGACACTCAGGAGGTCCTTTATTGACAAACTTGAGCTATGACAGCTGAGGGAATATTTCATTTTTAGTAAGGAGAATAATGCTGATATAAAAACAAGAATTTAGATGCAATAGGCCTGGGAGAGTCCACCCCCAAGTTTGTGACTAATAAACAATGTGAGTTTGAGCAAGTGCCCAGTCTAACCTGACCTTCCTGATATGCATGTGAGTGGGTGGCCTCCATCACATCAAGGTTCATTGGAGGTCCAATCATCTGTGAACTTGGCCTCAAAGGACCTATGGGGACTGATGCTGGTTTTTCAAAGACATTATTGTCATTACAGCTTCAGATGAAACCATTCATCTCAGCCAGCAATTAACACTTCATGGAAGAGAAGATTAAATGGTCCTAGAGGACTTCCCAGAGACCCTGTTAAATGCCTTTTTGTTCTCTTTGGTGTGACCTTTGAGATGGCCCAATCCAGAACAGCCTGAGTAGATGGACTGTTACCTCAATTAATACATTACTACTGTAATCATATAGGTTAGATACATATTAGAAGCAAAAGCCGAAAGCCCTAGTTCTTTCTCTAAGTACCACCATTTGATGAATGTGATTTCAATACAAACATGTTTTAAATACTAACACTAGAGAGGCTAAAGCAGGTGGTCTGAGAGTTCAAGCTACACCCAAGCTTGGCCACATCATATAGCAGGACCTAGACTCAAATGGAAAGACACTTTTCTCTTGATGATTCAGTTCCCATAAACCATGTTTCTAACTCTGCTATGTGCTAAGAGTTATATTTGACAATATCATCATAGGAATAAATAAACAAACTGACCCACTGAGTATATATTTCAAAATATTGTTTGTTCAGTTAAGTCTCAAAAAATACCTCCATAAAAAAATTCTTCACAGTGAGAGAGATTGACACAAAAGAAAATTAAATAAGGGAGGAAACTGAATTATGAAAGGTCTATGGGCATTACCCATAACATGAAGCCAAAATGACACACCAATGGGTGAGTGTCCTGTAGAGAGACTAGAGAAAGAGAAAAAAAAGTTCAAGAAATTCAATGCTTGGAAGATAAGTATTATTCATTAATATTTATAAACATCTTCCATCCTCCCAAAGTTAGCACCTCAGAGTTTTCCAATAAATTTTTGTGCCTAAATGAGTTGTAAATTCATTAAATAATAGAGGACTCTGTAAGCAAAGATGATGAAGGATGCCACTGACCTCTGTATATGGGAGAATTGTAGCTGAAAGTTTCCCTGTGTCCTGCCCAGTCTTCAGGTGCTCAGACCTAAGCAAACACATAGAAGCTTATATTAATTAAAAACTGCTTGGCCATTAGCTCAGGCCTACCACTGACTAGCTCTTATACTTAAACTTAGCCCATTTTTGTTAATCTATATGTTGCCATGTTTTCTGTGGCTTTACCTGTGTGCCATTGCATGCTGCTCCCTGGACGGCAGGCTGGTGTCTCCTGATTCAGCCTTCCTCTTCCCAGAATTCTCCTTGTCTGCTTATCCCACTTATCTTTGTGCCTGGCTACTTGCCAATCAATGTTTTATTAAACCAGTGTACAAAAGCATTATACCACAGCATTTCCCCCTTTTTGTTTAATAAAAAAGGAAAGTTTTAACTTTAATATAGTAAAATTATATATAACAAAACAGTTATCAAGCAAGAATTACAGTTGCAATATCTAGTCTATCTTTATTTGGCAAATTCAAAGAAAATATTCTATTTGTCCTATATTTGTGAGTCTAAGGTTTCATATCTAACTTATCTTTTATCATAACTAAAGAAAATTATATCTGGTCTTCAACTACATCAAAGACCTCAGAAGGATATAATATTATCTAAGTAAACAGAAAATGCATTGTAAGCAACTTCTGAAAAATCTAAAATGACAGAGACAGATGGCTGCTTGGACAGTCACCCAAAGTTCTTCTGCAATGTTGGGGCATCCATTTTTTCAGCCTACAGGCCTAAAGTCTCTCAGTTGCTTTTCTCTGTGTCCTGTAGAATGTCTGGTAGTTTCTCTTGCGAAGCAGGAACCTGAAGGACCATATTGCCTTGCAAAGTTCAGTGGTCACCTTCCTATGAGTCCTGAATGTCTAGTCAATACAACATTTTGTCAAGCAGTCCAGGCAAGAACAGTTTCTTGCCCAAATGGCTATTTTGGCCAAGAAGATAAACTCCATGTGGGATGTCTTCAATGCCCATCTTTTTCTCTGAAGTAAAAATCAGTGCTGCCAGGAGCCAACATGTCTCATTGTCCAGAAAGTCTAAGTTTTTAAAACATTTTAAATGCCATATTCTGTAGGTCTTTGAAATGTTTGAAGATTATCTACCTAACTGAATTATATCTATGTATATCTAGAAAACTTAACATGACTATACGTTTGACTATCATAGGAGAGTAATTATTAATCTGTATTTCTTAATTATCCATTACAATTTAAATGAGTTACATAAACTTAATACCTCAAATGAGAGTAGAAGTATATATACAGTATAACAAAATTAACTTAAACTTTAAATTTGTATCAACAACTAAAATCTATAGCAATGTAAAACATTTTAAACAAGTTGCTCTTTAAAAGTAGGACAACAATCCATCCTTTATCCTATCATATCTATATCCTATATTTCCATATCAGAGAATATAGAGACAAAGGATTCATGGTGCATTATTTGAAAGACATATGCAACTAGGTATATAATCATAATGGATGCAATAAGGGTTCACTGTTAGCTGCTTTCATTCATTACTATCAGCAATATCCCATCATACTTATGTCCACAGAGTTACAAAAGATAGCATGCATAATGTCATATATAGACCTTGAATTTCACTTTTCTGTCTTGGAACCATGGACCGAACCACCTTTGCTCAGAAATTCATTACAGGACCCAGGAATCAGAAGACTTTAATAAGACCTTTATGCTAAGCAGTGGATGTAGCTAAAATGGGCAAAACTTTTAATACAGGGCTTAAGGAGAGTCAGTTGGCCTGTATTTAACACTTAGATGCTGAGATCTTTAAAACAATTGTATTTTCAAAGGACAAACAGTTGCCAATATCACAGCATTTATATGGCTCAAGAGCATTGACATTTTTAAAATAGGATTTTGCCTGCTAAGAGGTAATATTTTATACTCTTACATTCCTTTTCAGAACCAAACCTGTCTCTTACCATGAACGAGCTCTCTTTTCAGATTGCAACTCAAGATGTAAATGTTCAGAGTCAAAATGGGAGCCTATGTGTGGGGACAATGGGATCACATATGTGTCAGCTTGTCTTGCTGGTTGTCAATCCTCCAGTCAGAGTGGAAAGAACATTGTAAGAAACTTCTCCTAATGTATCTGCCTATTAGCTGGCTACTGTGTAGACCCATGTTGCTCCAATGGGGTCTTGGGAGGTCACCCAGGCAGAATCCCTTGTTCTGACCCAACCCTTGTATTTGTATATAAATATAGGGAATTTAAAACACTCTTGTGGATCTAAAACTGAAAGAATCAAGGAAAGAATTAGTAATGAAACAGGTATAACAACATTCATAATTGTTTAGTCTACATCTCTCATTATATTGTAAAAAATATTAGCCTAGAATAAGAAAGTCCCAAACATCATATTGTATCGCTTTCAAGATCTACTTTAGGATCTGTGTCCCCTGATCTCAAAGTTAGTAGATAAAGGAAGTTTTAGAAACAGTACAAATATGGGAGGTTAAGAGATCTGTATGTGAAGATATGGATCCAGGAACCCAGAACTGATTCCAGGGAAGTTGATGGTTTTGAAGCAGTTCTGTTTGATCAAGAGTAGATGGTCTGAGCTGTCAAGTTTCTGTAGAGTGGGAATGGAGTCAGAACTCAAGGTGGGAGGCTCTCTCAGTCTGTCCAGGTCTTTGAGACAAATGGCTTGAACTGCAAGCATTTATTCTTCATAGTTGTAGAAATGAAGTCCAACTGAAAGAGCCAGTGGGTCCAGTGTGAGATGAGGGCTGGCTACCTGGTTTACAGATGTCATCAGAGCAGAAGGCAGAAGGAAAGGACAAGGTATCTGTAGTAGTTGGCTTTTTGTCACTCTCACAATTACCTGAGAGGAAGCATTTGAAGAGAGGAAAGCGTTTTTTCAAGAGTAACTTTCTAGTGTCTTCGACCATGGACCTGAGGCTTGCTATTTCTGGGCCTGCAGTGCTTCAGTTTACCTTGCAGGAGACTGTGATAGACACCATCAACCTCACAATGAACTTGAAGGGAAAGGGGATCAGAAGGCAGGCTTCATCTTTCCAAATGCTCCCCAGGGACAACTTCCTCCAGCTAGCTCCTTCTCCCACTTTATCACCTCCCATAATACTATCATATATGAATTTATCAAAGAATTAACCTATTGATTAATTCATAACCCTCATTATCTAGTCTTTTCCAGAAATCCTGTCAACTGGAAACCCAATCTCCAGTACTATGGGGGACACTTCCTGTTTAAACTTTACAGTGACTTTTTTTTCTTATATGGACACTAATGCCTGAAAACATTATTGTCCTGACCTTCCAAAGGCCTTACCTCCATATTTCACTGCACAGGAACAGTGAGACAAGTAAACTGGGGATGAGCATTCAGTGCACAACTGAAACTAGCTGTGAAGGACTTGATGTCCTTCAGTTATTAACAGACTTCCCCCTCTAATCACACCTTGGCATTTCAGGCCAAATGCTGTCATCCATAAAAACTGAACAGCACAAATATGTTTAAATATAATTATTGGCTAGTTATGAGTGCTTAGCCTAACACATTTGAGGACATCCCAGATGATAGTGAGACACAAGAACAAATAACAGCAATCAAACAAGATCAGGATTCAAATATATATAATATATGTATGTATACATATGAATTATGTCAACTTAATTTTATTATTTATTTGCAAATTCAGTCTTCAGTGATGAAAATGACAACTTGTTGTCTTAGTATTTCCATTGCTATGATACAATACCATGACTTGAAGAAGAAAGGGTTTATTTCACTTATGCTTCCACATCACAGTCTATCATCCCAAGAAGCCATGGCAGGAACTCAAGGCAGGAACCTAGAAGCAGGAACTGAAGCAGAGGCCATAAAGGATGGCCCATTGCTCATGTAATACATGTATATTATACTAAAATGTATTTAAAATAAATATGTAACCTCTGATTTAATTGAATATACCTCAATAATTGGACTTTTCTCTACTGTGTTACAGATATTTTCTAACTGCACTTGTGTGGGACTTGCAGCCCCTAAGTCAGGAAATTGGTCAGGCATGATGGGCAGGTGTCAGAAAGATAATGGATGCCCCCAAATGTTTCTGTATTTCCTTGTGATTTCAGTCATCACATCATATACATTATCTCTAGGTGGCATACCTGGGTATATATTACTCCTGAGGTGAGTGCCGAGTCTTCCTCACTCCAACTTTATTATCAAATACAACATATTCTCTTCTCTGTGGTCATGATTCGTGATAGCTTTTTTAAACAATTGGCTCCAGCCCCTGATTCCACTGTCAGATGAGCCCATTTTAGGTTTTTATAACTGAATAGAGTTTCCTTAGTTCAATATATTAAACCCTTGATCTAGAGAAATGTTAAAACCTACATCACTGAAGTTTTACACTAAAAACCATGTGGGGCTTCTGAGGTTGGAGTCAGTATTAATAACACAGATAAAATGTAACTTCTACTAAATATGCTTCCATCAAACATACATAATAGACAACTGTGAAATACTTTAAAGGTATGTTTAATAACATGGTGTTTTGAACTGGCCATTTTGATCTATAGGCTATTATTTTTTACACATTACTGCTAAGACTGGAATTTTCCATGATGGGTATTATGTTTTTTTAATCAGTTCTAATCTATGAATATTATGTGAATGACTCAAAACAAATTTTATATACAGGACCCTAAAATATGCATTCCTTTGCATATTTTAATTAGAATATATATTTTAAAGAATTATTTGAAAAAAAATTAAGCATTGATATCTGGTAGATCATATATTTAAAAATGTGAGGATTTTAAATTTTGTATTACTCTTTTAAATAAAATTAATGAAATTAAAGAATAATGATTAGATAATGATGACCATATTAAAGGTCATATGAAAGGTGTTTGTGTGTGTGTGTGTGTGTCTGGTGTGTATATAGTGTACACTCGTGTGGGTGTGCACTCTTGAGCAAGCCATAGACTGATGTTGGCAATCTTCTCAAATGTTCTTCCACCTTATTCCTTGAAGCAGCATCTCCTAGTCAGAGCTTATGTTAGTCTTACTAGCCATCTTGCTCTGATGATTGCCTGCCTCTGCTTTCTTGGGCTGGACTAACAGCCAGGTTACCAAGTCCACTCAATATTTATGTGGGCTCTGAGTGTCTGAACTTCAGGCTCCATAGTTGTATGGCAAGTGCTTTAGCCATTGAGAAATCTCTCAGGCCATATTTTCTAAATTGTGCTTTTCCTATTATAGGTGCATTCAGCCACAACTTAAGTCTTTTGCTCTGGGTATCTACACTTTAGCAGTAAGAGTTCTTGGTAAGTATAATCAAAAGGACATTTTTTTCTTCTCTTTCTAAAACACTGTGTGTATGTGTGTGTGTTTATACTGGTTTATTGTCAGGGCCCCTGGAAGTGTCACGGACAGCGGGGAAATAATCCATGGAAAGTGAAGAGTGAAACTAGGGTCAGCACTGCTTTAGCAGCATCTGGGTCAAAACTTCCAGAGTCTGACCTCATGGTTTATTTTTCTTACACATTTAAGCACAGTAAAACTTGGCGGGGGGCGGGGGGAAGTCTCCACAATCATCACAATGAAGCTTCAGGAACAGCTACATTAAAATTCCCTGGCAAGCTATCAAAGCACCTGTAACCTTAATAAGAATGAGTTCTATTGACTGATGAACAGCACTCAGGGTAAGGACCAAAGAAGGAAGGATCTGTGATAAGCATAAGGATAGATTCTATTGAAGGAGGATTCAAAGTACATGGGCCTCTTTCATAAAGAAGGATTCCACTCACTGAGAGAAAAAGTTCAAGGTAGGGGCCTAAACCATGCTCCCAATTTTGGGGGATTCAAGAAGGCTGGCTCCTTAGAACAGCAAAAAGATCACCAGGTTGTCAGACTATATCCCTTCAGGTTCTTCCAATGCTTTCTCTAAACCAAGCCTCCTACAGTTCATACTGATACACAACTTCAAATGAGGATGGACTTCCTGGTGTGACACTGTTTAAGGACCATAGCTGTCACTCTCCAACAGGTACAAATGTCATCATTTTGTATGACCACCAGGCATTGCCACAGTCAAGACCAAGGTGTTACTATATTTTCTGTATATTACACAATCGAATTTAATTCACTATAATGATGTCCTTCTATACCCTTCTACACTCTCATTCCAAAGTGAGTGGAGGGCCATGTACTGCATTTAGCTACCCTTTTCAGCCTCTAATAATCCTTCCTTTTTGTATGTAGGCAAGTCTGTCATCTTTATGGCTACTCTTCATTTGCATTTACCTGGTTGTTTTTTGTAAACAGTCAATACAGTATTTCAGGTGAGAACTGTGTAGGTGTCACTGTGTGTCATTTTGCCCATTCTGTCCTGCAAGCTGACTTTAGCATAGACCATCACTGGGTAATGGCCTCTTGGTGAAAGTGAGGGCCATAACCATCTCCACAATAAAGATCACTGGTCAGTAAAAGGTGATCTGTGAGATGACATCATTATTACATTTCTGATGTATATTTTGCCTGAAGCTGAAATGACTATAATTGATTCTAAATTAAATCAGTTATATCATGACTATTTATAAGACTTCAATAGAATTTTAAGCAGGCAATATTTTAAAAGTAATTCCTGTTTGTTATCAAAAGCCTGTTTGTCGTGATGGTATCATGCATACATTAGGATGGCTTTAGTAAGAGTACACTATTTTGTGTAACTATTTGCTGTGGTTTGAATATGAAATGTGTCCCATGGGTTTCATTTGTTTGAGTGTCAGAAACCAAGCTGGTGTCACCATTTGGAAGGTTGGGGTACCTTTAGGAGGTGAGACCTAGCTGGAGGAGGATATCTCTGATGGAGGAGGGCTTGAGGTCAATAACTTGTCAGTTTCTAGCAGGAGTTTTCTATGCTTTCTGCCATAGCCATTTACCAAACATGCTCTTGCATCATGGACATGCGTTACCCACCATGGTTGATTCAGATACCTTGAACTGTTCCTTTGTTAGGTGTAAAAACGTTGGCAACTCATAATCAACAGCAACAATGGTGCAAAACAGATGTTAATAGACCATCTGTTTGCAACACATAAAACAGAAATGAAGCTGTGAATGCATTTTAATTCTTCCAGAATACTTTTGTTGGAATTTGTTGGTAAGAATATATCTTTTTTCCCTAGGAAGGATTGTGCCCTCAATAATCAGTTACTGAGCAACGATGATTACTATAGCACAAGTAAGAAAGGAACTCCCTATGCCTGTATAGTTTGTGTTCTGGCAGAGAACACAATTAAACAAGCTGTTCCAAGAGCATTAAGGGTTTGTGAAAGGGAACAAGTACTGTAGGGTGGTGAGAAGAATTAATACACTTTAGGTCATAGGAACAGCCCTTTCTGAAGGGAATCATTTAAACTGAGATTCAAAGGGTGTGTATGCATTAAGAGGGAGGCAGGGAGGCAGGGTGGTGGTGCAAGTTTTTAATCCCAGCACTTGGGAGGCAGAGGCAGGAGGACCTATGTGAGTTGGAGACTGGCTTGATCTAGGACAGGCTACACAGATAAACCCTACTTAAAAAAAAAAAAAAAAAAAAAAAAAAAGGAGGAGATAAGAAAAGTCAATTTGCTTCGGAGAAAGCTACTCAAGGCATTAGGCAAGAGGACACAATATTTTAAGCATCAAAAGATATTCAATAAAACTGAGATCCAAAATATAAGGCAATGAATATGACCTTAATGGGGCCAAAAAGGTACTGTTTGATCTTGGAACACACACTTTAGGCAATTATCTATGTGATTATTACATAGTAAAAAGGTAAGAGAGTGCTAAGGAAATTAGCAAAAGGAATCTTTAGTTATTGCTTTTATTGGGAGTAGGGTTGCTAGGAATTGAACCCAGGGCCCTGAAGTATGCTAGGCAAATTATCTACTAGGAGCTGTACACATACCCTTGCTAAGCTTTACATTACAGCAGTAGAGAGAGGAGAATAGACACTTACGTAGAGATTTTACATGACTTGGGTTGTACTAAAAATGAGTGAGGGGCTCAAAGATGGCATATAAGCTCCTCACCCTGGCCACTTGGTGAGTCAGTCAAGAGAGAAGTTGTGTTCACATTGAGTGTAATGTATCAGGAGATGTATACCTGGTTACATACTAATGAGAGTTTCTGCATGAGTCCAGAGCTTGTGACCAAACACTGAGCCATAGAAAGAGTCTCTGTGAGAAACTACAGCTTTTTGTCTTCCAAGCAGTGATTACTGGGCCCAAGGTAAGTGGTCTTATGTCACCATTCATGACCAGAAACTTAGATGCAATCATTTGTGTTTCTTGCAGCAGGAATCCCAGCTCCTGTGTATTTTGGTGTTTTGATTGACACTTCATGCCTCAAATGGGGATTTAAAAAATGTGGAAACAGAGGCTCCTGCAGACTGTATGACTCACATGCTTTCAGGTACCATGTCAAACACAGTCCCAGATCTCTGTGCTGCTACATCACATTTTATGCAACATCACTGAAACCTAGGATTTCTTATGTAGTTTCCGTTGTTTATAAGATAAATCAACCAAAAACCGGGAGCTGTTTCATATACCATTCTATTATTTGATATTTGGTTTAAGAATATATAGTTCCCAGTGTTAACACTGAATTTCATTTTAAATGTAATCATTATTTTATTCTTAATTTTTAAAGTTATCATACAAAGTAATAGATTTCATGAATTTCAGACATATGTATTATTAATTATACTTTGTTCTAATTTATCCCCCTCTCAAATAATCATATTTTAATATGATGAAAATTAGTCAGATAAATGCCTCCACACCCGGAATCCCAGAATTTTAGGTGGCTAACAGAAGAGAACTAATGCTCTCTTGAGGTCAGCCTGAGCTATATAATATATTCTTGGCTAACCTGAAGCTACAGAGTGAGCAACCCTGCCTCATAACACACACACACACACACACACACACACACACACACACACACATGTGCATGTACTCACATGAGCACACACATATGACAAATGATGAAAATTTCTAGACTATAATGACATTTTTGAAAGTTTTTGCAAACAAATGGCAAGACATTCCCTGAAACTCAGATGCATTTAAATTTAGGTCACATTCTGGTTTAATTCTATTCTTTTTTAAACTGAGCCAAACTGTAACATTTACGTCAGTACTAATCCCCTGGGCAAGATCTGGATTTGGCTCTCAATCCGTCCGGCTCTTATTGCCAAGCTGATGTTCAATTATTCCAGTACTTGAAATGCATAAAAGTAAAAAGCTTCCTCTGTGTGGGTGAGCGTGTGTAGGGTGGAGAGCATGGTTTTCTCACTACGGTATCATTCAGTTCTGTTCATCAAACCTTTATTCTCCTTATTGCTTAAAGCCATACTCCAATGGCTTAAGAGCAGGGACTTCCTTTTCTTCCAAGACTTACAAGCTGAACACTTTGTTTTAGAGAAGTAAAGCTGGGTCTCCAGTGTCTAAGTTGAATGTGAATTAGTCAGACCACCTCAAATAAGATAGGTTTAATAGGCTTTGATGTTTATGTGTAAAGGGGCTTTGGTCCATGACCCAGGCCAGTTCAGGGAGTATAATTTGGCGTCTGCTCTCATTTGCTGAGACTAAGTATTCACTATAATGTACCAGTTGTGTGAAGTGGAGACTGTGAGATCATTTACCATGTGACCAGGACAAAGCTTAAAGCCTGTCCTGTGTTTTTCTGATACTAAAGGCTTCTAGGGCAACAGAGCAAACTGAGCGTCAAGCTCATTTTCAGGCAGTTCTATGCCACTAAGAATTCTGACCCCTCCCTTGAATTGCTTGCTACAGCCCTTCCTTGGAATGTGTGAGAGGAATATTTGAGGCAAGATCACCACATGACTTAGTCAAACCTAGACACTTTGGAAAGTGAAAGAGACTCTTTAAAAATTATACTTAGGACAGCAGTAGCGTAACTGGGAGAGCCCTGAACAAGCAGGAAGATGGCTACCCAACTTCAGGGACTCCTTACAGAGGAAATGGAGTTTGTTATATAATTTGCAATAACTCAGAATGACAATACCACTAAGAAATATAGTAGCAAATGGCTGGCAGTAGGTCACCAGTGTTCATACCACAGGCCTATTCTAAATCTGTGTCCTTCCAGAGAGTCAGCATCACACTATTAGAACCTTCAGTTTATGTTTTATTTCAAATTGAGTAGCTGCAATAATTATAACTGAGATTCTCTCCTCTTTTAGACACATATACCTGGGACTGACCACACTCCTTGGTACAGTGTCCATTTTCCTAAGCATGGCAGTACTTTTTGTTTTAAAGAAAAAGTATGTTTCAAAACCCAGCAGCTTCATAACCACCAGAGACAAAAGAGTGGTGTCTTCAAGCTTCAAGAAGGAAACATGTGCTGCAAGGGATCGTGTGCTGCAGCCCAAGTACTGGCCAGGCAAGGAGACACGACTTTAGAAAAGTCATGAAAAACAGACAAACATGGAGGTCACTTTATTCAATACATGAAAATTCTGTAAACAGATAAAATTATAATCAAAAGGGCTTCAACATGTAATTTCTTTCTCCTTTCAAAAGTATGTCTGCTTTTGTATTTTACTCTAAGCATTAGATAATAGACCTCTAATAAATATCACTAAACATAGAAGATATAGATGAAAAATGATTTTAAAACCTTTTAACTTATTTATAAATTCCTTTTAATTATTTTTTTTGTTTCTGCTTTGTTCTGCATTGTGTCCATTGATAAGTAAGATGTATTTCTGGGAAAAATTGTCTCTCATGTTTAATTATGACATGTCATCTCTAAAGTGAATCACTTTTGGTAGTTCCTAAGGAGGGCCTCTTGGAATGCAGAAATTGATACAGAAAAGATTCATCATGACGTACTGGTCTTGGAAGACTTTTAATTTATTAGTTCCCCCGCTAATCATTTATATATGTTCATTGTGACATTAGAAGCATCCATGTTACATTGTCATTAATGTCATCATGCTTTATTTTCTATGCATTCAATGAATTAAAATATTTTTAAAACGAATGCTATCCATATTTCTATGTATGTAGGCAACGCTCTACTTAGACACAAGGTATATTCATAAAATATATTTAAAAGTTAAGTTTGTGTGTGTGTGTGTGTACCTGGGAGGACTGTAAAGTAAGAATGACCAGTATGCATTATGGGAAATTCCCAGATAATCAATAAAAATATTTGGAAACATGTAACATTACAGGTACTACAAATTGCATATGTAATCAGTGGTACTATGCTTTACTGTGTAGTATATCTGTGTTATATAATGTTTATGTTTGCCATACATGCACTATATAGTTTATCTGTATTTTATATATAAAACAGTCAGAGATTTTGACCCTCCAAGGGCTCATTTTCACCCTGTTGAGATTGTAGGCTCTAAAATCCATTTGTTTGTCCTAGGTAGTTTTTTTTTTTTTTTTGTCAATTTGATACAAGCTAATGTTATTTGGGAAGAGGGACTCTCAATTGAGGTAATTCCTCCATAATACTAGCCTATAGGCAAGTCTGTGAAACATTTTCTTGATTAATGATTGATGTAGAAAAGTCTATCCCACCTGGGCTGGTGGTCCTGAGTTCTATAAGAAAATAGGCTGAGCAAGCCATGAGGAACAAACCAGTAAGCAGCACTCCTCCATGGCCTCTGCATCAACTCCCGCCTCCAGGTTCCTACTTGGAGTTCCCACCCTAAATTCCCTCAGTGATGGAGTGTGACCTGAGAGTTATAAGGTAAAATAAACCCTTTCCTCCACAAAGAGTTAAGTTTCTGAAAATAGATAATACCTGTGGTTGTTAGCTCTATAAAGTGAATGAATTAAGAAGTATTAAGGCTGGGTGTGTTGTCTTTGGTGTCTAGCTGGCACTTAACTGGCAGGTTAGGAAGATTCCACCAGGTAAGACACTGTGACTCTCCATTGGAAACCTTCAGTTCAGACACTTCCTCTCCCCTGGCATTTTGGTGCTCCTCTGACTGCATTTAGTGAGTTTGGCAGTCCACACTCTAATCTTCAAACCATTACCTCTGTTTTTCTTCCGCTACCATCATCTAAGGAACGCAAAGATGAACTAGAGAACCTTGTAAAGAGGCAGCATACCCAGAAGTTTACAGTCTGAGCCAGTCAGCCTTCTGTAAGTCCTAGACAGTCCAAAGACCAAGTAGTCAGGCACTGACTGCTGTTCCAGAAGACTCAGGTTCAATTCCCACATTCTCTTCATTTTTCAAATTTTTTGTAGCAACACCCTAACATATAACTTCTTTGCAGGTAAGTCTCTCAACAGAATCTTAATTAATTTATTCTGGAATGATTTAGAAAATAAAACCATGTTTTTAATAAAAAGAAAAAGTACAGATAACTAAGGAATGCTAAGAGCAAGAGAAAGAGCCTATATAGGGAAGAGCCCAATTGATTACATAATAAAAAGAAGCAACATTGTATATGTAACCATCAACTCAACAGACTGCAGAATTTTATCTATGGAACTTGGCTTATGGCATAGGAAGTATCACTGAGTGTGGGGATAAAGTTATTAGAAAAAAAATACAGATATTTTACATAAGTAAACTCACACCTAACAGAGGTGAGCAGACATTCTATGCTATACTAAGTACACTTTTTAAAACCAAACCCCATTTCAGATGTCACAAATCCCCCTGTCCCCAACTCAAAACTTCAATGTGTGATGATATATAGTTTGTAATACAGGAAATAAAGCTTGCCTGAAGATCAGAGGACAGATCTAGCCAGAGTTAGCCATAGAGGTCAGGCAATGGTGGCACACACCTTTAATCCTAGCACTTGTGAGGCAGAGGCAGAGATCCCTCTGGATTTCTGTGAGTTCAAGGCCACACTGGGCTACATGAGATTAATTCAGTCTAAAAGAGAAACAGAGACAGGCAGTCATGGCACACACCTTTAATTCCACCACTTGGGATCACACACCTTTAATCCCAGAACTAGGAAGGTTGAGATAGGAAGTAATATGGCTGGGCAGAGAAAGGAATGTAAGGCGGGAGGAAACAGGAACTCCTCTCTTTCAGGCTGAGGAGTTGGTGAGGTAAGAGATGGTGGCTGTGGCTTTCTCTGTTCTCTGATCTTTCAGCTTTCACCCTGATATCTGGCTCCATGTTTTTATTATAAGACCATTTAGGATTTGTGTGACATTAAGGCCTGGATTGATATGTGGGGTTCTACATCTGGTTAATGTTCAGTGGGCCACATTATTCTTTTATCCCACAGTCAGGGGCCTTTGAGGTGCCTGAGCCTCCAGTGAATGCTTGATTCTCTCTGATTGAACAGGTTTGGCACCAAGACTATTATTTACCGACACAGTGACTTACATCAGATGAAATGATTTCTCCAAGGTAGAGGCAGGCAAACTAAAGCCAACCTGCTTATGACATCAAGAGACCTCAGAAGCAGGTAAAAAATGATTAAGGCTGCAGGGAGAACTTCTGTGGCCATTGTTAACATTTAAGATTTTCTGCTTAAACTCATATATAAAGGAGACTAGGGAATGAGTTAATGCTGACTTGAGGATAATTGAGAATGACTGTCATGTTTACAACGTGGAGACCAACTGTGGGTTTAATCGTTATGTTAAGCACTCTGTGCGAGTGCTTTAGACGTTTTCACCTTGAAGGGTCAAAATAATAGTTCTGCGTTGTTGCTGATATTTTCACAAGGAGAACCTGAGGGGCTAAGTATGTAGCTCACTCAGTTGGTAGAGTGCCTGCCTAGCATGCATGAAGCCCTGGGTTGGGTCTCCAGCCCTGCATAAATTAGATGTGGTGACTTACATGTGTAATCCCAACACTCAAGGTAATCCTCTGAGACATGTTGAGTTCTGGACCAGCCTGAGCTACACAAGACTCTGACTCAAAATAAAAGAAAATAATAAACAAACAAACAAACAAATAAATAAATAGAAATAGAGACTAGGAGAGAGTTTTGTTGATTTGCCTCAAATCAACAGGTATTAGCAATTGATAAAGCCAAGATTTAAACTAAGGTTTATAAGAATTTGTGGTGTTGCTTCTGCATTAACTCACAGCCTAAGCCCCTAGTATTCTATAACTCCATAAAATATCAATTTTGTGTAACCAAACTAGAAAAGTTTAAGGAAACTAAAATCTGTACAAGGCTAGTAAGAGTCAGATGAGGTTATCTGAAATAATAAATAAGTCTTTTGGCTCGATGCCATTTCTACTTCTTGGGGACAAAAGCTTCTAATCAGGTTACTTTCTCTGTCTGATGGCCACATTCCCATCCTTTGAATTTCTTTTATGTATCTGGGTGTCATGAGTGCATATATGTCTATGCACTGTGTGTGCAGTGCCCAGGCAAGACCAGAAGAGAGTGGGTGTCAGGTTCCTTACCACTGGAGTAACAGATGACAGTGAGCAAACATGGGGGTGTTGGGAACTGAACTCCAGTCCTCTGGAAGCGTAACCAGTGCTCTTAACCACTATGACATCTCTCCAACTTCTACTTTCAATTCTTAAATAGCATGCCCATGTTACTTACTTAGAGTGACATCTACTGGCTGCCTCCTCTGACAGATTAAGACTAGTCACATGCACACCCTCTGTTCTGTTCTCTGTAGCAATGATGTTAACATTGCACATTTTTCAAATATCACATTATAGCTGCGCTGTTTGTTCAATAGCATCAACAGTAATATGCTACAATTTGGAGGTGACCTGGCATATCCACCAAAGTAGGCATGCTGAAAGCATGGTCCTTTTTTTGATAATGTTAAGAGGTAGAGCCAATGAAAGGTGATTGAGAAAGTGGGGATACGTATAGTATACTGTCATTACTGAGCAGGTCCCCTGGTGTCCTGCTCATCATCTGTCCACCAAGAACCACCACAATGAATTCACTAGAGTTGAAGATTAAGACATTTGGAGTTTAAGCTTCATTGAGTTGAGATGAATACCAGTTCTGAGGGATCTAGGTGACTTTGTAACCAAGGCATATACACAGGTACAACATGGAAGATTTGCTGTTACTATGTTTCATGTGACCTTAAATTTCATGTCACACTGGGCCAAGCTACCTCTTCAAACTTAGATTACCTGTGCCTAATGTCCTCCAGTAAAGCTCTCTCTCTTGTCCTATGGCACATCTCTGGTGATCTCTATGTCCCCTGCAATTTGATCACTGCTTTTTTTGGATGTTTTCCTTAACAACATTGGCCTAGAACAGGGTGTCCCTCTCTGTCCTATTAGCCTAAGCTCTTCTTAGTAGCAATGTTCACTCTTTAATGTCTTCCTTTTTGCAAATTTATTCTCTGAAAGCTCCACAATGTGCCAAGGGATGGCTATTCCCACTGTAAAAAGCCAGGAACACAGTGGGAACAAATTATTGACTGAATGAAACACGAAACACCCAGGCTAGGAGAAGCTGGCCAGGAAGGAAAGCTCTGGGACCTCAGAGGCTTCTTCTTTATGGAATGATCTGCCTTCCCTGAATAAAACTTACAGATGGACGCTAGCCAGCTAACCCCAGAATTTTACAGTGCCTATTCTTCATAAAAAGTCTTTCTTTGGGTTTCATTTACAATTAATTGCTGAGGTACCCTGGGCTGCCTACACATTCAATCCTTTAATAAGTGGTATTTTCCAGCATTCTGTCTCTGATCAGTACATCTCCAGTTATTCAGTGTTTCAGGCCAGGTCTGGCTTGGAGTAAATATGTCTTTGAAAATGCACACATTGATTTGTTTCCTGCCTAAGGCTAACACCACTGAAATACCCAGTCTCTTAAGCACAAAGAATGCACTCTCTTACTTTAGGACAGACAGGGACTCAGGAGCTTGACAAGTACATGAGTGCCTTTATTCAGAAACAGGTTTAAAAGTGTGTTGAAAGCCTAGCCATGTGAAAGCAAGCTTTTGCCGTGAGTCTGCCTGTGTGGAGTGTTTATTACTGCATGCTTTTTATTTTGCAGTTTCAGATGCATCTGTTGGTGTTGTAAGTCTGGAATTGAGTTTCCTAGGATCTGGCAAAAGGTTGGGTCTGCACTTAGCACCCCCTTCCCTCATTATGTATAAGAACTCCATTCAGAACACTGCTCCATGATTTGTTGCTTTAAGTAGAATATTCAGGAGTTCCTAGGAGTCACCAAGCTACCCAAGGCCACTGGGAACTGTGAATTCACCCTTATTCTGAGGACCTTCTTGCCATGCACTATTTCATGTCTCTTTTTCCAACTTCCAGGTTCAAAGTACCTCTAGTCACTCGTGCTTTCTGCAGAGGAAGTGTTGACTTTTTGCTGTTTTTTTTTTTTAAATGTTTCGAATAAAACATGTTTCTGCAATAAAATTCTCTAGTTTTCATCCCTCCTGATGTTTCTCATACCCACTAGATAGTGAATTCCCATCTTGTGCTAATCTATGTGAAAGCAGACAGAAATTAAAAAAAAACAAAACAACCAAATGAAAGAAAAATGATTCTTTTGGTCCTAGAGTGCCACCTAGTGTGTTTTATCTTTCTGATTTTATCATAACAGGCTTCCAAAAATATTTCCATACAATATTGACAATGTCTATGTGTGAAACACTATATGCTGCCTCTGTACTATCTATCATATCCTTACAGTTAGGCATGTAACCAATCAGTGTACATGATATTCACCAAGTTGCTGAGGTTCACAAAGGTTATATAATTCCATGAAACCATAGACATGGAATTCAGATTTCCATTTGTTTTATGACTTTGCTTGGTAAGACATGAACTTCAGATAGGTTGCCAAGAACAGACTAAAGAAACAATTGCACCCAACTCTAGTTTGATAAAACTGAGTTTGAATGAAGCACGAGTCACTCAAAGGCAGCTGCATCCCTGAAAATCCCATCCACTCTGGGTGAGGACTTAAGAAATCTGTACTCTTGGAGCTCCCTGCATGACAGGTAGGTCACTCCACTAGAGTCTTCCAGCAATTGTTTACTGTTCCCCTAATCCTATAGAGCAGCACTGTGAGTCCTCCAACTTTCTAAGACTGCACAACCTCATACATTTCTTGAGACCTCAAAGCTCTGAAGGTTACTTAGCTGGGTCAGTCTTAGAAGCCTCCCTCCTCCCTCCAAGAGAGAATGTTTCAATTTGTAGAAACCAGTTACACAACTATACTATTCCTTGTTTGGGGACCATTGACCTATACTGTTCTAGGCACAACCCACACCCTGTATAGTCTTTTCTATTCGTACTGAAGTAATCTGCCTTCCAGATAATAAATTATCAAGTTTGGTACATGAAACTTAGCCTTCATTTCTAACACTCAGTATTTTTTCACTCAAAGAAAGAAAGAAAGTTAGAAAGGAATGAAGGAAAGGAAAGAGAGAGAGAGAGAGAGAGAGAGAGAGAGAGAGAGAGAGAGAGAGAGACTCTCTATTCACTGCTCTCCTGACATCTACAAAGACATTCTCTTTAGCATTCTTTCCCACCACTCTGTGTTCTTCCAGGCTTTTCCTCTTCATCAACTCTCTGACTTGCCTGAAAACTTTTGTAAGGGTTTTCTTTCTCCTCCTATGGAACAGTTATTACAACATTGGTTCTTTGATGGATCCTATGTGACATGTTTAATTCAGAGCTTTCATCTCAGCCCTGGACCCTGAGTTGCCAATAGCATGTGTCCCTATCTAATCTCAGGTGAGTCCAAATGGATTTCACTGTAAGGAAATTGTCCTCTGCAGTGCTGATCCACACCTGGCCTTCACAGATATTGGAAAACACTTCAAACTGAAACAGAACAAAGGGTAAGTCACAATGACCTTAGCCCAAGATAAAGGAAGTTTTGTAGGGGATGGTAGGGAGGAAACATGTGTCTACTTACAATTTGTATGGAGGCCAGAGGTTAGACATGGGTTAAGGCAGTGGAAAGCCTTTGTGTGTCTATCTGACCTAGCCAGGGAGATGGCTGTGGTCTGAAGGACCCACTCACCATCTTTATTTGTTATGCTTTGTTTGCTGTGTGTTGAACTTGACTGTATGCTAGCTATTGCTACCAGCTAGGGCTTCTACCTACCACCTTACAGGTGTCTTTCTGGCTATTAACTGGACTGTGTTATCTTTGTTCTCATATATATACCACCAGTTTGTAGCTTTACTCCTAGAGAGTGTTAGCTCCATCACAGTCATGAAGCTGTAATACAGTCTTCCCTGGTTACTTTGTATTCAACTCCTTGTCTGTGAGGTGGTCTAGGAGGTATTCTAGGAGAAGATGGTTAGAAACCATATTTACTTACAAGTAAGTCTGCATTAGAGACCAGATATATGAGTAGACAATAGTACTTTACATATTCTCCTTAAGGTATTCATAGAGTGTGTTTGGGGTGGGGGTGGGAGTGGCCCAAATCCTGTCCATCATCTTATCTGTCTAATTTATCGTGTACTCAACTTTCTCAGTGGACTAGACCTTACTATGCTAATCATTAATGTTCCTTTTTTTTTTTTTTTTTTTTTTTTTTTATAAAACAGTGAGCGAGAGACCTTGGTAGGTTACCCACCCCCATGGTGGGTAAGAAACAGAGATGCCATGCAGACAGTGCTCATGTGGAGAATTTTATTAGTGTTGAGGAGGGGAGGGAAAGAGAGAGAGAGAGAGGGAGAGAGAGAGAGAGAGAGAGAGAGAGAGAGAGAGAGAGAGAGAGAAGTGCAGTGCAGACCTGACTTCAACCTCATGGGAAGAGGAGAGAAGGGGAGGAGTTTCTTAAAGGGGACTTTATGTAGGCTGACAGTGTCAGGATGCTGGGTAGGCCAAAATATTGCCTGCTTATTGGCTGGGTCCCCAAGGGGTGAGTCTGAATGCTTCTTTGGATTATTATTTTAAAAAGTGAGTTATAGATAGCAAGTGGAGGAGGTAATGAGGGCACTGAATTCTTGAGACTACTTCCAGCTGATTTGGGATAAAGTAGGGAGGAAGAAGTTGGGACCCAGGGTCACACACAGCAGGAGGTATGAGTGAAGAAGCATTCAGTTGGCTGTCATCCAAAAGACCCCTTTAGGAACCTAAGAAGGCAGGTTGCTAGGGAAAAAATAGATTGTTATCATTGGCCCCATGAGCAGGGTTAGCCATGGGAAAAATGATAACTTCCAGAAAGAATGGAACAGAGAAGTGCCCTGGTAGTATAGAAGACGCAAGGGTTAATGAGTGAGACATGAGAGCCGATATGTCCTTCATTGGGAGATCTTGGAAAACCAAGTTCCAGTTACTGAGATGGTGCCTGCTTTAACTTTGGGTTAAAGAGTATGAGCATTTTTCCTAGGGCCCAGTTTTAGCCTGATGAAACACAACTTTAAGTCTATAACCAGAGGAAATAACAATCTGGCTATAGCCTTGTGGAAGGATCTGGTTGTCTGATGCTGCTAAGCTGGCGAAGTTACAGCTAGCCTAGCTGTCAATACTATCAGAGATTCAAGAAGGATAAATTATACCTGAGTACAGATCAAGCAGTTTCTGAATCTATCAAAAATGATGGGGACCAGGTTATACTCAGCTAGCCATACCCAGTTCACCACAGCATTGGAGGCAGAAGTATCAGAACACCATCAGTCTTTGGCTGCCGGGGCCATAAGGTAAGTTTTTCCTGTGGAAGAGGAACATGGGAAAAACTGATTTTATTTTGTCTAGGCAAAAGAGGTGCAATCAATTCTCCAATGTCCTGTTGCTTGTCCACTGTCTGGGCCAGGTCTTGGCAGCAGAGTTTTACATTGGGGCATCTTGCCCATTGGTCACCATTGCCATAATCCAGGTGGAGACACTATGGTGCCCCATAATCTTCTTTGGAGACCTTGGGTCACTGCTAGAATGAAGGGTCCCAATGATCCTCCAGTTGTAAAAGTGATGCTGTTGGAATATTCCAGGGTCCCAGTGTTTGTCAGACTGCTAGCAGGCAGCAAAAAGCACTAGGAGGGCCTCTGTCAAGCACAGCACCAATTTTGTAAAATGTGGGCAAGAGATCATATGGGTTGGGGGCCAGTGCCCACTGTGGGTAAGAGACAGAGACATCAAGCAGACAGTGCTCATGTGGAGAGTTTTATTAGTGTTTGGAGTAGGAAGAGGGGAGGAGGGAGAAAGGAAGGGAAAGAGAAGGAGGGAGGGAGGGAGGGAGGAAGGGAGGGAGAGATTGAGCCTGGAGGTGCAGATTCGATGACATCCAAACCTTGGGAAGAGAAGAGGAAGAGAGAAGTGGGAGGGTTTTTTTTTTTTTTTCTTAAAAGGGACTTTACATAGGATGACATTGTCAGGATGCTAGGTGGGCCAAAGTATTGCCTGCCTATTGGCTGGGTACCCAAGCGGCAGGTCTGAATACTAACACTTTTAATCCCAGGCTCTGTTCTTACTGCAACATGTGGGACAATTTACAATTTTTACCATAGGTCCTTTCCCTTGATACCTATGGAAAGCTAGCTTCTGAATCAATAGTAAACCAGAGGGTGGGGCAAGCAGAAGTAGTTCATTGAAGTATGAACAAAGGATTGGGGGTGGTAAGATAACTGCCTTCTGAGAATATGTGTCTTAAATTAAAGCATATAAGTCTGGAAGTCATTCAAAAAGATTTTCAAATACAGGATCAGGGGTTCAAAAAAGAAATTTCCTAATACTTAAATCCTAGACAAAGAAACAGAAGGAGGCATGAATAGATACATGTCATGTCATTTATCAAAGAGCTATTCATGACCTCAAGATACCATATTACTGACTTTTTGCTCATGACATTCTATCAAGGAGCTGAACATAAGAAAGGCAGGCATGGATAGGACATGCAGAGAGTAAGAACTAACTAAGAGTTCACTTGGATGTACACAGACATGGGTTAATATTGCATATGTTCTCATAGAGTCATGTGTACATTAATGACCATTTAAATTGAATTATGACATAGTAAATTTCCATGCACCAAAGTTCCATGGTTTTTCATGAATCCTTAGTGTTGGTTAACCCCTTTGCGGTAGTTTGAATGAGAAATGCCCTCATGGGCTCAGGTATTTGAACACTTTGGTCCAAGTTGGTGGATTCATTAGGAATATTATAGAACATGTAGGTTATATAGCCTTGCTAAAGGAAGTAAATCATTGAGGATGGGCTTTGTGAGTTTATGGTCTCACCTACTTCCTCTCTCTCTGTTCATGTGTGTGCATAGAAATGTGATCATATAGATGTACCTTCCCTGCCATGTTGTATTCTATCCATTTGGAACCATACATCAAAATAAGCTCTTTGTTCTTGAAGTTGCTTTTGATCAGAGTGTTTTGTCACAGCCATGGGTCAGTGGCTAATATACCCTTTGTGTCCCCCATATACCCATCTCCATCTCTGCTTGAACTTTCCTTCCCCATTTCCCTCCTCTCTGTTCTTGTAACACCTATGTTCCACTCTCCCCCGATAAAAACTCCATTAATATATAACAATGTCCAGTCCAGTAACATTTGATAAACTCAGACAAAAATTTTTCATTACTTATCCTATCTTTTATCTTTTCATAATAGATTCAGTAGTCTACCTTTTGTCATTTTTATATCTTCTTTTTCTTTTTACAGTAGATTCAGTGATCTATGCATTTATCCTATTGTTCTTTATCTTTTTTCTCAAGTAGATTCAGTGATCTACCTCATATCTATATTCTCCTTTTTCTTTTTTAAACCTCAACTCTATTTTTTGGGTAATTGTCAAGTCCTGTATCATTTGTCCAGCCACTGCATAATGAGAAAGTGCAGGGCTTTTTCAAGTCCTTGTTCAAGTAGTTTGTCAGGCTGGATCATCTCAGCTAGCCATCTCAAAATTCTCCTGAGTAGTTTGTAGTCCAAAATTGATCTTTTCGTGGTGTTAATCAGCTTAATGGCTTTATCATAGTCCATGTTGAATCATCATTCTGGGATCCTGTCATCTTTCTGAAGATTTCAAAGTCACTGCTAGGCCTGATCATGGTTCCTGGCAGATTTTTTATTTTTCCTCCTCTGTGGTTTGGCTACTTTCTGCTGACACTGTGGCATCTTTGTTAAGGACCCACCCAGAGAAACTGGAAATTTGGTCAAGGTCAGGAAGAGCAGACTGTTCCCTTCCATGTCCAGGCTCTGTAGGACCATTTGGGGCTAGGGAAGTGCAGGCAGCATTGGAACAATTTGTGAGGCTGGGCTATTTGGGTTTGGTTGCTTTGGAGCTATCTATATATCTATATATAGCTATAGGATGTAGATTCAAAGGGAACATCTGGGACTGGAGCAGTTTGTAGTTGATTTGAAATCTTCTGAGACAGAAAGTAAAGCTAAGGAGCTTAGGGAAAACATTTAATTTTAGTTGTACATTTGAAACTTTTAGATTTATGATCCTGGTAATTGGGGCAGGGGCTAGGTAATCCTGTAATAGCAACTGATTAAAAGTCTGCTTAGAAATCTTTTGGATATTTTGAAGAAATCTACACAAGAAATTTATAAGGCAGGATATGATTAAGAAAAAGGAATAGAAAGGGTAATATCCAATTCCATATTAGACTGCCACTGATCTACTGGCCAAACGCATCAAGCTGTTTCTTATGTTTTTGGAGATCCATCTGGAGTTATTACATCTTGTCTTTTACTATCCTGACTGGCTAACACAGAAGCAATATTCTTCCCAAAGGAACAGATAAAGACCGCCTCTATCTGATGTTAGTAAATCTAATCCTCACTGATTTTGTATTACTAGGGTAGCCTATGAGTCTATTTGGCCCTGGAGAGTGAAGATGGTCTGAGCCACCCATTGGAGATCCTGGATGAACTTAGGTGAAAAATGATGATAAACAGCTGTAGATACAGTCAATTCTACTACTCCAGTGGCAATGTCAGTGGTTATACCTAAGGCTCTGAGAAAGGGTAGGATCTAAACCAATCATTTGTCATGCCATGTCACTGCCAACCCTGTGATGGGAATTGGTAAGGGTTCTTCATCAGGTACCAACCCTAGTTTTGGAAAAAGAAACACGGTACAAGTCCCAGACCACCTAGCAGGTAGGAGGCAGTAAACCTGAATGCCATAGAGGATGGAATGGTGAGTGTTTGAACATAAGGGCTGGGTATCAGTGCTAAGAGTCAAAATACTATTACAGTCTGAGGGATCCAGTGTGCCCATAAAGTATGTCCCTGAGGAGTTAAAATAGTCTACCATATCAAAGAGACAGAGAGAGATGGAAGAGATAAGGGATGGTCATGGTGTTTGGCTCAGAGTAGTTAATGAAAAGCAAGTATAGTATACTTGAGAGAGTATAGTAGTCCAATGGGTGAGGCTACAAAAGGTGGTCATGAGTTTGACCCAGGAGGGACATACAACCAGCACTCCAAAGTGACTGGGCAGTGTTATTCAATAGATAACATGCAATTAGGACAGCCCAGATTTGTCCAGTAATATTTGCAGAACCAATATGGGTAACCTATTTAACTTTCTTGCCATTTTTTACGGTAATATTCCTTTTGGTCATAGAGAAAACAGGTATGGTATAAGCCCTCATGAAGGACAAAGGAATAAAAGAGTTGTAAGGGACTCAACTGGCCTTATATAGCCTGATATAGAGGAATTTCCTGACCTCATTAGGATGGACTATCAGTTAGAGGTAGAGGTCTTTTGGACATTAAACATCCATATGTAACAACTACCTCAGATAGGAATAGATAGAAAGAAATAGAGAAGGAGGGAACAAGTTTAGATATAAAAGATTTTCAGATCATTTGTTTGTACAAGGGCAGAAGTTGTCACCATTGAAAATTGAGCATGTCAGTTTTGGTCATTGAACTGCACTGAGGTCAAGCCGTTTGTAGTAACAGCAAGTTTCAATAAAATCTGAGTCTCAGGAGGAAGAGAGGATGGTTTGCAAAAGGAAATCCACCAGAGGGAATATCTATAAGCTCCAAATGAGAGCTCAGAGGCAAGAAAGAAGCCCAGGAGGGTTTGAGAAGCTTTGAGACTTCTAGAAGGGAGCAGAGAGACAGGAGGAACAAGGTCACAGAGGCCCTGAAGGGCTTAAGGAAGTGTTGGGGATTAGCAGAAGGCTCCTATGGGGGAGAGACCAGGAAACAGAGAGGGTTCCAACAGAGGAGAGTCCAGGGGAGTAGCTGCCTCTAACAGGATGGAGAGAACAGATCACAACTGACCAGGCAGTGCAGTTTATATAGGACATGCTGGGGGCAGAGTCAACCTGTGATTGGTCAGTTTTTTTTTTTCCTGCCAGGGATTGGCCAGTTATGTGAGCTAGGGACAGAAATGGCCCTGATTTCCGGGCCAAACTCTATTTTATCCACCTGCCTATCTTGGCTTTGTGACACTGCCTCTAAGACCAGGGATTATTTCTTTCACTGACTCTGATTTAAGGGACCAAGAGTGTTATTTTGGCACTAGATTCAGAGTCAGAGCATATTTCTTTGGGTCATTTCTCTGGCTCAGGTCCCAAACATAGGCTGTGTTTCTTTCCTTGGTCCTGGGACCTAGGGCCAAAATTCAACTGTCCTGCTCTGTGATTGGTTGGTTTCACAAGTCAGTTTGCCAGGGGCAGAGATGGCTGATTTGAGCCAAACTGTTTTTCTTTCACTGGCCATATCTGAGCCATCTTTTTCTAGTTCTGGGTGTCAGGGTCAGGGTGGGTTTCTTTAGCCAACCCCTTTCTCCCACAGTTTTGACAAAACAACAATCAATTGTAGTATGTCAGCTAGCCTTAGAATTGTTCTCAAGAGACTGACACACAAGGACCATAAAATCTAATTTATTCATGACTAATCACTTACATTCAAGCCAGGCTGGATAACAAACATTTCAAGAACATTTGTGAATATTAAATATGAAAAATACAACCATGAACAAAAATCCATCACCCTTTCACAAACACACTTACTTGGAAAGTGTGATTACATACTGCCTGAGAGTTAAATAAAAATGAACCACTTAGATAGCCATCCCATTCTATACAGGGCAGCAGAAAAATACCTCTGAATAAGTGAAAGTGCAAAAAAAGCCACAGAAGGAATATAAGGACCACAAAATAAACTTTACAAATTGAATTTGCCACACATATCCCACACTTCAATATCTTACTCAAATGTTGCAAAAGAGAGGCCACAATGGGATCTTCACATCAGTCTTTAGTGAACATGGTTAATAATTTACTTACATCAAAGCTACAAGGAAAATGACTTAAAACAAGTTTTTTTCATTAAAACTGAAAACAACTGTGTTGTCTAAAGTCTTAACCAAATTGTTTACATAAATAGTGTTTTCTTTTGTATGAGTACCTATCTATTTCCTGACATCAAGATGATATAAAAAGCTTTAAAATATTGACAGGGATAGAGACATGGCCAAACCTTTAACACAAGTTCATTTCCTGGACCAAGATCAGGTTTTGGATGACTTCCAGTTATTCTTGCAACAAGAAGCTCGAAGGGTCTAACCTTCTTGGGAACCAGAATACATATACAAATACACAGAACACACACACACACACACACACACACACACACACACACACACACACACTACATAATTAAAATAAAAACAAATCTTTAAACTAATTTTCAATCATGAATATTTTTCTATTAACATGGGTTTTGAGGCATCTAAATGATTATAGAGTTTTTCTCTATCATGGATTGCTCCATGTAACAGAAAGCAAGCATGAAGTCTTGAAGTCTGAGTAACCTATCACTTTCAGTCTGTGATATCATTTGAGAAGATTTAGAAAATGGTACCCTGCTGGAAGAAATCAGTCATGGGTGTTGGCTTGAGCATCTGCACACCATTTCCAATTTATACTTTTTGCTTTATGCTGCAGGACAAGAATGTGAATTCTTAGCTGCCTGCTTCAGCTGCCATATCTGACACTTGTTTCCACACCACTTTTAAGAGGTTCATGTATTGCTGTGGAACCCAGGGCCAAATTAAACCCTTTTCTAAGTTCACATAGATATGATCTATTATCAAAGCAACAGGAAAGGCATATCTATGAAATTTTAGATCAGAATTCATTATCTCATGTATTTGAACAGAAGTATGAAATCTAAAAGTGTTAAGCCTTTTGTCCATATTAGTTGAAATATGTAAACAAAATAAAAAGAGATATATAATGCTTGAACAGATTATTGACACATTTTAGATTTTTTCCGAAATAATTAATTTTTTAAAAATTGAATGTAAGTATGTTGGCTGAAGATCATAACAATTTATATATATTCAGATTTCCTTTGGTATGAGTTTCTTTCAGATCTTCAAAGTATAATGTTATATTGAAAGGCTTTAAGAGACCAATTACACACTAAAAGTTTTACAGTTACAGGGTTACTCTGTGTTTTGACTAGGCATTACCACATTGATTATATTCATAGGGTTTTTCTCCAGTATGTGTTTTTATATACTTGAAGATGATTGGGCTGTGCAAAGGCTTTACCACACTGTTTAAATTCATGGGGTTCTTCTCAGTTATGTGTTCTTCATGAAGAGCATTGTGATGTACAAAGGCTTTACCACACTGATTAGAATTGTATGGTTTCAATCTAGTATGTGTTCTTTCATGCCTTTGAAGATGAAAGTGACGAACAAAGGCTTGTAAAACACTGATTATATTCATAGGGTTTCTCTCCAGTATGCATTCTTTCATGCTTTTGAAGAGTACTGTGAAAAGGAAAAGCTTTACCACACTGATTACATTTGTAGGGTTTTTCTCATGTATGTGTTCTTTCATGCCTTTGAAGATGACTGTTTTGAGCAAAAGCTTTACCACACTGATTACATTCGTAGGGTTTCTCTCCAGTATGTGTTCTTTCACACAATCGAAGAGCACTGTGTCAAGCAAAGGCTTTACCACATTGTTTACATTCATAGGGGTTCTCTCCAGTATGTGTTCTTTTATGTACTTGAAGATTAAAGGGCTGTGCAAAAGTCTTACTACATTGTTTATACTCATGAGGTTTCTCTCCTGTATGTGTTCTTTCATGCAATTGAAGAGCACTGTTTTGAGCAAAGGCTTTACCACACTGATTACATTCATAGGGTTTCTCTCCAGTATGTGTTCTTTTATGTACTTGAAGATAATTGTGCTGTGCAAAGGCTTTACCACATTGATTACATTCATAGGGTTTCTCTTCTGTATGTGTTCTTTCATGCAATTGAAGAGCACTATTTTGAGCAAAGACCTTACCACACTGATTACATTCATAGGGTTTCTCTACACTATGTGTTCTTTCATGTACTTGAAGATTACCAGGCTGTGCAAAGGTTTTACCACATTGTTTACATTCATAGGGTTTCTCTCCACTATGTGTCCTTTCATGCATTTGAAGAGTACTGTTTTGAGCAAAGGCTTTACCACACTGATTACATTCATAGGGTTTCTCTCCAGTATGTGTTCTTTTATGTACTTGAAGATGACTGGGCTTTGTAAAGGCTTTACCACATTGATTACATTCATAGGGTTTCTCTCCAGAATGTGTTCTTTTATGCATTTGAAGACTGTTTTGATGTGTAAAGGCTTTACCACACTGATTACATTCATAGGGCTTCTCTCCAGAATGTTTTCTTCTATCTAATTGTAGAACTTTCCAATGAGTAAAGTTTTTGCCACTTTGATTACATCCATAAGGTTTTTTAAAGATATGTGTAGTTTCATGCCTTTGAAGATGACTGTGTTGTGCAAAGGTTTTACCACAATTTCTCTCCAGTATGTGTTTTTTCATGCCTTTGAGGATGACTATGACATTCAAATGCTTTACCACATTCAGTATATTCATGTGATTTCTCTGTAGTACGACTTCTTTTATGCCTATAGCAATGAGGTTCATATAGGTCTCCAGCATCACATCTTTGTAGAGATTCTTCTGTGAAGGATCCATCAATGCCCACTCTTCTTGAGTGATCTTGACATGCACATCATTATAAGTCACTGCATTCATATCATGGTTTTCCAGGTTGGCATGCTCTCTGTTCAGCTCCCTGCAGCAACACATGAGCAACACAGCAAACAAAACTACTCAGGAGCAAGTGTCTTAATAGAGAGCTGCTCATATGGTGAGGCTCCCAGAGGGCATGCAGGCTCCAAGAGCTAGAGAGAGAGGACACTTACTGAGTAGGCAAGGGGTGGCAGGAAGAGGCAGCTGAAGATGCAGACTCTAGAATTTGGAACCAAATATGATGGGTGTCAGATGAGCAAGCAAAAACAGATGATCCATATACACCTTAAGAGAGTCAAATTAGCACCTTGAGTCAGTTGAAATGCTGAGATGTAGGAATAGCCAAAAGTTAAGTATGGCATCAGCTACCTATGCTACCCAAAGAGAACTCAGAAAGGGATTAGTGTTTGGAGACTCTTATATGTCAGAAAGTGGAACAGGAGGTTAGAAGAGAAGACAGTAATAGGTAACCAGAAGGTTAATTTCTTTGATTCATGTATAAGAAGTTTGGCTGTGACCAGAGGTACATTCTTGTGTATGGATGCATGAAGGTGTAGCTTTAATACATTATTAAACATGCATTGTTTTTAAATCCTATCTTTCATGAACTCAATACAGTAACCAGAAAGCCCAGAGATAAATTCTGAGGTCTGGCAATCAAGGCAGCCATAGCAAACAATGTTAGTAGTGGTGGATGGCAGCTGGCAGAAGCATAGAAAGCAAAAAACAAAACCAATAAACACAGAACACTTAAAGCTCACACACTCAAAGACTAGTCAGAAACAAAGCATGCAGTGACCAGTATGATTCAGACATTCAACTGAGCCTTACCAATTTGTGTTTCAGCTCTCATGTTTACAACAAAACTTATGAATACACCAGAAAACATAGACTCACCTGCACACGGAAAACAGATGGACAAAACTTTCAAGAAAACAACAACAACCAGAAACAGGTGGGCAGGCTATATCTTGCCTTTTTGTTCTGGATAGGAGTGAAAGGGTTTTGTGAGTGGATGAGAGAGGAATGATATTTGGCTATCATACTGGTTGGTTTTGTGTGTCTTCTTGACAAAGCTAGAGTCATTAGAGAGGAAGAAACCTCAGTGAAGGAAATGCCTACATGAGATCCAGCTGCATTTTTCTCAATTAGTGATCAATTAGGGAGGGTCCAGCCCATGGTGGGTGGTGCCATCCATGAGCTGGTAGACTTGGGTCCTATAAGAAAGGCTGAGCAAGCCAGGGGAAGCAAGCCAATAAGCAGCACTCCTAGCTATGACTCCTAGCAATATCGGAGAGGGTCCCTGAACTGGCCTTCCTCAGTGATCAGATAGTTGACTACCCTAATTGTCATCTTAGGACCTTCATCCAGTAGCTGATGGAAACAGATGAAGAGAGCCACAGCTAAGCACTATGCTGAGCTCCTGAAGTCCAGTTGAAGAGAGAGGTAGGATTGTATAATCATGAGGAGGTCAAGATCACGAGGAGGAAAACCTCATAGACAGCTGACTTGAGTTAGTGGGAGCTCAGAGATTCTGGAGTGAAATCTGCAGAATCTGCATGGGATGGAACTAGGCTCTCTGAATGTGGGTGACAGTTGTGTGGCTTGATATGTTTGTGCTTCCCCTGTGGTGGGACCAGGATTTATCCCTGATGCATGAACTTGCTTTTGTTGGTGCCCATTTCTTATGGAGAGATATCTTTCTCAGCTTTGATACAGTAGAGAGGGGCTTGGGCCTGCCTAAACTTGGTATGCCAGACTTCGTTGACTCCATAAGGGAGGCCTTACCCTCTCTGAGGAGTGGATGGGGGTGGGGTAGGGAAAGGTAGGGGGAGGCAGGAGAAAGGGAGGGAGGGGAACTATGGTTGTTATGGAAAATGAAGAAAATAAGTACAAAAGGAAGGAAATGAATAGTCTTTACATCTGTAATTTTTATTCTATGATAGCAATCTGCATAAATAATCATAGGCATTTTCAAATACTCACATAAAGGATGTTCATTACAGCATTAGTTAGAGCTCAAATAAGTCAATTATATTGTGGTCATGATGCAAGGAACAATTATAATGATCCTGACACTATGCTTGGCTATTGACCCCAAAGAAAAGCATTAGAATAGAGTGGAAAGAGATAATCTATTAGTGTAGGATCATTAGAAGATTGTCTACCTCTTTTACTTCCTAAGAGTCTAATTGTGTTTTAGGACCTAGCAAGAGATCAACATGAAAGCATTAGGCATGTTTCTTTCAATTGATGTTTGATGACCCACTGTGGAAAAGGCAGATAGACTGACAGTTCAACATGTTCTTTCCAGATAGAGCCAACAACAGCACATCTACTTAAATCTAAACTAAATGCTCAGTTCCTCAGCTATGCTAGCTAGCCATATGCATAGTGTTCAACAGCTATACAGAGGCAGTTGCTACTGCATTTGAGAATGTCATTATAAGACCTTTAAAGTCATCACACATAATATTGTATGGCATTGCCCCAAAGGTTCAACATGAAAAGCATTGACTAGAAATTCTGTGCATTGTTGAGTGATGGGGAAAAATATACTCTTTTAGTCCACTTCAATCATTATCCTACAGCCTCTTATCATTATTAGTCAAAGTCTGGAATTGCTTCAAAAAGTAAATTTAGGTTGGGTGGTGGTGGTGCACGCCTTTAATCCCAGCACTTGGGAGGCAGAGGCAGGCAGATCTCTGTGAGTTGGAGGCCAGCCTGGTCTACAAAGTGAGTTCCAGGAAAGGCACAAAGCTACACGGAGAAACCCTGTCTCGAAAAAACAAAAACAAAAACAAAAACAAAAAAGTAAATTTAGATTTGCACTTCATTTAATGCCCTCAGTTTTAGTAAATTGTTCTTTGTAACTTGTTGGAGCTATGTTATGTTCATGAGTGTTTTACCTGCATGAATGTGCACTAAATATGTGTAATGGCCATAGGGCCCTGAAGGGGGCAGCAGATCACCTGAAACTGGAGTTACAGCTGGGTATATAAGTGCTGGCAACAGAAAGTGGGTCCTCTGCAAAAGCAGCCAGTGCTCTTAACCAGTAAGCAATCTCTTCAGCCCTTGCATCTCCATGTTTTTAAAGTCTTTCCTTCTCCATTTATTAAGACATTGGTACTAAACAAAAAAATAATAAAGTGTGAATTAATCTTGAGGGGAGTAAAAATTCTCTATCACCTAGAAGAAACCCACTTATATTCATGATTTGCCAATGCTCAGTTTTGTTGTTGTTGTTATTTTGTTGAGTCAGGGTCTCACTCTACAGTCCAGTATAGCCTCAAATATACAGTTCTGCCTCAGCCTAGTGGGATTACAGTGTATACCTCTAAGCTGTTTCCTAGTGACTTTACTATGAGTAAATGCATTTTATTGAATTTCTTTTTTTAGGCAAGTTTTGAGGAGAAATAAAGCAGGGGGATATGAATAAATTACAGTAGGTTATTTGTTCAATCAGTCAGGATAAGTGTATGTGATGTTGTAGTCTGTGAAGTCACTTAGAAGAATGACTGAAATGAAAATGGACACCTGAAGGAAAACATTCCAAGGAGAAGGAACAAAGATTTCAAAAGCTCAAGGCAGAGATAAGATTGGGCTGCTTATGTAATAAGCCTCTGAGTCTTCATTCAAAATGAATCTCAGCTGAACTGCTGCTCAAAATCCTAAAAGCTTAACCAGGCTAGTTCCTGATCCTCACACCTTATACACCTTTCTGCTTCCTGCCATCACTTCCTGAAATTAATGGCATGAGTCATCATGCCTGGCTGTTTCCAGTGTGGCTTTGAACTCACTGGGTTGCTAGGATTAAAGGCATATGCTACCACTGCCTAATCTGTATGTTTAATATTATGTCTTTTCTGTTCTCTGACTCCCAGATAAGTTTATTGGGGTGTACAATATATCAACCACAGTCATGTTTGTCAGTAGTTGATGTAAGGGCATTTTGTTGCCCAGTGGCTAACTTTTGCCGCAATGAAAGTTAACTCCATATACAGTTTCTTCAATGCCCATATCTTCTCTGAAGTAGATTGGTGCTGCCAGGAGCCAACATGTCTCATAGTCATAAAAAAGAAAAAATTCTAAGTTATTAAAACATTTAAATGCCATATTCTATAGATCTCTGAAAGGTTTGAAGATGACCTGTCTATCAAAAACATATCTCTGCTTAGCCTTGAAAACACACCTAATATGACTACAATTTCAACTGTAATGTCTAACTAATAACTTTTGTTTCTTTATATCCTGATAGTTGGTAATAGTAACATTCAAGGATTAGCAAATTGCATTACATTGTTAAATGAACTTTATAAGTACAATATCCTGAACAAGATTAGAAAAAATACACACAGCATTTTCTAACAATCAATATATATAATTTGTATACAATACGGGATCATCTCAGCTAGCCATCTCAAAATTGTTCTGAGCAGTTTGTAGTTCAAAGCTGATCTGTGGGTGATGTTTGACAACTTAGTGGTATTATTACTGTCCATGCTGAATTGTTGTTGTGGGGCCCCATCATCTTTCTGGAGACTTTAAATTCAATGTTAGACCTGGTTGTGATTCCCTGTAGAAAACTGATAGAGACTCATACACAAAAACATGTATAGGCAGCTAATTGAAGCCTTTTTTCTAGAATTTAGTTAGTACTCTATATGACCATTAATATCATAACAAAAGTTTAAAAATATATATTAATCTTATAAATTTTGATATAAAATTCATACCTTAATAAAAGTTTAAAGAATCAAAATAGAACCAAAGAATTGAAATTAGTAGAAAATGCATAGTTATAGTAGGAATCTTAAAGAGTCTTATTAATAAAATCAAACCTGAGGCCAGTTATTGGGGTGAATGCTGGAAGATCAGAGACACAGAACAAGCCACGGCTACCTCACCTTGCTAGTTCCTCAGGTGATCCTGTTTCCTCAGACTGCAAGCTTCTGAGTCCTCCTCCCAATGGCTCTCAGCTGGACTGTGCTGCTCCCAAGTCCGAATACTTCTCCAGCCAAATGCTTAACTAACTAAATGCTTAACTCCTTACTTCCTGGTCCTCACGCCTTATATACCTTTCTCTTTCTGCCCCCACTCCCTGGGATTAAAGGTTGGGTTTCTGGGATTAAAGGCATGGATCACCATGTTTAGCTGTTTCTAAAGTGGCCTTGAACTCAGAGATCCACGTGGCTCTGCTTCCCAAGTGCTAGGATTAAAGGTGTGTACCACCACCGCCCAACTTCTGTTAGGGCTTACTCTTCCTATTTCCTAGCCACCATTTTTGGCTTTGTTCTAGTGGCTGTCTGTTCTCTGACCCCAGATATGTTTATTTCGAGGAACACACAATATTTCAGGGAACACAATACCCACCACACACAGTCCCTTAATTTTTTTTTTTCATTTTCTTCTATGCCATATCAGAAGATGGCTCTTTCTTCTGGCATGATACAGAGATTTTGCATTTTCCTTTTAACAACATGCTTGGGTTTAAAGAAGGAGAAAGCCATTCTCTAACTCCAAAGCCAGTTTTAATTTTTAATAGAACTGGGACTACAAAAGGACCATTTGTGTTAAGTGTCTTTAGAGAAGAGCAGAAACAAACATTTAGGAAGACTTATAAAATTTATAGGTGATATACCAATAAGCCAATTAATTCCTTTTCTTGGAACATTTTTTTTCTAGATGATTTGTGCTTTTTCTTCAGATGTGTCATTTGTCCAGTGTTCTTCAGATTCCATAGCCTTCATTCTCCTGAAAGACAAACACACAAACCTGTCCCCAAGACTAACTTTGGGGAGGTTCCCGTTTTGGCAAATTATATATGATTAAATGAGAAGCATTTGTTAGTGGTATAAGTTAGTTTAAATTGGAAAGTCATGCTGGTTGATGAACTATCATCTCTTCTAATTAAGAGGTCTCTCTTGTTCAAATCAAACCTTTATCAATTTTGATGGTACCCACAGCTTATCTTCTCCTGTAGAAACAAAAGCAAAACCTGGTCCCTAACATAACACATATCCTGGTTTCCATTTTGAGGTCAGCAAAATCTTAAAGCATATTGGCTGATTAAATTTTGTAGTTTTTTCTATCATCCAATATCTCTCTGCAGCTGTTTTTCCTTTCTCATTAGCATTGAGAAAATTCAGAGTTAGTAGAGCATTATGTAATCTATTTCTGGGGGTTTTGTTACCTCTTTCTGTTTATTTAGCTTATCCTCAAGAGTTCTGTTTGATCTTTCTATAACCTCTTGGCCTGTAGGATTATGTGGTATACCTGTAAGATGCTTTATATTGTAATAAGAAAAACACTGTTTCTTTTTATCAGAGACATATACTGGAGCATTGTCAGTTTTAATTTGTGCAGGTATACCCATGATGGTCATAATGTCTAGCAAATTACAGAATCAGCTTTTTCAGAACTCAAAGCAGTTGCCCATTGAAATCCTGAATAAGTATCAATGGTATGGTGTACATATTTCAATTTTCCATATTCTGCAAAGTAAAACACATACATCTGCCAGATTTCATTCCTCTGAGTACCCTTTGGGTTACATCCTGCTGGTAAAAAGAACAAGTAGGACATTTCCTTACAATTTCTTTGGCTTGTTGCTAGGTTATGGAAAAATCCTTTTTAAAACCTTTACGATTGATATGATGTTTTTAATGAAATTCTGAGGCCTGCAGCATATTTCCTATCAATAATTTATGAATCTCATCATTACCTTGTGCTAGAGGTCCTGGCATACCTGTATGGGTTTGGATGTGAGTTATATATAAGGGATGCTTCCTATTCCAGATTATATCTTGTAACTGAATAAATAGTGAAGTTAATTCTGACTCATCAGGGATAAATTCTGCAGTCTCAATATGTAAGACCACTCTTTCAGCATACTGAGAGTCAGTAACTATGTTGAGAGGTTCTGAAAAATCCATTAATACCAACAGAATAGCATACAACTCCGATTTTTGAACCAAATTATAAGGACTTTGAACCTTTGACTAAAATTTTCTGATTTGTAACCCATCTTTCCTTGTTTGTTTGCATGTGTGTAAAATGTACAGGCTCCAGATATGTCTCACTACAATGTGAGACAGAATCCAATAAGCTGTCTTTATAAATTGAATTCTATCACTTTTGGGGTATTTGCTGTTAATCTCTCCCCCAAAATTACTGTAAGCTCTTTGCCAATGTTTATACAGTTTTTACTTATATGACTGGGTATACCACACTTAAAGCATTTGGTACTCTGGGGCCTTCTTCCATCTCTGGAAACTGCCTCTCCTATCCAAACCTCATTATTACGTTTAGGAGACTCAACACCATTGGTATGCTGAATCCATTCTTCCAAAGGAGCTGATCTAACCTTTAATGGTGTATGTATTCTTTTGCATTCTGTATTAGCATTGTCAAATGCCAAGGACATAGTTAATACTTGTCTTAACCCTTTATTTGACAAAGCTTTGCTTATAGCTGTGGTTAGCCTTTGTAAAAAAATCAGTGAAAGGTTCTTGTGGTCCCTGAAATATCTTTGTGTATACCTCAGTCAATTTCCCTGGTTCTGGAATTTTCCCCAAGTGTTCAGAGCTGTTGTATGGCATAGGAATATTGTATGTTCATTGTAAGTGGCTTGTACATTTCTATCAGTGAAACATCCCTCACTAAGGATTTGATCTTGGGAGATCTCAAAACCTCTGATCTTACCTTGTTCCAAATTGCTTGCCTCTCCTCTCAACCAGCTTTTTCATTGTAACTGCTGGTTATATTCTAGAATGGCTAAAATTGACTGATTCCAGTCTTATGGTATGATTCTATTTGAGGTGACCACAAATTTAACAACTGTCTTACTAATGTTGAGTGTATACTATTATGTGATTACTGCTTCCTTTATATTTTAAAAAATCTCTCATTGAAATAGGTTGTAATGTATAGTCTACATGTGGCTCAGGGTTTCTATCATCTGTTGGCCTCTCACAGATGATGACAGGATAAGCCATTGTGTGAGAGCCATCTGGAGATGTTACAAACTGTATGGTCTTGCCCTTCTGCTTATTAGGTCCCTTCTCATCTTTATTGAGAGTTTCTTCCAGGGCTTAGAAATAAACATCTAGGGTCTGTCCCAGTGAATGAACCTCTTCTGTTGTAATGGATTCCAGATTTCTCATGGCATCATGCAACCTTTTATGTTCTGAAACACATGGTTCCATAGACCTTATTTTATCAGTTAATGATAATATCTCTTCCTTATAAAGTATCTGAGCAGCAACAACATTACCCTAGAGAGCTATCATTCTGTCCATTCATTATTCATACTTGTTATCAATATAATAAAATCTGTTTATACATTTATTATTAATGGAAAAATCCCAAACTAAATCTTTGGATAAATTCCAAACTTGTAAATCCTGGTTAGCAGATTCCAGAGAAAGAATCTGTTTATTCTAGTCTGTATTGGTACCTTGTAAATCCTGGGAAGCAGATTCCAGAGAAAGAACCTGTTTGTGTAAGTGCCCATTGCTACCTTGTAAAACCTGGTTAGCAGATTCTAGAGGAAGAATCTCTTTATTCAAGTCTATATGGGTACCTTGTAATCCTGGATAGCAGATTCCAGAGACAGAATCTTTTTGTGTAAACCTCCATTGCTACTTTGAGAAGCCTGTATCAGTCCCAATAATTACTCATCTTTGTTATTATTACTAAACCAGTATTTTAATGCTATGGGAATTATTATGATAAATGCCAGAATGGTATATGCTAAATATGCCCTAGAGGAAGATTGTATATTTCTCATACTATTTCATCCATCATATAAACAAAAAGGCTCTTAAATCTTTGTGAAATAATGTTATCTGCCATATTTTGAGAAATATTTAAAATTTTTAAAGAAAATTTTATTGATTTGTTTATTTATTAATCAATTTTAAGGTGTAAAATTATCCAGTACTCCTATCTGCTTGTGTTTCCGTCCTTGCGATGGTTTTTTGGGTGTTGTGGTGCAGTTCAGCCAGCAGGTGTCGCTGGTGTGACACTAAAGCAGGTCCTGCTAAAGTCTTTGGCCTGTTTTAGCTTAAACAGGCTACAGAGCAAGTTCAGTAATGGGGCAGCTGTGGGCATATGCTGACAGGCACTCATGGTGTAGCATGGAAGACCTGTGGCAACCCAGGCAGGCACCCATGGTGAAGCTGGGAAGATTGCAAGCTGTTGACCAAGAGCCAAACTTAGCAGCTCACTGGCAGGCAGAACCACCAGTCTGGGGGCTAAGCTCGTTGCGGGACTGGACCCAGCTGCTCCCTTGCATGGTGGGGATGCAGTGGTTCCCTTGCACCATGAATGGAACCGCACTGCCACAAAGGTGTTCACTGGTGCCCACCTGCGCATGGAAGTGGACCCACCAGGTATAGTCAGTGACTATAAGGAACCCAGTGGGGGGAGGGGGGTTTGTGCCTGTGAGCTGGGGAGGAGGGAGGGAGGGAAGGAATGGTGGTACCCATTTGGTTGTAGGTGGAATGCCTAAGCACTGGGTCCCCAGGAGGGGCGGAGATTTTAAAAGATACAGGGAAGCATGCAAAGTGTGTCATAGCAGCCAGGGAGTCTGAGAGCAGAGGCCACCCAGGTGTTTGGAGTTTGCCCCACATTGGGTGCCAAATATAATGACAATTAGTGAGGCAATTCCACATAGTTTATCTGGTAATTAAAAGAGGTTTATTTTAGGGGTAACTTACAGCCTTTAAGGGATCAGCTACAGGATCTGGAAGAGATGAGGTGCAGCCCAGTGTAGTTCTCTGGAGAACTCTGACTTGGTCTGCAATCCAGCCTACAGGTCCATGAAGAGCCAAGAGAGCAAGCAGGTATACATCTTGGGTCTTCAGGGGTCTCGTCTCAGCCACATCCCAGGGGCAGGTCATAGGCAGGTGTGGCAGTTACTTACTGCCATACCAGGGACAGTGTTTCAAGGTCAAAGCTGGAACAGCTACTCTCTACAAAGTATGGCTTCTGAGGCAGGCTCAACCAAAAGTGAGCTGAACACTACCAGCTGGGGGTCAATTATTCAAGCACACAGGCTTCTCGGGTCCATTTTACAGTCAAACCACAATAAGGATCATTTCAAAGGGAAAACCAAAGCTATTGATTAGAGTCCTTGTTGAACTATGTGTGAAGCCATTAGACAAAGTTAGCTGAGTAGTAAAAGTAGGGAACCATGGAGTTGACCTGGGCTAGCTTCCTTGAGCATTTTAGGACATGAAAATTATTGTAGCCACCAAAATCTAGTGGTTTAATTTTAATTAAGATACTGAAGAAAAGACCAGGCGAAAGAGATAGGCAGTGAAATAGAAGGAAAACTATGAGAGATGTGTCCTAGAAAATATTTCCAGTAGGGGTGATGATCAACTCTGAAGATGCTGGCAACATTCCACATCAGGCAAGGAAAACCACACCTAGAATTTAGACAAGGTGTGATCTAGGCCAGAGTAGTTGAGGTGCAAAGTTGGGGTGGGGAACATGAGATTAGATTGTATTCAAGAGAGAATTTGAGAAAAAAATTAAAATAATAGTTATAAATAAACCTTTAAAGGTTTCTTTAATTGAAAAATAGAATAGAAATTAATTACTCAAAGAAGTTTTGGCAAAGAATATTTTCCATTCTGTAGACAATGTCTTCACTGTTTATTGTTTCCTTTGCGGTGCAGAAGCCTTTAATTTCCTGTAATTCCATTTGTCAATTCTTGGGATATGTCTTGTGATATTAGAGTTCTTTTTCAGGAAGTCCTTATCTGCTTGTCTTAAATAGCTTGATTTTTTCCTCTAGAAGTTTCCAAATTTTAGGTCTTACATCGATACTTTACATTAATCACCTTTAAGTTAGTAAACAAATTTAGAATGCTTACCATAACAAAAACTGAGAACTGTTGGGAGAATCTTGAATTGCTTCAGGGAAGGGTAAGAGATATCCTTGATCATGATAGTCTTGCACCCTCTGCTAATGAGTGCTTTGGCTACTTGAGGAGGATTATACTTCCATATTGTTAAGACACTTAGCATAAGTTAGAGTTGCTACTTCTGTGATGAAAAATCATTCCCAAAATCAACTGGGTGAGAAAAGAGTTGTTCACTTCACTCACAGTACCATATAACAGCTCATCATCAAAAGCAGAAAAGTCAGGAACTCACATAGGGATAGGGCAGGAACCTGGAGGCTGGACCTGATGCAAAGGGTATCGAGTGCTGATGATCACTGGCTTGCTTCCCATGGCCTGCTCAGCCTGCTTTCCTATAGAACCCAGGACCACCAGCCCAGGGAAGGTACCACCCCTACTGGGCTAGGTCCTCTCCCATCAATCAATAATTTAAAAAATGCCCTACAGGTTTCTCTGCAGCTGGATCTTATGGCAGCATTTTCTCAGGTGAGGGCCCTCCTCTCTGATGACTCTAGCTCATGTCAAGTTGACATAGAACTAGCCAGTACACATATGAACTTTAGAATTATTTTTACTAGTTTTGCAAAAAGTATAGTTTGAGTTTTATGGAGATTGCATTGAATCCATGTTGCTTTCAATAATATAGCCATTTTTTACAATGTAATTCCTTCAATCATGAGCATGGGAGGTCTTTCTACCTGCAGTGTTACCATCAATTTCTTTCTTCAGGATTGTAAAGTTTTCATTATAAAGATTTTTCACTTTCTTAGTTATGTTTCTTCCTAGGTATTTCATTTCTATATTTCTATATTTGTTTGTTTGTTTGTTTGTTTGTTTATTTATTTATTTATTTATGAGTCAGATATATTTTCCCGATTTCTTTCTCAGCAAGTTCACTTTTTCAGTGTGGAAAGTCTGCTGAGATTAGTAAGTTGATTTTGTACTCTACTACTTTGGTGAAGTTGTTTATCAGTTCTGAAGGTTTTCCTATGGAAGCCATACAGGTCATGTAACTATAGAGTTATCTAGAGATGTGGATATTTTGACTTCTTTAATATATATAATATATTATCTATATCTATCTATCTATCTATCAATCTATCTATATGTCCCTTTTATTTCTTTCTGTAAAATTTATAAATAACTGCAAAAATTACAGGACAAAACTTAAATCATCCAGTAAATAAGTGGGCCAATATACTAAGTAGACACTTCTCAAAAGAAGAACCATAAGTGGCTAATAAATGTTTGAAAAGGATGTTCAATACTCTCAAATGTCAAGGAAATACAAATTAAAATTGATTTGAGATTACATTTCACCTATATCCAATGACTATCGAGAAACAAAAACGCAAGGAGGAGGGGCTTTGTCTTGCCTCAACTGAATGTACCAGGCTTTGCAGTCCCTGCTATGGGATGACTTATCCTTTTGGAGGAGGGGATTGGGAGTGGGAGGGGGTAAAAGGAAGGTGGGAGTGGGAGGTGGGATGAGAGGGGGATCTATGATTGGTATATAAAATGAAAAAAGTTTTAAATTAAAAAAATGTTAAAAAATGTGGAGAAGGAGAACATTTGTACACTATTGGAAGGAATGTAAGATAATGCAACAACTATGGAAGTTTCTCAAAAACTTAAACCTAGAACTATTCTATGACCCAACACTCTCATTCATGGCTATAGGCCAGAAGGACTCTAAGTCACTATACAATGTAAATGCTTGAATATTTATGTTTATAACTAAACTATTCACAATATCCAGTAAAGTACCAGCCTAGATGTCTATCAACATATGGAAAGACAATGAAATAATCCACTTAAGCAAAATAAGTGAGACTCATAAAGACAAGCAAGGTTATGAAACTAGAAGAGGGAGTTTTTTTCTCTTCACTCTTTGCTTCTTGGGGGCCTGCCACCCAGCTCCCAAATATCTTATTGTCTCTTATTAATGCCTGGCCTTATCTTGGCTTATTTCTAGCCAACTTTTCTTAAATGATCCCATCTACCTTTAACTTCTGGGCTTTTATCTTTCTCTATTCTTTTTACCTTCTACTTTTTACTCCGTGACTTGCTGTGTAGGTAGGCAGGTGGCTGGCCCCTCATGTCCTCCTCCTTTTCTTGCTCCTCCTTGCTCTCCCTCTCACCAGATCTCTCCTCCTATTGCATTATTTCTGCTTGCCAGCCCTGCCTATCCTTTCTCCTACCTAGCTATTGGCCATTTAGCTCTTTATTAGACCAATCAGGTGTTTTAGGCAGGCAAAGTAACACAGCTTCACAGAATTAAATAAATGCAACATACAAGAACAAAACACATCTCTGCATCATTAAATAAATATTCCATAGCATAAACAAAGGTAGCACATCTTCAACTAATATCCCACAACAAGGAAGATCTTAAGAGAAAGTAAAAGAATACATTGACAAGCAAGCAGAATGAGGACTATTTGGGGCAGTAAGGGAACCACCAAGAGAAGGTCAGAAGTTAAGTATGAAGAAAGTCCAAGGATGAGTAATAACAAGTGTCCCAATGAAACCCATTATTCTATATGCCAACTTCATAAAAATTTATGAAGAAAAAACTATAAAATATAAAAAACAAAATTATAATATCTAGGCAAAGATTGGGATCAAAAAAGAAATGTTAGAAAATGAGGAAGATAAAGAAAGGTTATACACTGATGGAGGTAATACTGGAAGTTTTGGAAAGGGAAAAATGATATGCTTACAAACACAAGGCAAGAGAGAACTTGTAAACAAGTGGAGGGTGTCCTTAACTGGTGCACAAATTACTCAAGACAGAATATGGGAAACTGTTGCTAGAGACAGATAGCTGGAATAGAGAGCAGTTTTCTGTTTACTGGTGAAACCAGTGGTGAATACCAGCTAGGTTTACAAGCAAATACTTTAGAATTTTGAAGATAACAAGGAAAGTACAAAACATTAACCCAGAAGGCAAGAAACTATGGATCATGAGAATACAACTAAATTCTGTGGTTTAAATTCAAAGTCAGAATAGTTGAGATTTAGTTCTTCAGTGACTCATGTTTTTTTTTAGGGGAATAGGCAGAGTAGCATAAGAGTCAGACCTAAACAACTGTATGGTTTGAAGCAATTAAAACCACACAATAGGACTAGAATGATTTCTTGATGTGCAGAAGAGACTTGTTCTCATGACCATGAATCCTCATGCAGATATGAGAAATGAAATATGAGAGAGAATGGTGAAATATCTGACAAAATAAATGTGTGGACCTTAGATCACAGAATTTTTGAGTCTAGGGTACTGGTGATGCTGTCCTTGATACCAATGTAATGGAAGTATCAGTGATGGTATGCAAAGTTTAGGAAATGCCCTTAGGAGTCAGTAGACACTAAGCCTTTCAGAGAAATGTGGTTGAAAGATGAGAAGTCAAGTTATTAGGGTTGTCTTAAAGTATGGAAATCAACAATTGGACTAAGTTTCCTAGACATTTCTGTCTCAGTGGGTCAATTTATTAGGGATTATGTTGGATCTCCAAAACCCAGGTAAAATGTCATGCTAATACACATCAGTAAACCATCAACGGAGATGTAGAGAATGGCAGATCCATGAGTCTTTTTGGCCATCCATCAACCCCATATTGTATGACCTGGGTTTAGTGGGAGGCACTGTCTCTAAAGAAAAACAACTAAGGAAGGTGGAAAGTAACTGAGGTAGACACCCAGTGCCAACCTCTGGGCCACATACATCTGTGTGTACACACATACATATGTAAAGAAGAAAATCAACAGTTGTGATATGAATTACATTTTCATGTATTAACTTTATATCAAGTTATAATTGCCCTGTAAGTGGGAGTGACTTAAAGCTTGGCAAATGATTTCAACAAAGGAGAACTGGACTCAATTTATTTATTTTACATCCCAAATGCAATTTCCCCTCCCTCCTCTTCACTCATTCCCTCCCTCACCTTCCTTTCATCCCCTCCTCAATCCACTCCTCCTATGTTTTTATTCAGAAATGGGCAGACCTCCCATGGGTATCAACAAAGCATGACATATCAAGTTGCAGTAAGACTGAGTACCGACTCTTATATCAAAGCAACTCAGTATAAGGAGTAGGTTCCCAAGAGCCAGCCAAAGTGTTAGGAACAGCTCCTGCTCTCATTGTTAGGAGTCCCACAAGAAGACCAAGCTACACAACTGTCACATATATGTAGTGGGCCTACGTCAGTCTGATGCAGGATCCGTGGTTGTTGGTTCAGACTCTGAGTTCCTATGAGCCAGGTTAGTCATTTCTGAGGGTTTTATTGTGATGTCCTTGACCATCCTGGCTCTGATAATCCCCCCTCTCTTCAGCAGGGTAATTTTGATCTGAAATTCAAACCTGGATTCCCAGGGATGTAAAGGGAAAATGTAAAGGAAGCAACAGAGTGAAGCAAGTTTGAAAATAGGCCACCTAGGTCTAGTCTCAAACATTGCAGGGAAGAGTAGTAATAAAACATCCATGTAGTTGGAAGGTTTCTCTGGTCCTGCCAAGCCCCTGCAGTCCCGCAGATGCTTATAAAATAATCACTCAGAAGCTTATATTAATTATAGCTGCTTGGCCATTAATTAGCTCAGGCTTATTATTGACTATCTCTTACACTTAAATTAACCCATAATTCTTATTTATGTTTGTGGCCTGGTACCTTTTCTCAGTTCTGCCTTATCATTTTGCTTCCTCTGTGTCTGGCTGGTGACTCCTGACTCAGCCTTCCTCTTCCCAGAATTTTCCTCATCTGCTTACCCCTCTTATTCTTCCCATTTGGCTACTGGCTAATCAGCATTTTATTTATCAACCAATCAGAGCAACACATCCACCTGCAGAGGTCACATTGTGGAAAAGGTGGTATCTTCAGGGAAGGGTCAACTTTAAGTACCAGCAAGAAGATGATGTGGAAAAATTCTGAGAAGAGGCTGAAAGTAAAGAGACTTTTATTTATAAAGATGGGAGACAAAACCAGGACTATACAGCCCAGAAAGAGATTAGAAGAGATAAGACGAGTGACCAGGGGCCCTTTGCTATGGTGGTAAATACTATGAGAGATAATTGTTAGTGATAAGCTTAGTCCTATGTGGTATAGGAACTTTGAGCATCAGTGGTGGATAGAGGTAAAGGATCCATGTAGAAGGAGGTAGCTTGCTGAGGATCATTGCATGGGATGTGTTTTGAGTTAGGCAGTGTCAAGTTTGCCCTGTATCTGGAAGCTTTCTCTTGAGATGTGTGAAGTTAGAGTTTTCCTGCCTGGTGCAGTCAGGACAAATCTCTCTTACCTCCCAGTCTCACAGTCGTTCAGACCCAACCAAGTAAACACACAGAAACTTATATTGCTTACAAACTCTATGGCCGTGGCAGGCTTCTTGTTATCTACTTCTTCTATCTTAAATTAACCCATTTCTGTTAGTCTATACTTTGCCACATGGCTTGTGGCTTACCAGTGTCTTCACATGTTGCTTCTCATGGCAGTGGCTGGCAGTGTCTCCTCTGAACCTTCCTGTTCCCAGCCTCCTCCTCTTCTTTGTCCCGCTTACCCTATCCTTCCTGCCTGGCTACTGGCCAATCAGCACTTTATTTCTTTTAACCAATCAGAGCAACACATTTGACATACAGAACATCCCACAGCACTTCCCCTTTTCTTTCTTTTTTTTTTAAAGCAAGGTTTTAACTTTTATTTATTTTATTTTATTTTATTTTATTTTATTTTATTTTTCCAGAGCTGAGGACCGAACCCAGGGCCTTGCACTTGCTAGGCAAGTGCTCTACCACTGAGCTAAATCCCCAGCCCCGGTTTTAACTTTTATATAGTAAAATTTCAGATAATAAAACAATTATCAAGCAAGAATTACAGTTATAATATTAAAGAAGATATCCTATCTGTCTTATATTTGTGAGTCTAAGCTTTTATATCTAGCTTATCTTTTATCATAACTGAGGAAATTATAACTATCTAGTCTTCAACCATATCAAAGGTCTCAGATGGATATAATATTACCTGAGAACCGGGAGAAGGATGCAAGCATTTTTTTGGGAATCTTGCAAGAGTAGACAGAGACAGCTGGCAGCCTGGACAGTCACCTAATGTTCCTTTGTAAAGATGGGGCATTTGTCTTCAGCCCACAGGTCTAGAGTGTCTCAGTCACTTCTCTCAGTGTCCTGTAGAATGTCTGGCAGTTTCCTCTGCAAAGCAGGAACCTGAAAGACCATTTTGTCAAGCAAAGTTTAGTGGTAACCTTTTTATGGGTCCTACATGTCCAATCAAGCAGTCCAGGCAAGAACATTTTCTTGCCCAAATAGCTATTTTTGCCAAGGTGAAGATAAACTCCATATGAAGTGTCTTCAATGCCCATCCTCCTCTCTGAAGTAAATTGGTACTGCCAGGAGCAGACATGTCTCACTGTCTAGAAAGTCTAAATTTTAAAATTAGTTTAAATGCCATATTCTGTAGACCTTTGAAGTGTTTGAAGATTACCTGTCTATCTGAAATATCTCTGTGTATACCTAGAAGACTTAACTAACATGGCTATGAGTATGATTATCATAGATGACCAATTATTAATCTATTTTAATTATCCATTACAATTTTAAATGAGCTGTACAAACATAATACCTTAAACAAGAGTAGAAATATACACACAGTATAACAAAATTAACTTTAAGTTTGTATCAATAGACTAAAATCTATACCAATGTAAAACATTTTAAACAAGTTGTTGCTCTTTAGAAGTAAGTTCCTTAATCTACCCTTTCATACTATTATATCTATATCATATCCCCTTTTCTTCTTTAGAAAGAGATCATATTTATAATCAACCTGCTTTAAATAAAAATATTGGTTTTTTTTTCTGTCCCACACCAGAGGGCTCTTTTGATTTGGGATACAAAAATCTCTTAACCTTTTCTTTTAGCAGTATGTCTGGGTTTAGAGAAGGAGTGAGCCAATTCCATCTCCAAAGCCAGCTTGATAATTTCGGGAATGTGGGCGTAGTTTTTCTTACTACTTCCTGCTGGAGGGGGGCACTGTATCTTATGGGAACACAAAGAAAATTTTAGGATTATGGAGTAGTCGGTGTAAACCTCTGAGCCAGTTGTCTTGAAACCATTCTGGATGTTGGATCATCTGGGCCATGGTGTCATCGGAGACCTTTCAGGTAGTCTTGGCTGATCAAACCTGATGTATCTTAATCTGGAACAAATCCACAGCCTCTGGCTTTCTGTGGAAACAAAAGCAGAGACTCTTTTCCAAAGCAACATATCCTTATATCCAAATTTTGAAGTCAAGGTACTTTTAAAATTTATATATTTGTTTAACTCAAAAGCTTTTACGATCAAATCTTTTTCTGTAGTTAAAAATTCCAAAGACAACATAAACCAGATTCTCTGTCTAATCTCCATCTTTATAAGATTGAAACGCCACTGTGGCTGCGGGCTCCACCCACCTCAGCTTCCCAACATGGCTGTGGTACAGTTTACCTCTAGCTCTGGGTCTGGAGCCAAGTGTACCATCAACTAATAGAAGCAGTTCTATCAAAGCAGTGCATAGTCCAGAAATTTTTTTTTTTTTTTTAACTAGCAAAGGCTAAATTTACCATACAGCAGAGTAAAGTGCCGCTTGTAGATTTCTCATTCCCGCCACACTGCAGGTCAGACACACACGCCAGGAACCCGCCATAGTAGCTCAAACGGGCAGGCTGCTGCTAACTTGAGAGAGACAACTAGGAAGCTGTTTTCAGCTCTGTTTTAGAATTTTTTTTTCAGGTTTTAGGTAGAAACTCTTGCCAACACGTTGGGCACCATTTGTAGTTAGAGTTTTCCTGCTTGGCCCAGTCAGGACAAATCTCTCTTACCCTCCAGTCCCACAGTTGCTCAGACCCAACCATCAGACCCAACCAAGTAAACACACAGAAACTTATATTGCTTACAGACTGTATGGCTAGGGCAGGCTTCTTATTATCTACTTGTATGTGTGAAGTTAGCTACCCAAGACTCTGAATCCAAATACTACTGCAAAGAAAACACACTGGGAACATTTTTATATTTTCATTTTGCAGAAACTGGTTGCTTTAACATTTGTCATCCATGAATGTGATAGAATGAATGTGGCAAAGTATTGATTGTAGAATGTGCCAGGTATGCCATTTCCTTACTCCAGATATTCACTTTTTACTTGAAAGACATGGAAATGCTTAGCAAGATGTAGGTTACCAGTGCATACCTGCAAATAAGCAGCAAATACCAGTTCCTTTCAAAGTCTACCATACTTCAAAGTCTGCTATTTCATCACTACTTCTGGACAGCTCTGAAATAAATATTGACAGACTTGAAGAAAAGTTTTTGCAACCCTTTTGATCTGTAGCTATTCACATGATATTGATCTCAAAAGGACTTGTGCAATAGTTCTCTTCTGACCCTTACTGTTTTCTCATGAGCAATTTCGTTGACTTAGGACTTGAGGAGATGGAGTGAAGCAGAGGAAAATTTTCTTTGGCCTCAGAAAACATTCTGAGATTTCATCAGGACAGCTTTTGTCCAGAGTTGGAAAGATTCTTAGCTAATATGTCTGATTTGATCTTCATTCTGTGCACATATTTCATCCAAAGCAAGTGTGTGTGCTCTAAGTGAAATGAATGTTTGAGAAAGCCATCATGAATTTATTCAAGCCATCTCCTCAAGCTGAATGAAAGCACACCCATTAAAATGATGGAACACGCTCAATAACTCAGCACCAATGCTTTCAGAAGCCAAAATTATGCAAAAACATGGATATGATAAGATAAAAAGGTCAATTATTAAATCTACTTTTAAAAAGGAACTATTTGTTTTAAATAGAATAAGTAATGAAATTTTTGTCTGAGTTTATTAGATGTCTCTGGACTGGACATTGTTATATATTAATATTTTGTCTGAATCTGTCTAATGATAATGGAGTAGACATTGTTAATGTAATTCTTGACTATATACATTGTATATATTTATTGGATATAGTTTTTCTTGTATTAGTTATAGCTTTTTAAAATTTTAGACAAAAAAGGAGGAAATATGGTGGTATTGTGTTCCCTGAAGTATTGTGCACTCTAATAAACTTATCTGGGATCAGAGAACAGAACAGCCACAATATTAAACATAGAGGATAGGCAGTGGTAACACATGTCTTTAATCCTAGCCTTCCAGAGGCAGAGATTTACCTGGATCTCTGTGTGTTCAAGGATACAGCCAAGCATGGTGACTCAAGCCTTTAATCCCAGGAAGTAATAGCAGGAGACAGAAAGGTATTTAAGGATGAGTACAAGGAACTATAGCTAGTTAAGCTTTTAGGCTTTTGAGCAGCAGTTCAGCTGAGATTCATTCAGATGAGGACACAGAGGCTTCCAGTCTGAGGAAACAGGATCAGCTGAGGAATTGGCAAGGTGAGATGGCTGTGGATTGTTCTGCTTATCTGACCTTCCAGCATTCACCCCAATAACTAGCCTCAGGTTTGATTTTATTAACAAGAACTTTTAAGATTCAAGCAACAAGAAACAACCGCATGTTTATTTAGAATGTGTATCTTTTACAGTGTGGTGGTGCATCCTTGGTGATTCCAGCATTTGAAAGGCTGAAGCAGGAGGATTCCACATTCAAGAGCCAGCTCGAATACATAGGAGGATCTTGTCTAGAACAAATAGAGCCTTCCCTATGACTTGTTGGATCTGAATCTCCTCTGTGGACCAATTTGTAGTAAAGACCCCTCAGAAGTTCAAGACTCAGATAGGAATATTTGAAGCAAATTTTACAGCCTTCCTAGGCTCCCCACACACTTCCTAATCCTTCTTCTCCACTCTTTGCCTACTCCTAATATTGATATGTTTCCAAAAATTAACAAGGAATACTAACAGTATGTCACATGACTGAGAAATAGAGACTAAATATATGTTATTACAGTTTTATTGAATGTCATGTAAGAATGATCCAAAGGTGACAATATGTACATATGCACGCATGCATAAAGGCACACACAGAGACACACACACAATAGGGGAGGGAGAGAGATGGAGAGAGAGAATATGAGTCCACATAGCGTCAGCTACATGATATTTGACAAAGATCCCCAAAAGATTAACTTGAGAAAAGAATCTTCAACAAATGGTGCTAGAAAAACTAGATGTCCACATGCAAAAGAATGAAATGAGACTCATATCTATAACCTTGCACAGAAACTAACTTCAAATAGATCAATGATCTAAACATGAAACCTGAGATACTGAAATTGATCAAAGAAAGCATAGGCAGTACCCTACGTGATATGGACATAAAAAAATGGAACTTCCTGAATAGAACTTCATTTGCCCAAGAATGAAGCCAACAGTGGACAAGTGGGACTTCATAAAACTAAAAAGATTTTGTACAGCTAAAAAAGAATCAACCAGGTGATGAGGAAGCCCATAGAAGTAGAGAGAAAATATGCTACCTATATATCTGGCAGATGTATGGGGGATTAATATCTAGACTGTATTACCTTGATACATTCCCCCTATGAAGCCAGTATTATTCTGATAACAAAACCAGGCAATGGTACAATGGAAAAGAAAAGTAAATACCAAGTTTGATGAACAGAGATGCAAAAATTCTCCACAAAATACTTGCAAATTGAACTCAGGCATATATTAAGACATATATTATGACCAAGTGGCTTCACCCCAGAAAGGCAAGACTAGCTCAGCAACTGTAAACCAATAAATGTAATACATAATATAAATAACTTAAGGACAGAAAAGACACAATTTCAATCGCTGAAAAGGCATTTGGCAATGTTCAAAGTGTCCTCATGATAAGCATCCTGGAGACATTAGGAATAGATCAAGCATATCTTAGAACAATAAGGCTGTACACAACAAGCCTAGAGCCAACATTAAATTAAATGGAGACAAACTGGGAACACATCCTCTAAATCAGTAACAAGCGAAAGAGGCCCATTCTGCCCTTTCTTTTTCAACATAGTTCTCACATCTTAGCTTCAGCAATTAGACAAGTGGAAGTCATTAATGGGAAGAATATAGGAAAGGAAATTGTCAAGTTATTTTTTTCAGATGGCATGATTTTTATAATTTAAGATCCTATTGAGTCTACTAGCCAACTCTTAGATATCATCACCACCTAAATTAGAGATGCAGGATATAAAATCAATATAAAAACCAGCAACCTTAATACATGTCAGCAATGTGCTCTCATAGGAAAAAATAAAAAAAAAAGGGCCTTTCATGATTTCTCCAAAACAAAAAAAGCTTAGGTACAATCTAACCTAAGAGATGATGATTGCACAATGACAGTGGTTATTTGAGAGGCTTCCTTCATCTACCTGTGTAATGTTTTTATTTTGAGTTCATTATGATAAAGTGATTTTATAATTACATCAAATATTTTAAGGACTCTATCCAGGAACTAAGCAATGATGCAAATGTTCATTTGGAAATAAAACAACCTTAAAATTTCAAAATTACATTGGCTTCTTTTCCATTGGGAAGAGTTTTAAATACCTCACATAATATGTTGTATTTATATTCCCAAAGAAAATAATGTGCAACCAATACAACTGAATAAAAACTGCAAATCACTTCTAAAAATGAAGGATATTATTTTAGTATCAGTGTAAGATAATGTATAAATTCTGAGAAATTTTTAATGCAATCTTGAAACACAGGAGTCAGGAGTGAATTTCTTGCTAGATCTTTGTTTGGTTTTTGCAATTTGTGTAGGACAGTGACCTGAAAAGATAGTTAATCATCATCAGACTGATAGGGGAAAAAAAAAAGTTGAGTGACTTTAAAGAGGGAATTTCTAGGAGGATAAATGTTGACCATGCCACAAGTGCTATAGAAGTCTGAGTTCAGGTAAGACATTTTGAGACTGCTTTCAACATTTCTTCAGTGTACAATATTTCTGTCCTATACAAAGGGAAGCTTTTGGGTGTTTGTGGTACATGGTATAAGTTGTTTGGCTTGTATCTTCTATGCAGCTTTCAAAACCTGTTACCAGTCCATTCAGGAGACAGACATGGTCCAGGTTTCCACAGTCTCAAGTTATAGCAAGTAAGAGGCAATTTAAAAATAGAGTTGGTAAATCTAGTTGGTAATTTCACTGAAAATTTTTACTGTCAAAGTAAGTTAGAGCATGTGGATCCCCAGGTCCACAGGGAAGGTGAAAGTGAGTCCCATTTACCTTCTCCTCCTTGGTTCCTTGGGCAGAGTGGCTCTTGTCTATGTTGCATTCATGTGACACATGAACAGTAAGTGCAGACATACAGTGCAGAGGTTGGGGGATTCTGACCTGCTTCCTCTCAATCTACCCAGGAAGACTGTGTTCTCTTTAGGGAATATTAGCATGGTACATTCAGATGTCTGTAGTCATCTGCAAATGTTCTTTGTTTGAAATACTCTTGTCATTTAGAACCAAGAAACAACATGTTCAGATAAAAATACATTCCACACCTCTAAATGAGTCTTCAAGTTCCAAGGTACAGAAAATGATGCCATCTGTTTCAGACCAGACTGACCTTCTTACCTCCTGGTTACTTATAAACCAGTTTAAAGCTTACTGTTTATGAGAAACTTGGAACACATGTTTCTCTTTCCACTGTTTTTCTGTGTATTTCCCTCCAAGGTCTAGAAGTATGCAGAGTTACTCTGTCTGAGAAAGGAGGGGGAAATGTAGAACGTGATGCTGTGATGCTCAAATGGTTCATTCATCCTTGGAATACAGAACTAGAGTAGTTGTTTTAGTAGAAGTAATGAGAATATTGAAGAGAGGTGATTGGGGAAGATATACAACCTGTAAATGAAGAAGATTTCCGGTTAGGAAGAAACTTCAAAAGGGTGGAGAGCAATCTTCTTGAAGTGGTGGCTACATGTGTGGAGAGCTTTGGGAGTAGATTGAAAATAAAACCATGAACAAGAGCTGGGCTTAGGTTGTGAGGACACCAGATGGGAACTGTAAATTGTATTTTGCATGGTACAGGGATCTCTGCAATATTCTAAGGCCAGATGGAGTGTGTATGTGGAGGCAGGCAAGGATGGAGGATAAGAACTTCATTCATTATAGGATGAACTTGGATGGGGGAGTTGAGACAGCTGCCTTTAGGGATTTGGGAATATATGAAAAACATAGATGTAAAGCAAAGCAAGACAATCTACTATACAAGCCATGCCAACATGAGATTACCTTGTAAAAGCTATTTCCTAATGTTTAATCTTGAACAAAGACATGCATAGTGAAATGCTAGAAAACTTATTGAAAATTTCTTATGACCTCAATATAACACATGATCGATTTTCTGCTCCTGCCTCTCCACTCAGGAGCTGAACAGAAGCACACACTAGGTTGGCTGGGACATTTAAAAAAACGGAATGACTGTAGTTCACTTATTTGTTTATAGGCGTGCATTTCTGTGGTCTGCATAGGTTTATAGTTTGCCAAAGCTGGCCTTGAATTGACAGTCCTACTTCTCTGTCTCACAACTGCTAGGATGACAGGCATACACCACCAAGTACAGCAATAACCACATGTTACAAAATAATGTGACAGGAATACATTTCAAAATATGTGGGAAGTAGAGAGCTAGTGTTACATTTTTGTGTGTTATATTGTTAACAAATTCACTACTTAAAATATGGCAAAGTCTAGTCAAGGGTTCTTTCATGCAAAACTGGTAAAGCCTGCAAGAAATTGAATTCATTCCACAAAACCCACATTAAAAAAATCTAGATGTGGTGGTATGTGTTCATGATCCCAGTACTCATGGTAGAGACAGGTAGATCCCTGGATCTTGCTTTTCAGCTAGCCTAGTTTACTTAGTGAGCTCCAGGCTGGTAAGAGTCCCTGTCAAAAAAAAAAAAAAGAAAAAACAACAGCTGATGTTATCCTTTGACACACCCCTCCATACACACACACATACACATGCACTTGCACATAGATGACCATGCACACATTCATACACAAGAAAAGGAAAAAAGAAAATTAATGAGTAATATACACAGTTGACCCTCCTTATTTATAGATTGTGTTTTATTGAATTTCCTATTCATGACATCAAAATGAAGAGTGCTGGTGCTTTGTGAATCATTAGCTTGAAAGCTTGGGTCACAAGGTTGTCAGTGGAGGGCATAGGTGACTTCTTGGTGGAGGTCCTAGGAGGTAAGGCCACACTTTGCCGTTTGAGTGTCAACACAGGATCTGTTCGCAATGTGTAATTTTGTAAATATTCTGCATTTTTGTGTCAAAGTCCAGTCAAGGATTCTTGTAGCATGATTCTTAAAGGTACTTATTAATAAAGACAAACCTGAGGCTATCAGGTTATTGGGGTGAATGCTGGAAGATCAGAGAAGCAGAACAAGCCACAGCTACCTCATCTCGCCAGTTTCTCAGATGATCCTATTTCCGCAGACTGGAAGCTTCTGTGTCCTCATGCCAATGACTCTCAGCTGAACTGTGCTGCTCAAAGCCTAAAAGCTTAACCAGCCAAATTCTTTTAGTTTCTGGTCTTCATGCCTCATATATCTTTCTGGTTTTACCATCACTCACTGGGATTAAAGGCTCACTTCTTGGGATTAAAGGCATGTGTTACCATGCCTGGCTGTTTCCAATGTGGCCTTGAACCCACAGAGATCCAGAGGGATTTCTGTCTCTGCAATACTAGGATTAAAGGTGTGAGTGCCACCATTTTCTAGTCTCTGTATCTAGTGGCTGTCTGTTCTCTGACCCCAGATAAATTTGTTAGGGTGCACAATATTTTGGGGAACACAATACCACCCACCACAGGTTCTTTAATTCCAAAGTGCCTAAAAGAGACCCAGCCTATACTTTTGAGAGAGAGAGAGAGAGAGAGAGAGAGAGAGAGAGAGAGAGAGAGAGAGAGTGTGTGTGTGTGTGTGTGTGTGTGTGAAATAACCTTCAGGCTGCCTTGACCTAGTATTTTGTTCGTACTACTTCATTGTTAATGATTTTAGCATATACTCAGGAAAAAACTTTTCAACAGAAAGGTCACCTATTAGTTAGTTGATTAAACTGTTGTGACACAGGTGTCCAGGAATCTGCCCTGATGTGTCCTCTAGAATCGGTGTTTAGATGTTTACTAATTTCATGTTCTAACCAACTTTACAGGTTGTAACTAGCATAATGACAATAAACTGTACACTTACCACATAGTAAACACACTGTATAATGAGCATATCCCCCAAATCATGTTTATATTTCTCTTCATCTATAGATATTTTAGACACACAAATATGTCTTCAGGCACACATGTGTAAACAAGGGTATGTTTTCTAAGTCCTAGTGAACAACACATTAGTTAACAAAAATGAACTAAAGGAAGAAACTTGTTTATTTTCCTACTCTTAAGAACAGTAGTAGGTGGTGGCACATGTCTTTAATCCCAGCACCCAAGAGGCAGAGACAGGTGGATCTCTGTGAGTTAGAGGTCAGCCTGGTCTACAGAGCTAGTTCCATGAGAGCCAAGGCTGCACAGAGAAACCCTGTCTCAAAAAAAAAAAAAAAAAAAGGAATGAAAAACACTTAAAATACAATTTCTCTTATACTTGACACCAAGCACATGTAGGAATTTACCCTATAGGTATGGCAATTCATAAATTTTGTTTCTCAAATGAAGTAATTTAGAGCATCCAAGTTGCTAATCCACATGGAATTGTTAAAAGCAGTATGGGCAATGCAGCCCATTGTCTCTGTACAAAGGGACATGATACCCCTTTCTACAGATGATGTTTAATGTATGCAGCAGGAAAAGGAGCAAAGGATGGTGTTGATGATACAGTGCCATCCTGTTATAAAGGAAAACACTATTTAATCAAAGCCTCGGAAGACAGTGATAAAGCACAGGGAAGATTTTTGACTGTTTTTAACCTCTTGTGTTTTCAGTCATCATTTCTCCTGGAGAATAAATGCGACATCTCAAGATAAGTCAAACATTGCCATGTCCCTGAAGTGCCTGGAACATACCTTATACACGCGGTTCACCAAATGTGATCTTCCCCTCTGTGAAACTGTCTTACACTATTGTTGTTACAAGTCATAGCATGATTTTTTTTCTGTTTATTTTGAGAAACTGTTATATGCAAGGCACTATTTGGCACTTTATAAAAATTTAAGGACAAATTTAATGTGTGCTTTCCTTTCTTACGCCATATAACCTAGACATGCAGAATGATATTAAAATCGTAGTTTCTATAATTTAATGTTTTCATTCATTTCACATATAAACAAATCATATTGTACTTGTTGTTTTAAATTTTTCTTCATAAATTTACCAATTTAAATAAAAAAAATCTCCCTGAGTTTAGAATGTCACATTTTTCTTTCTTAATTTTGTGTCCAGCATTTACCTGGTTCAGTGGTAGAGAATTAGTAAGCGCTTCATATCATATGATAGAAGGGTTGGCTTTGGCATGTTTTTTCTCATTCATAAATTGTATACGGTTAAAGTCAAATAAATGACACCTTTTCTCTCTCAATAGGTGATCATTTCAACTGAATTATTTATCAACAGTGATTGTAGACATTCTCATCACATCCACTATTCAATCATGGATCAAACTCAGCATTCAACCAAAACAACAGAGGCCCAACCTTCAAGAGCAGAGAAAACAAGGCACTGTGATGGATTCAAGGTGGGACGAGTGTCACAGTTCCAAACAAAGATAAGTAAAGAGGGAGTTTTTACTTATAGAAAGGAAACAAGTTATTCAAAAGAACATTATGTTTCAAGTTAGAACTTTCATTGAAGTATAAAACTTTAACAACATGATCTACATCTTGATTTAAGTTTTTTAAATTTGGGTAAGGTTTCCTTTGGTGATATTTTTGACATTTGCATATTCATTAATATTGGAAAGTTAGCAAGACTTTGATATCCTCACTGGTTCTGCCAACCAAGAGATCTTTATAAATGTAGTTAAAATAAAAGGTTTGTATGTGTGATATGTAAAATATTTTTAGAATCAACCTAAAATTTTACAGAATTAGCATCTATAAGTTATTTTATAATCTCAAACTATTGAATTATTATTTCCTTATTATTTTCTCAGTATTTTTTAAAAATTCTGATAATGAAAGAATATAGTCTAATGACAGAGAATTTGGCATTACTAAACAGACCTGGCACAAAATCTAGTTGAAAACTTATTAAAGTATTTTTTTTTCTTATCTGAAGACACAACAATTCTGACCTTTGTTTTTGTTACAAAACTATGGGTAATCAATGACATAGGGAACTTCAAACACAGGAGAAAGGTTTCCCTTTATGGTGTGAAATGAAGAAGCCACGTCATCAAAGGGGAAAAGCCACCCTAATCACTCACCTTATAAAATAAAAATGCATGGGGGTGTGATGGGGGTAAGTGTGGGGAGCAGGAGAAGAGGAGGGAGAGGGAACAGGTTGGTATGTAAAAGGAAAGAAAATCTTTTTTTTAAATAAAAAATTCTAAAAAAATAAAATAAAAACCTATGGATAGACCCAAGACAAAGCCTCAAAACCTTGCCAAGGACAAGACATCAACTATGGGTATCTCCAGCAGGTTAAGTTCCAGACCTAGCTGAGGTTGAGGTCTTCAGTAGCTAAATGCAGACAGCAGAGATAATAATCAGTGGCAAGAATGTTGTTAAAAAAAAAAATCAGTCCCTTTTAATTTTGTCCAGGAAACATAAAGTCTATTTGTTTTCAGTAACTTCTGGCAAAGACTGTTCTGATGAAATATCTGAATAATGTTTAAGCAGAAGGAAAGTCCTGAGCAGTTGCTGGTTAATATAATGCAGTGGCAATGCATCTTGTAGTTAGAGTATTTCTTCCTGGCCCAGTCAGGACAAATCTCTCTTACCCGCCAATCCCACAGTCGCTCAGACCCAACCAAGAAAGCACACAGAAACTTACATTGTTTAGAACTGTATGGCTGTGGCAGGCTTCTTGTTATCTACCTTTTCTATCTTAAATTAACCCATTTCTGTTAGTCGATACTTTGCCACATGGCTTGTGGCTTACCAGTGTCTTTACATGTTGCTTCTCATGGGGGCGGCTGGCGGTGTCTCTCTCCACCCAGCCTTCCATCTCCCAGAATTCTCTTCTCTCTTGTCCCGCCTATACTTCCTGCCTGGCCACTGGCCAATCAGAACTTTATTTACACAGAGCAATATCCACAGAAGGCTGGGGAGAGACAAATACATGAGGCTATGGGGAACATTCCTATCTAAACCACCACAGTTGGGGATCATAGTCTGGCCCGAGGAAGTCCTATTGCACATCCTATCATATCAACTCTGTCTTATATCACTACAGTAACTGGATTTATATAATGTTAGTAACTGTGGGATTCTATGGGAAGTTTAGAATTTGTCACTGGACTATTTACTTCTGTTTTCTCTATGTATTTGGAAATTTATCTTCATAGCAATTCAATCAGCATGAGTCACTCATCAGGTTTTCACTTAATCAAGCCCATGACATGCCCAACCCACACTCAGGACTGGCATCCACAGATCTAGTGGGTACAAATGTCTAAGAGTAAAGCAGGTAATGAAGTCACATAGCAATATGTTTTGATATATGGTTACACTCTCTCAACCTTTGCATTGAGCTACCTAGGTTCCAGAGAGCTTACCACTCATCCTCTCTGCTCTTAAGATTCTTGTACCTCTGTAGAACATCCTTCTACAGTACGAACTATTGTATTATCACCTCAAACCAACAGAAGACAAGGGTAAAATTCTCCTTTTCTGCCTTTATTCCCAATTTCTTTTCTAGACCAGTGTGAGTGAAGGATGCAAATTGTGTCCTTATCCTCTGCACAGCACATATGTAACCTTCCTCTTATCAATGACCCAACTAGATTAGTACTTCTTTTAAAAACTGATGCATGTGTCTTGACATATAGGATTGCTCAAAGTTCCTTGTTGGCATTTGTGTTCCTTCAGGGAATTAAACCTTCTGCAAATTTAAGCACACATACAATGACATAATATTTTTTGTATCTAAAAATTACATTTGCTCTGCCACATTATCCATTTACCCAACCATGGCAACCAGTAATCTTCCTATAATCTCCACAGTTGCACCTTTACATAATGTCATATGATTGAATTCAGCTGTACCAGACTGGCTATTATTACTTAATGGTATGCCTTCAGGTTCTTTGGAGCACTTTTAAAAAATGAGTTTATTGCTAATTTTTTTGTAGTAATTAACAACACTCTACTGCTACTTTATTTTGCTGTGTGTGTACTAGAAGACATCGCAGTTGCTTTCACATTTTATAATTATGAATAAAATTGCTATACACATCTGTGTTCAGGGTGTTTGTTTGTTTTTACTGCTCTTGACTAAATGTCAAAATGTGATTGCTGAATTCTATGGTGACAGTGTTAGTTTTTTGAGGCATAGTTTAATCATCTTCTAAAGCAGCTATCTTGATTATTGTTGTGTGACACTATTCTCAGCAAGACATGAGCAAATGTCCAGTTACTCCAATAGGGAACCAACATGTCAAAGTACAAGATACCCACAAAGTCCAACTTAGTGAACCATGAATTTTATTGGGTTTTATTTTATTTTACAGGAATATGGGTGAGGAGTCACTTACAAGAGCAGAAATGACTCAAAGACAGCTGTATCACCAAAGCACACTCTAGAATGTGACAGTCGATAAGGATATCTCCCTCAAAAGTGGGAGGGGTAGTATGTTCAGGACTTTTCTGGTGAAGCTTAGAAGCAGTACTCCTGGGAGAAGGCATAAATGATTCATAAGAAATTTTCCATCAATCCAATATCCCCAAATTATACAAATATTAAAAGTCCCCCAAGTATACAGCTGGCAGAGATAAAACCCAAAGGTGGCACAGCTGCCATCATGTGGCTCAGCTTTGCTGGGTCTTTGTCAAGCAGCTGTGCTGGCCTTATGACTGTTGTCATTCCCATCAGATATGGCTGTGCCCCTGAGAGTTCACATTTTCAACCACAAGCATGTAGCAGAGAGTCAAGCTGGAAATAGTGCTACATATAAACTCACAAAGCCCATCTCCAGTGACTTCCTTCCTCTACCAAAACTGCACCCACTAAGCCTTCCCAAATATCACCATCACTGTTGACCAAGTGTGGAAATAACTAAGACCATGGGAGACACTTCTTATTCCAGGCACCTTACTAAGCAGATGTAAGAGACTGTTTTTGTTTTGTTTTGATTTGCTTTTTTGTTTATTTTTAGCAGATATACCTTTGACAAGTTCATTCTCTCTCTCTGATGCTTCTCAGTCTCCTGAGAGTGTCATTTATACAGAAGAAATTCTTGGTCATAATGGAATGTCACCAATCAATTATACTTTCATGATTATACCCATTAAATTGCATCTTAAAAGGCATCATCAAATCTCAGAAGGTGTAAGCTTTCTTCAGAGTCACCTCTGTGGGAAATATCGTTTATGCTCTTCACTTAAGTCTGTGGTCCATTCCGAGTTAATTGTTGTGAAAGGGTTTAAAATTATCTTTTCCCAATTACTTTTCCTTTGTTCCTCTGTCAGTTTCTGCGGGTCTATGTCTGAGCTCTCTATTTTGTCTCTGATCCATTTCTTCATTCTTCCACTAATAAAAACTGTCCTGGTTGCTATAGATTTATAGTCAGTCTTGAAGTCAGGTACTGACAGTCCTCGAAATTTATCCTCCTTCAATATTGCATTCTTCATTCTGAGTCTTTTGTCTCTCATATAAACTTATAAATTACTTTGTGGATGCCTACTAGATTATTTGCTGGATTCAACTGACAGTTCATTAACTGTATGTGTGAAGCTGAGAAGAACTGACATGTCAGTATTTCAGTGCACGAGTATGGAAGAGCTTCCATATGCTTTATAAATTTTCTTCCATTTGAAATTTGTACTTTTCATCAGACTTCATTAAATTTACATAAAATCACTTAATTTTCAGAGATGCTAATAAAAATAATATGCTGGTTTTTTTTTTTATTTCAAATGTCACTTTTCAGTGCTGGTACATTGGAAACTAATGACTTATGTATAAACTCTTCCTATGATTACTTCTCAGTTCTATTCATTTCCTTAGCAATCCTTTGAGATGGTTTGTAAGGATCATCATGTCATTTGAAAAGATAACTTCCTCCTTCTTCCTTAATCTTATAACTATTATTTCTCTTCTTGTCTTATTGCATTAGTCAAGGCTTCCAGTAAAAATGTTGACAAGCAGTGGTAAGACTGGATTCCTACTGTGTTACTGAACTAGTGGAGAAGCTCCTACTGTCTTACTATTAATGGGTGTAAGTTTTTAGTGAATAATTTTTAACAAGTTAAATAATATCCTCTCTATAATAAATTCACTACTTACATATATGCATATACATGTTCCTTTTTAGCCTGCTGATACGATGGGTTCATAGAATCTTCTTGCATATTGGACATAAATATCTTTGGTCATAGTGTTTAATTATTGTTATGTATCATTTTATTAAATTTGCTAATTATCATGAAATTTTTTTCACTATGTCCATGAAAGATTATGGTCTGCCATTTTTTTTTTTGTAATGTCTTTGTCAATTTTGGAAATGTGAGTAATGAAGTACTAATAGGATGAGAAGTGAAGTATTCATACTGTTTCTATACTCATACAGACTAGGGGAAATTGGTACAATATTTCCCTTAGCTAGTCAGATGGCTTCGCCAGTGAAATTATCTGTACCTGGTTCTTTCTATTTGGGAAGTTTATTAACTAGTAAATCAACTCTGTAAAAAGATATAGGCCTGTTCAGATTCCTTCTTTGTCTCATACTCTGTGCAGATTGTGTTTTTCAAAAAATAGTCACCTACATCATTAAAATTGTAAGCACAGTGTTCATAGTTTTTCACAGTATTTCTTTTAGTTCTTTCAATGCCCCTGCTGTCTGTAGTGATGACTCTTCTATGCCCATGTTGTCTGTAGTGACAACTCTTCTTTCCAATATTAAATTGTATCTCTCCTCTTTTCTTCATAGTCAATCTAGTTAGAATCCTACAAATTGGATTTCAAAAGAACTGGCTCTGCTTATGCTGAATTTAAATTGTTCTTTTCCTCATTTCCCATCACCAGTCCTTAAATATTCATATTTCTTTCATATTTGTCTTCTTTTATAGTATATATATATATATTCAATGCTATAAAATTCTGTCCAGATATTGCTTATTGCTTTAGCTACAATCCACAGATTTTTTTTAAAGATAACTCTCTTTTCTTTTCTTTTAAATATTTATTTATTATGCATACAGAAGAGGGCGCCAGATCATTGCAGATGGTTGTGAGCCACCATGTGGTTGCTGGGAATTGAACTCAGGACCTCTGGAAGAGCAGACAATGCTCTTAACCTCTGAGCCATCTCTCCAGCCCTACAATCCACAGATTTCAATAAAATGTATTTTGCTTTCATTTAGTTTAAAGTGTTTTAATTTTTTCTTGAAATTTCTTCGTTGACATGTGTTGTTTAGAAGTCTGTAGCTTAACCTTCACATACTCTGACATAGTCATTTATTTATATTGTCAATTTTCATTTAATACCATGATGGTAGAGAAAGTTTTTGTTGTTGTTTGCTTGCTTGTTTTTACTATTATTTAAAACTGGTTAGGGTATATTTTATGGCTCCAAATGTGGAAATATGGTCTATACTGGTGACTGCTCACTGGAAAATTAAGAAAAAAATGTGTATTCATATCGCTGTTGTTGACTGCAATGACCTGTAGCTATTAATCCACTTTATTAATGATGTGTTGAGGCCAATTGTAATTTTTCTACTTCTGTCTGCTGGATTTATCCCTTCCTCATAGTGGGGTCATTTATTTCTTTTTACCAATCTACCAGTTTTCATTTCAGGTAATTTGCTATCTTATAGACAAATACATTGATTGCTGTATGTTCATTGAGAAATGACCCCTTTTCATAATATAGTGCCCTTCAAAAATCATTGACAGTTTTCCTTGATTTAAAAATCTGTTCAGTCTGAGTGTAGTTTAGCTATGTCTGATCTCTAGCATAATGTAGGGAACACACACACACACACACACACACACACACACACACACGTGTGTGTGTGTGTGTGTGTGTGTGTGTATATGTGTGTGTGTGTGTGTGTGTGTGTGTGTGTGTGTGTGTGTGTGTGTGTATGCCTACAGTTAGTTTCTTATAGATAACTGAGTGGAGTCATGTTTTTTGAATTACTGTCCTCAGATTTTCAAAGGGAACATTTGGAGTATGACATTAAAAGAGACTCCTGATAGCTTGTATTAAAATTTACTATATTTTCCCATGTTTTTTTTCTGTTCCTGCCTTTGTTCTCCTCTTCTTATCTGCCTTAACAGTCCTAAGTAAAACTTTTATTATAATTTAAATTTTTAATTCTTTTCTTTTATAAATTTTGCCACAATGTATCAAATGTACATTTATGGGTGTCTACTTTCAAATAACATTATGCCATTTTACAGATCATTTAAGTCCCTTAACACTGTTAAGTAAACACTGTTATTTCCCTTATCTAACACTTGTATCACTTATGTATGCTCACAAGCAAATATTTGTATAAAGTATATACCAAAGCATGAATGATACATTTTGGCTATTCCAATTGCAAGAAAATTTAATCTTGGGGCTGGAGAAGTAGTTCAGTGTTTAAAACCATTTGCTGCTCTTTTGTTGCCATTACCCACACGGCAGCTTACAACCACCTGTAACTCCAATTCTAGGAGATCAATGGCCTTTTCTGGACTCTGTGGCACTGCCCATATATGATCCAAACTCATACATGTAGATAAAACATTCACATCCAAAATAAGCTAGAAAGTTCATTTTTAAAAGAAAAATTTTACTCATTTGGATTAGATTATAAAATCCATAGTGTTTATATTACTTTCATTCCTTTTGGTTCCTTTTAAATCTATCTCTGTGTTTCTAATGTATATTCCGCCTCTTCCTATATAACTTGTTTTGACATCTTGCAAAGTATCTTTACTGGCAACTAATTAACTCAATTGTTGTTTGTCTGAAAAACTATTTCTTGATGGTGAAAATGAGATGATAAGGTGTGTGTGTGTGTGTGTGTGTGTGTGTGTGTGTGTGTGTGTGTGTTAAGGTTTCAGTGAGCTTTGATTCTGGATTTTGGCATTTCTTAGCTATTTATTGTTTTATTTTATTTTGCTACCCAACATATAGGTGGTACAGGGTGATAACTCTGAGCTGGAGTTGGATACTTGCCTCCCATCACATAGATTTGCTTATGGCTTAGCATTTATTCATTCCTTTATCTCATCATGAAGAGATCTTCTCCTCAAAGCAAGCCCTATTAAGAACAAAGGGATGGGTTTGGTGGTGCACATAAGTACTCCCAGTATTAGAAGTCTGTGAAGCAGGACTGTAAATTCAAGGTCAGCCTTGTCTATATAGTAAAACCCTATCTCAAAAGTTCATAAACAAACAAATAAAACAAAAAAAGCATGAATCTTAAAATGTCTTAATAGAATCAAACCTGATGCCAGGTATTGGGGTGAATGCTGAAAGATCAGAGAGACAGAAGCCACAGCTTCCTCACCTCCACAGTTCCTCAGCTGATCCTCTTTCCTCAGACTGGAAGCTTCTGTGTCCTCATCCCAATGACTTTCAGCTGAACTGTGCTGCTCAAAGCCTAATAGCTTAACCAGCCAAATGCTTAACCAGCCAATTGCCTCTAGTTTCTGATCTTCCTGCCTTATATATCTTTCTGCTTTCTTCCATCACTCCCTGGGAGTAAAGGCTCACTTCTTGGGATTAAAGGCATGTGTCACCATGCCTGGCTGGTTACCAATGTGGCTTTGAACTCACAGAGATCCAGAGGGATTTCTGTCTCTGAAATGCTAGGATTAAAGGTGTGAGTGCCACCATTTTCTAGCTTCTGTATCTAGTGGCTGTCTGCTCTTTGACCCCAGATAAATTTGTTAGGATGCACAATATTTTGGGCAACACAATACCACCACAGTAATGGGTACTGTTTATTTCAAAATGACCTTTTCTTTCCTCATGCAAAGATTTTCTTCCAAGGTTTGCTATGAGACCTAGTCAATTTCCTAGAGAGAAAATGGTCTGTCGGATACTCTAGGCCTATTGCCAATTTGATTGCACCAACGATGCTGAGAAACATTAGGTGACTGTCCAGGCTGCCAGCTGTCTCTATCTACTCTTGCAAGACTCCCAAAAGTTGCTTGCGTCCTTCTCCCATTTCTCAGGTATTATTACGTTCCTTCTCAGGTCTTTGATGAGGTTGAAGACCAGCAGTTATAGTTACAACTTAGTATGTATGTATATATATATATATATATATATATATATATGTATATATATATACACACATATATATATATATGTATATATATATATATATATATATAATCTTAGATAGAATATATTAAGTATTAGGTTCAGGTTCTTTAGGATAGGACACCCTTTGGAATGATCTTTGTAACATGCCACCTACCCATTCTCTAGACTTCCTTGGATTTTAGTATGTGTTTTTTGCTTGATATTGTTTGCATTTATTGTAATTCCAACTTATCTAGGTCATTATCCCTCATTACTCCTGAACAATATTTGATAACCATTTCTTTGTATATAGTCTTGTATTAGGTTAGAACCTTCTTATTTAGACAAAAGGGGGAGATGTAGTGGGTAGCCATCCCAGCCTTGGCCTGGAAGTTCCAACCCCCATTGAGGCTTCGGTAATGGTCACGACCACAAGGCGGGGCTGAGGGAGGATGCTGAAGACCCAGGATCGAGAGGAGAAGCTCCTCTTGGTTCTGGGACCCTGGACGCTGGAGACAGACTGAGCAGAGTTCTCCAGAGAATACCACAGCTGGACTGCGCCATACTTTTACCAGACCCTGCACCCTATCCCTTCATTTGTAAGTTACCCCACAAAATAAACCTCCCTTTTAACTACGTGGAGTGGCCTTAATAATTTCACCAATAGTTGTCTGCCCAGACAACAGCTCCTATTTGTCTTGGGTTTCTACTTTGACAAACTGTAACTCTCCATGTTTATGGCCCTCTTCTCCAATCCCAGTGCCTGGTTTTCCATGAGTCCTCCTGTCTTGGGAACCCACGGTAAGTTGGTTTTTCCATTCTTTTCCTTCTTGTTAGGATAGGGTGGGAACTTCTTCCACCTGGAAGTAGACTCTACATATCCAAACATTTTATGTTCACAGTCAATATCTTATCAATTCTAGACTTACTCTTAAATTTTTATTATGATTTCATTAGAGTGCAAATAAGCATCTTATTTTACATATATGAATATTTTCTTAGTCGCTTTTTGCTAAATTTAATCATAATATTGTTGTAATAGATGGTGTAGTGTCTTTGGAAAATTTCTAAAATTTCCTGATCTGTTGTTATATCATCAATAATCTATTTGAAAAAATTGTACATTTGTTGAAGTGTTGGATACAGAATTCTATGTCCAACAGATCAGCTTTATTTCTATTTCTATACAATTTTTTGTCTTTTTTTAAAATTTATTCAGAGCTGAGGACTGAACCCAGGGCCTTGCACTTGCTAGGCAAGTGCTCTACCACTGAGCTAAATCCCCAGCCTCTTTATTCCTAGTGTTCTTCATATTTGCCATATCTTAGCAACACTGGCACACCAGGCTTTACTGGAGTTGACAGAGATGCATTACAATTTCCTTTGGTGAGAGTAGACCTATTAATTTTCCAAAGTTTTTGAAGCCACTGAGTGAATTATGGCTATTTTTATCTTTTAGGCTGGTATATATGTCTATATGTATCATAAAGCAGATTTCTTCTCTGCACCTAATGATGCTTTGTAAGTCTATTTAGCCTGAATATCCTCCAAAGCTCTTAACAATATTTAAATTATTTATTTTCATATGCATGGATTGTTTGTACACACAGTGCCTCAGAAGGCCAGAAGAGAACATTGTGATCTCTGAGAACTGGAGTTATAGATGATTGTGATCCACCATGTGGGTGCTGGAAACTGAACTCAGATCCCTGGAAGAGCAGATAGTACTCTAATCACTGAGCCATCTCTACAGTCTCCTGCAAGAGCTTTGTGGTAGTTGTATTTTCTTACTCTTTAATGATGACAAAGTCACATTACTTTTGAGTATCTTTTCGAGAAACATGTCTTTCAGCTTTGTCACCCAAAGCATGGTTTTCTTTTTGTACCTATTTTATAGGCTTAGTTGAGTTAGTTAAATTTTTCTATGAATTGACCAGGGACGTCTTTCAGGATGAAGACCAAGATTTTATGGAAAAGAGAAGGTGAGGACCCTGAATATGAAGAACTCTAGTCACTAGTCAGCCATAGGTTTCTCTTTCCACACTTTGCCAAACATGTTCTGGTTAAAATTTCCTGCCTTCTGCGAGGAAGAAGCTACTCTAGGAGTATAGGAGTGTTGAGGGTGTTACTTCTGGAAGGGAAGTCCCAAACATCATAAACACAAATCTTTCCTTAGCTGCTCTGTTTAGCAGGACACTAAGATGCTGGCATTTTATCCTACAAGGCTCTGGAACCGAAATCTAAGCAGCCAGTAGTTGCCACTAACTTCATACTGAGTAGCAGAGGCAAACAAAAACTGTACACCTGTACTGAATACAAACCAAAATATTAAGTACCTGTGCATCTTACATGTAGCAATTAGGAAGACATTTGAAGTAAGCCAAGACCAAATCCATGGGCCTGGAGGCTGGGGAGGAAGGGAAATGTGAAGACAGGCTTATGCAGATTTAATTGAGCAAGTGTCTGTGTACTAAGTGTTTCCTTTTCTCTTAAAGAACCATGTTTGTGAATGATTCAGAAAAATAATAAATTCTGTTCAGGGCAAGCATTCTGGTACACACCTAAAATCCTAGCAATTGGCAGGCAGTGGCAGGACAATTCTAAATACATGATCAGCCTAGTCTGTATATTGAGGGCCTGTCATTTTGTGTGTGTGTGTGTGTGTGTGTGTGCGCGCGTGCTTTTCAAATCTTACGCAACTCGTATAATTTTTAACATTATATTAACATGATTGTATTAAGGAAACAAAAATTTATTTATGACAAAAATTCATTTTGTAAGTAAAGCTTTTAACTGTAGGAAGTCTGGGAGAGAGCTTAGCAGGAAAGGCACTGCTGAATGAAGATGTTGCTGCCATGCCTGAAGACCTGATTTAACCACGGGAGCTACATATATATAGCAGAAGGAGAGAATGGGTTCCAGAAAGTTCTCCTCTGACGTCTGCATGCACCATGGCATGTATGCACCAACATAAACACAATGAATACTTACTGCTTAATAACAGAATTAAAATACAATATGAAAATGGTGAGAGCCAATGACACACACATTGGTTAGCATGTCACCAAAGCATAAGATTTAAGACTGAGAAGACATCAAATGTAGGTGAAACTCATCAAATGAAACATCAAGAAAGTAAAACTTACAAATGTTGTGGGAAATTCTCCAAGAATTAAAGATCTTTATTTGGCTGTTCACAAAACTACCCCTACCAAATCTCTCTGTTGGGTCAGATCTGCCTGGAAGACGCTCTCTTTTCCCATTTTTTTGTACTAACACTCCATAGATAGCCCTACAGAGCAGAAACTACAGAGCAAAATCTGCCTATGCCCTTGTTCTTGCATGGCCTTTGGTTCCCTCTGGAAACTCAGGTGTCTTCTTTCTTACAGCCTGTTCCCAATTATTTATTCTGTTTATCTATGAGCTCAGCTTTGTAAAGATTTCTTTGCTCATCTTCATTATGGCTGTCAGAACTGACTCACACATTTCATCTCCTAGGACATTTTTTTTTTGAAAAAAATCATTTTATTTATTGTATGTTCATGTATGTGAGGTGTGTGTGTGTGTGTGTGTGTGTGTGTGTGTGTGTGTGTGTGTGTTCAGGGATGCATGTTGTAGTATACATCTGAAAGTGAGAGGAAAACATGAAGGAGTTGGTTGTCTCCTTCTACCGTGTGGATCCTGGGAACTGAACTCAGACCATCAGGTTTGGAAGGAAGTATCTTTACCTGCTGAGCCATATCACATTTTTATGTTACATTTAAAATGTGTACTGGCCTCCTGATGCTGAGCCTGTTTGTATCTTCCCAGATTCTCTCTCTGTCTCTGTTTCTCTGTCTATCTTCTCTGTCTATGTCTTTCTCTGTCTCTGTCTCTGTTTGTATCTTTCTCTCTCTTTGCTTTTCAAGTGCCCCATGCTCTCTGGTGGCCCAGAAGCTTTCACCTGCTCCCTGTTTTTCTCTAATGCTGTGTTTCTTCTTTTGGTAATGGGTAAATGTCTTTGAGCCCCTAAAGATTTAACTCAGATATCAATGATCACATCTATAAAAGCTTCACCTGTGAGGACTTCTCATAACATAGGCTGATGGGAATCAGACTGCATTACATTGTTTGCCTCTAGCTCTTTGTTCTTAGGTGGCTTTAGTTTTCTTGGGAATTTTCAGGGTTTGATTTTACTGTCCATGACCCTTTGCACCATTCTTGACACTGAACTTGAGCAAAACAAGTGCCTTATTGTCATTGCTGTTAATTTTTGTTGAGCAAATAAGTTGCCATCCAGACGAGGCAGCTGAGGTGACCAAAATTGTACAGGGGGCTCAAGTTGTATGTGGAGCTGTCATCAGACTTCAAGCTCAGATCTCTGGCCAAAATAAATGAATAAACCCTTGCTAGGATTGCAAGTAAATACAGATTTTACCTCCTCTTGGTCCTGCCAGCTGTAGTTTAAGATCTAATGGGTTGGAAAGGTGGCTTAGTGAGTAAAAGTACCAACTGCTCTTCCAGAAAATCCAGGTTCAGTTTTCAGCATGCACAAGTTTGTTTTAACCATCTGTAACTCTAGTTCCAAGGAATCCAATACCATTTTATTGTCCTTGTGGGCACTGCATGCACTTGGCACACTGCCATATGTGTAGGCAAATAAAGCACTGATACACAAAAAGTAAAATAACTTAAAACAAACTCTAAAATCTACTGGGTAGCAGTGAACACTTTTATTTCTATTTGAAACCTCACACACAAAAATATACCTCCTATGCTAGTCTTTCAACATGTTTTTATTGGAGATTTCAGTTCTCTTCTTTGGCACTTGACTTCTACCATTCTTTCTCTAAACTTGAGTTCCACATTAAGAACAGGGTTACAGTGACCACTTCAGAATAATACAGTGAGCATAATAGTATGTATGCTATCATCTTGTATCTATATAAATATATCTTATACCCTCATAATGTCCCAGGGGCATTGGGGAACCCTGTACCCAGTAGGTTTATGTCTGTTACCTATTTCTTCTTATAAAACTAATTTAGGGTTTTAATTGGGAAATTCAGGGTGTTAAATGTTTCTTTTAAGATTGAAATCATGAACAATACAAAACCTTGCTCTGAACTTTTGGAAGCTTCCCAAAGGTGGATCAAGACTTTTCCTTGGTTATACTTCTGTCTACATTACTAAGATATCCCTGGATTCCTGGAAGTATTTCTGATATTTTTATGAATCAGAAGCTTTCATAGTTAGGGTTTAGGTGAGAATGTTCTGTTTCTTTGATAATCAAAAAAATACCCTGTTAATACACTAATCATTTATTAGTGTAGATGTCTTGTAGTATCTTGCATAGAAATGTGTTTGACTAAATTAACACAACAGTTATGCTTTTATACCAATGAACTTACAGCAGAGACTTCAGCTATAGAAAAAAAATTAAAGGATGAGGATGGGGAAAGATCAAACTTTTAAAATTTATACAAATTATTACTTCTTGAAGAGATGTTGGAGAAACATACAAGTCATTAAGAATCATTAAAATACATTTTTTTTAAGTTATGAGAATGACATTATATATTATCCTTTTCCTGAACTTAAGTCCTGTGTATTCTGGATAGATGAGCATAATACACATTTAAAGAAATATTTATTTATTTATGTGTGACTAAGTGTATGTCTGTGCTTCATGTGCATGCAGGTGCCCAGAAAGGTGAGAAGAGTGCATCAGATCCCCTGGAAGTAGAATTCCAGATATTGTAAGCAACCATGTAGGTGCTGAGACCCAAATCCCAGTCATTAGGAAGAACAGCTAGTGCTGTTCTGAGTAACCTCCCCATCCCATGCTAATTATTTTAAAAAGTCTGTTATTTACTATGGGGATTCAAGCTGTGATATTCTCTTAAACTATATGAGAGAAGATTAATAAATGCATGAACACAAAACTGTATGATATATGCCTAATAAAGATAATGAAATATTGAGACTAATTTGGAGGAACCATTACCAAATTAACTCAGAGAAAATAATCTGGGAGGAAAAAAGAAAATGGTAAAGAGAAAGAAGAAAAGGAAATTGAGGGCTATAGTTTAAAGAGATTCACAGACAAATGTATATATCAATGGGAGGACCAATAATTGTGCAGCCACACATGAATTAAGAAACTGATTCAAAGTATTTTTTATTAAGAGAACAGGTTTTTTTCCACTGATTAATATAGTAGGTCATTCTTTATTTTAAAAAATAATAAATATTGAAAACTAAGGCACACACTATTACTTTAAAGTTGGAAAAATAGAGCTAGGCATGATGGAACATGTATATGGTCCTTTAAAAGGCTGATACTGAAGAATTACTGGAGCCCAGGAATTTGAGGCCAGTGGGTAATGTGGTGAGATCCTATCTCAGGAAAGAAAGGAAGGAAAAAAGAAAGAAAGAGAGAGAGAATGTGCAACCAACCTCAAAAGATATGAGAATTAAGCAAACTTACATCTGTGAAGAAATGATGCAAATGTTCCCTGTTTGTTTATCAATATCATGTGACTGAACCACGACCTGGGAAGGATAATTGGTCTTCTGCAAGAAAAAGTGCACTTAACCACTGAACCACCTCTCCAGCAAGATTTTGTTATTTTATTCTTTGACAACTTCATAAGTATATTTACGGAGCCAGGGCATTTTAACCCTCCATTTCCCTCTCTCACCCCCTCCATCTAGAGTTCATCTTCTTCCCTATGTGCCCCTCCTACTGGAGACTCTTTCCAAGAGTAGACACAATATCTCTCCTTTGCTGGCTTGATGGGTGATGTCTCATTGTATGCTGTGAATGTATTGCTCTGACTGATGGATAAATAAAATGCTGATTGGCCAGTAGCCAGACAGGAAGTATAGGTGGGATAAGCAGACAAAGAGAATTCTGGGAAGAGAAAGACTGAATTAGGAGTCACCAGCCAGACACAGAGGAAACAAGATATCAAGACAGAACTGAGAAAGGTACCAAGCCATGTGGCTAAACATAGAGAAGAATTATTGGTTAATTTAAGTGTAAGAGCTAATCAGTATTAAACCTGAGCTAATAGCTGAGCAGTTATAATTAATGTAAGCATCTGTGTGTTTACTTGGGGGATGCGAATGGGAGAGATTTTTCCTGACCGCCAGTCAGCTGGGATACAAGAAAACTTCCAACTACCCTGACTGGCTCATTTAGCTTAGCACAGTGACCTTAATGTTCATCCACATGATAGTGTGTGGTAAGATTTCCTTGTAAATGGAGGTTTCTATCCCACATGCCAATTCCCAAGTAACCACTCAGTGCCTTATATTAATTATAAACTGTTTGGTCTATGTCTCAGGCTTCTTGCAAGCTAGCTTTTTCATCTTAAATTAATCCGTTTCTAATAATCTATGTATTGCCATGTGGCCATGGTAGTACCAGTCTGCTTGCGACTTGCTCCTTGCCAAACTCCATCCTTCTTCTCTTGTCTCTTTACTTGGATTTCTCTCCTGACTTTAACCTGCCTTGCAATAGGCAAGGCAGCTTCTTTATTGACCAATGGTAGCAATATATATTCACAGCATACAGAAAGACCATCCCACAGCAGTTTCCTTCTTTTTTAAAACATAAACAAAAGTCTAACATGTATGTGTGTGTGTGTATCCATTTTATTTATTCATCTTACAGTGAAATATGGATTGCTTTCTCCTCTTGGCTACTATAAACAATGCTGTTTTATGAAATCTATTGAGGTCAGAAAATGTGAAGTATTCTACTCAAGATTGTTTTGGGTTAATACACATTTGAGAGGATTTTGTACCATTCCCTCCTTCCTTCCTCCTCCCTCTTCTTGCCTTCAGTCTCTGGCAGTATGGTGGATATTTGTTGTGAGAGCACAGATTTTCACCTTATTTCTCATCTTCTAGGTAATGTCATCAATCCCCTCTTGAGAACACTGTTGGTTATGGGTTCACACATATGGTTTCTATATTGCATTAGCTTCTTCCTTTTTCTAGTTAGTTGTTGTGTCTTAGTTACTTTCCTATAACTTTGATATAACATCATGACCAAAGAAACTTTTAGGAAAAAGAACATATTGGGAGCTTACTGTTCCAGGTAGTAAGAGTCTGTGACCATCATTACAAGAAGCATGGCAGGCGCTGTCAGGCATGGCTACAGTAGTAGCTAAGAGTTTTGAGACACATCATGAGACAGAGAGAGTTAACTTGGAATGACCAAGGCTTCTAAAACTTCAAGCCCAAGCCCCAGTGACACACCTCCTCCAACAAAGCCACACCTCCTAATCCTTCCACAACAGTTCCACAAATGGGGACCAAGCCTTCAAATATTTGCGTCTTGAAGTGGCCATTCTCACTCAAACCGCCACACTCTGTTTTTACCGTGAAAAGGTGTAGTACCTTATAAAGTAATATTTTTCTGTATTTATTGAGATAATCTCATGATTTTGTTCTTTATCTGTTAATGTGGGGAGACTGATTTTTTTCATAGAATGAATCATCCTTTCATTTGTGGTTTGAGAAACTCCCCAGCAAACAATATTAAAGGTTTAAAAGATTCCAATCATTTACTCCTACCATGATGGAATTAAATAAGAAGTCAGTAGAAGAATAAAAGCAAGAAATTTTTTTAATAATCATTTGTTCTTTTTTAAAAAAAGGATTTGTTTTTACTCTTTTTAAAACTGTGTATATACATATGTGTCTATGTGTGTGTGTATTTGAGTACAGGTTTCTATAGTGTCTAGAAGAGAGCACCAGCTTCCCTGGAGCTGGAGATAGAGGGAGCTGCAGGCTGCCTAACATAGCTGCTGGCATCTGAACTCAGGTCTCCTGGAAGAGCAGTACATGCTGTTAACCACGGGGCCATCACTCCAGGCCCCATAGGCTATCTGTTCTTAAATGAACAATAGATTAAGAAGAATTTCAAAGTAATTTTGAAACTATTTGGAAACAAATGGAAGTAAAAACACAGTGTTTCAAAGTGAATGGAGTAGAGTGGGAGCAACGCATGAAAGCAAAGTTGGCTGTGCTGCCCTGTGTGCAGCGTGCTCTTGCATTCTCCCCATGAGGACGCTGGTAAGCATTGCTGCTTCAGTATTCAGGATTGCTGGACCATAATCTTCTCTTGTGTCCTTATCTCATGTATGTATCAAGGTGATCGTGATGACACTGAATGTGGGAGTGTTCATTTGGCTTAATTTCTTTGAGAGAAATTGAAAATGGTTTTTTATTTCTCTTCTAAGTGTTTGCTAGAACTCTCAGTGAAGTCATCTGGTCCTGGCTTTTCTCAGGAGGTGTTCTTGTTATGTTCATGTTTGCTCAAACTTGCTATTGATTATTGGGTCAGGTTTTGTAGATTGTGTGCCTCTAGGAATTTGTTTCAATTTGTTGGTATATAGTCTTTCATAGTACCTTTTACAGTTCTTTTTCTGTATAAGGCCTACACTATGTTTCTTCTTTCATTTGTAATTTTAGACACTTGAGTTGTCTCTCTTTTTTACGCATTCCTTCATTTTTATAATTTTAGGTTTGGTTGATTCTTCTTTTCCTAGACCATTCAGGGGCAACATTAAGTTGTTTGAGATCTTTCTTCTTTCTGGTAACAGTCCACAAACATAATCATTTTACTTTTTCCTTATTTTCACTGCATCCCACTTGTTCTAAAATACTATGTTCTTACTTCCATTTGTTTCCAGATATTTTCTAAAATACTTTGAAATTTCTTTATAACCAATTGGTTGTTCCATATATAAACATGGTTGGGAAAATAATTCATATTTTTTTAATTGTTTAAGATTGCTTTATGCTGGGAAATGATTCAGTCAGTAAAGCATTTTTTCTTGCAAGCATAAGACCCATGTTTGAACTCCAGAACTCATGTAAAGATAACACTGTGGTGATGTGCTCTCCTAATCCCAGAGCTGGCAGGTTGAGGCAGGCTTCCTTGGTGCTTTCTTACCAGCCCTCCTAGAATACTTGGTGAGGTACAGGCCTGTGTCAGATCCTGTTTCTCAAATACACAAAGGTAGGCAATACCTCAGGAATAGCACTCAAATTGTGTGTGTGTGTGTGTGTGTGTGTGTGTGTGTGTGTGTGTGTGTGTGTTTGTAAAGTCCTGTTATGTGACATGACTTGGTTTATTCTGGAGATTATTTATTCTGCTGTCACTCAATGGAGCACTCTCTAGTCCTCTTCTGGCTCTGATTGGTCTCTATAGTGTTATACAGCTGCTCTGTTTCTTCATTCACTTTTCCTATGCTTTATCAATCTAAGGCAAAAAAAAAAATGCCTTGGATTGTGAAGTGAAAGGGAAGCACACGAATGAACTGATGCTACTGTGTTGCTATTTTCTTCTTTGTTCACTCACCCTTCACTTTATGTCCTTGGGAGTTTAATGTCAAATGCATATGTATTACAACTACTGTGACTGTGGTTTACTGGTCTTGCTGCTTTTATCTTTTGCCTTTTGAGACAACTTTTTGAATATATGACCTCCTCTGCATTCTGTGGGTTTTTGTCTTCATAAAACACCTTTCCCTAATCCTTCTTTCCTACCTGGTGTCTGTTGTCCTCAGATGTCTTCCTATATGCTGCCTGTCTATCTACTATCTATCTAATCTATCTGTCTATCATCTATCTATCTATCTATCTATCTATCTATCTATCTATCTATCTATACCTATTGTCTATATGTGTCTCACTATCTATCTCTTTACTGTCTATCTGTGTCTACCTATTCTCTATCTATCATTCTATTTCTAGCTCTATTTCTATGACTATTGAACATGAAGCTTAATAGGAAGTTTGAGGTGATTTAAAAAGGCTTTAGAAAACATTGCAGCCTGCTCAGTGATTATTATCAGATAATTATAAAAATAATTCTATATCAACCCTAAAATGAGGTTACTACATCATGACTTAATAGAACACAGGCACACAGTGAGTCTCTTTAGATGCATTTTTATTTTTATTTTTTAAATTATTGTGGTATTATTTTATGTGTATGACTTGCTCTGCCTTAATGCATTTCTGTGAACCATATGTATGTCTGGTGCCTCTGGAGGCCAGAAGATCTCATCTGGAACTAATGTGGGTACTGGAGTGAAGCCCCAGTCCTCTGGAAGAGCAGACAGTGGTCTTAACCATTGAGCCATCTCTGCAGCCCCAGTTGCATTTTGAACCAATCAGATGCTTCCTTGGCATGCTGAATTTTTCCACAATTGAAATAATTACTGAGAAGAATTGCTTCCTGTTGTTACTTGGCTAATTATCTTTTGATGGTGTTTTTCTTCACTTTTCCTCTTTTTCTGTCTTTCTCTAGATCCAGTGCTTCTCAGAGTGGCATGCTTTTTTTTCTTGCTTGTTTACCTTTGTGTACATTACATATGTTCTTAGTGATTATCACTGCAATTACATTTAAAGGTGCATTTTAACATGATAATAAGCTCAACTGTTTGTAAAACTCTGTTATTGGTGATACAAACTATCCAATTTTGCATTGAGAAATTATTAATTTATAATTAAGGTTTCAAAAGGAAAACTCTTTGTCAGATGGATTGGTGTTAGACCTACTTGCATTTAATAACACAAGGTTGCTCTATGTGTCTTTACCAGGGGGCTATACATCTCCATTGAGTTTTGGTATGTTTGTGTTCATCAGACACAACTTTCTGTCCATCCTCTCTCACTCTGCAAGTTTTGTTATATGCTCCCACACATTTTACTCATATGAGGAAAATACTGACTTCTAAAGGACAGTTTTGTAACTGCAGCTTTTAGTTGACAGGTTTTATTAACTTTTCTCCCCAACACTTTGAATGCATCACTCTACCTCCTTTTAAACTGAATGTTCTTATTAAATAGAGCAACTTAAACAACAGAAATTCATTTCTCCCATTACTGGAGGTTGGGAGGCTGAACTCAAGGTCCCACCAAAGCCAGGTTCAAGTGATGAATCTCTTTCTGGATGTGCAGGTGGACTTCCTATTACGACATCATTGCATAACAGAGCAAGAGGAGTAAGCACTCTGCTTTCTCTTATCATAAGGCCACTCATCCCAGTGTGAAGGTTCAACTCTCAAGAACCAAGAACATCCTAATAGCCACAACAGTATGTGTGACTAAGGACTGAACATCACAATTTGGAGAGACACAAACTTACATTCCATAATATGGTCATATTTTATTATTATAGTAAAGAATTTGCTTATATATGTGGTTGTAGTCTGGAAGAAAAAAATTAAAAAAGAGGGCTTTTTTTTTTAGAACAAAAGGCACTTTATGTATTGATAACCTTTTAACCTATGGTAGTTTGAGTTAGAATGACTCCCATAGGCTCATATTTGAATGCTTGGTCACAAGTTGGTGGAACTATTTGGGAAGGATGAGGACATGTGGCCTTGTTAGAGAAGGTGTGTCACTGGGAGAGAGTTTTGAAGTGTCAAAAAGTCCATACTATTCCCACCTGGTTCTCTCTTGGCCTCCTGGTTTTTGTCTCAATATATGAGCTCTCAATTACTGCCCAAGCAACATGCTCCTCACAATGACGGTCATGGACTAACCCTCTAAAACTGTGAACAAGCCTTTGATTAAATTATTTCTGTAGACGAATTGCTAAACAGTCTTATTTTTAAAATGGAGCCAGATATCAGGGTTAAAACCTGAGAGATCAGAGGAATAGGAAAAGTCACAAGTCAACCTCACCTTACTGACCCTTAGCTTCCAAAAAAGACCTACTTCCTATATACCCATGCTTATATACCTTTCTGTTCTGGTATCTCATCTGCTCTCTCTGTCCAGCTACATTACTTCCTCTTCCTACCCAGGTCTGTCACGTCCTGCCTGTCTGTACAGACCTCCAAACCTTTATGGTAAACTAGTGTTGGAATTTAAGGCATGTGCCACCACACCTGGCTCTTGTTTTCAGTGTGGCCTTGAAGTCACAGAGATCCAGACAGATCCCTGCCTCCAGAGTGATAGGATTAAAGGTGTGTGCCACCATTGCCTGACTTCTATGTTTCATATAGTGGCTGGCTTTTTCTTCTGATCCTCAGCTAAACTTTATTTGGTTGCACTAATAAAATACCACTACAGCTTTCCTTTATAAGTTGCCTTGATCATGTTACCTTGTCACAGCAATAGGAGAGTAGTTAAGACAGTACTTTAGATGAAATGTTAGTCACTCATGTTGTCTGCAACCTCCATTAACTTCCAAGATTTCAAGTTTTCTTCTGGGTTCCCCAAAACACTGCCTTTGAAAAGATTTTGCTAATCCCTAGATTTGGCATCTGCTAAAACAAAGATTAGGCTAAATTGATTATGTAATTATCATAATTGGCTAATAGAGATTAGAAATCAGTTTATTATCTAACAGTGTTGACTTTGCTGCTATAATGATAATCAAGTTAGGAAGATATGCCTTATCTGGACAATGAAGACATTAAAAGAGCAAAGAGAATGTCAACTGCAACCAGGGAAAGACTGATATGCAGTCTTCAATTTAAAACAAAAACAAAAACTGTATCTTTAAGTAGAAAAGCATTTGAGTCCTATAGACAGTGTGTACTCCTTTGATTAACCCTCTCCCCTTTTGCTTTTCCTTAGATATTTTTGGCAGCCCTCTCATTCAGCTATGTATGCAAGGCACTAGCTGGAATCATTATGAAAAGTTCCATCACACAAATAGAAAGGAGATTTGACATATCATCTTCCACTTCTGGTTTGATTGATGGAGGATTTGAAATTGGTAATGTTTATTGCTATTTTACTAACCAGACTTATAGAGGAAAAATACAGTTCAGATATGTTCTGGGACCATGTTTCTCAAACAGGTATAACTGTGTCCTTTCTGCAAAATACAGCAGTATCTCTGGAGTAATTTTTGTTGTCATATCTTGTGAAGCAGTCCCACTGACTTGTAGGAGTTAAAGTCAGTGATATCTCCAACCATGGGACAAACTGATTGCCAGCCACTCTGAAAGGAGGACTTTGAAAGATTGATGTTACACAGACCCAATACTTTCACACTGACTCCAATGAGACCCCACCTTCCCTCTCTCCAGAGGGAAGAAAGGTTGAAAGAGCTATAAAAGTTGAAAGAAACCCCTGATTTAAGGAGCAAAGAACAGCTTGGGAATAATACATGTTGGAGTTTTGCTCTTTAACTCTTGGGGGGGGGGCTTTATAGCACTGGAGATGTACTCTGTTGTCTTCACTTTGATTTTAACATCTTCTTCCATGACACCCCAGCTCCATGCAATTCCCCAAAGGGATTCTTCTCTTCTCTTATGAAGCAGCAGAAGTATAATGCCTCTGCTCCTTTTCTTTTATTAATTAAATTTATTCATTTATTTTACATCCCAACCACAGTTCCTTCTCCCTCATCTCTTCCTATTAACCACCCCCCACATCCCCTCTACACCTGCTTCCATCAGTTATTGGACAAAGGCTCTTTGATGACAATTAGGTAGTCACCAGTCTAATTATAGGAGATGGCTAATATACACTACCTATCCACTATTGGTAGGAGTCTTAGCTAGGTCACCCTTGTAGATTCATGGGAGTTTCCCTTGCACCACATTTCTACCTGACCTCAAAATGCACCCCATCAAGACATTTCTTTAATTACTCTCCCTCTCTCTCCTCCAGCCCAATCCCTCATGCTCCCATTCCTACCCGCCCCCAGTATACCTAGGAAATTTCTTCTATTTACCTTTCTTGGGGAAATCCATGCATCCCTCTTTGGGCTCTTCTGGCTACCTAGCTTATCTGGGTCTGTGGATTATAACCTGATTATCCTTACTTTACAGTTAATACCTACTTGTGAGTGAATATATAACATGTTTCTGGGTCTGGGTTACCTCACTCAGGATGATTTTTTTTTCTAGTTCCATTCATTTGCCTTCAAATTCCCTGATGCCATTGTTTTTAACAGCTGAGAGTTTTTTTTAACTCTTTAATTGTTTGGAGAGCTTCACAGCCATGTCTATTTTATGAATTTCAAATATTTCCTACAAATTGGTGGTCATTTTTTAAAACTTGACATAAGGACATATTTAACACAATATTTTCAAAGTAGTTACATAAAAGAAGACCTATCAGTTTTTCCTCATGAATCCTGAAGTTTTGTGATGCAAAGGATATCTTTTTTGATATTTTAATTTCTTTTATTAGATTTTTTTACATTATAAATATCTTGTCATGGAGTATGATAGATATTGCTTAGGTTAGTGCATCTGGAGCACAGGGTATTACCATGAAAGGCAACTCATTTGAGCAGATACACAGCCATTTAAACTTCAAATAATATTGTCTGTGTATTATTTTATGTTTTAGAAATATTATATATTTTATTGCTGCCTGAGAATTCATTGCAATCTTTTTAATTAAGGCAAAACATTGCCCTTTATAGGTTGTTTTTTCCCCTCCCTCCCTCCCTCCTTCCCTCCCTACTTTCCTTCTTTCCTTCCTTCCTTTTAAATGCAGCCCAGCTTTCTTCAGGCAGGACTATATAGGTGGGAGAATAAAGGGTGCGGAACCAGCAGGATAGTGCTGTTGACTAAGATCACACACATACCTGTCTTCTTGCTAAGCTTATTCTGGTATAGAGCTTCCTCCTTGAAAAAAGTTTTCTTAATCTCAACAGTGAAAACCTAGTTGGACAGGCCATTCTTAAAGTGGTTAAGATCATCTCTGGGTTAGAGAGTTGGCATGCATATTCACTTCAACACACTCACTTATTAGTAGCCAGATCCCAGGAGAAGGAGTAGAGTGGATTCAGCACTAAATAGAAGGGAAATCTGTCATTGTAATGTAGTATAACTAACTACTGGAATATAACTGTCAAATGACTATGGACAGCAGAATACAGACCTGTTCTGAACTGAGCTTCATCCTGAGCAATCACCTCAAAGGATATCTTATACTTTATGCTTTTTTCAATATTCGATTTCCCTGACTCTTAAAAAACAACAACAACAAAAAACTTGTATATGTGTGTGTGTGTGTGTATATAAGTTTGCAAAGATGTTCTCAGAGGCTAGAGGAGGAGATTTGATACCCTGGAGCTAGAGTTACAGGCAGTCATGAGCCATTCAGTATGGTTACTGGAAACCAAATACAGGTCCTCTATAAGAGAGCAAGTGCTCTCAAGCAGTCAGCCATATCTCCAGCCCTCACTTCACTGTTTCCATGGAAGCAGTTACAGTTTCATAATTAGAATTAGATATGTTTCTTCACCTATAGGATTCTTGAATCTGTGATTCCACATTTTATCTTTATTTTTTTTCTTTATTATATCTGTGACCAGTAAGAAGTGAATGAGACCCCATTAGTTGGAAATCTGTTTCCAGAGGTTTCTGCTTCCAGGCTTTAAAAGCTTGAGGTTTGAAGCTCTGAACCCTGAGAACTAAGATCCATTGTTTCAACTTCAAAACAACATACATACTTGTAGCTCTAAATGCTTAGTTTAAAGGCTTGTTGCTCTGAGCTCTGAGCACCGAAAGCCCAGAAGTAGGCAGGTGGCCTCACTCTGCAAGCTCCTGGTATTAACGGGTGACTCTGTAGGTCTCCTCTCCTGACTATTTCCTGTCCTGTCTACTGTTGTCTTCCATTTTATATAATTAAAATATATGCATTTTTCTGTTTTTAAATTTTACAACACTTCATTTTTCTTCTTGGTTTCCCACTTTTTATCTTCTGAATTAGTAATATTACACCTGTAAGGATACTGTGCTTTCTCAGTCTCTCTTCTTTCCAGTTAATTCTTATTTACTTTCTGTTTCTTTTTGTAATTTCATGTTGTATCTTTTTTTTTTTAAATTTTTTACCAAATATTCAGTAAACCTTAGTAACGATCTGTTTATTGTTTATTTCTAATTCCAGGTAGGTTAGAATTGACTCTGCATTTGGATTTCTCCATTTCCCATTGTCAAGCTAGATAATTTACAGTCAACATGACATTTCAAATAATCTTTCCTCTTGGAATTTTACGAAAGCTTTTAATTAATTGACATTCCCTTGCCCCGAGCTCTGCCCCTCTACCTGTTTTCATTCCCAATGTGTTTTTTTATCATTTGTTTGTAGTCTTGCTTGTGGTTTGTTCTTTTATGATATTTTTGTTTGGAAATATTGTGGCAGGTACATATTTGGGCTTTAAAGAATGCCAGGAATGTATAAAAACTGCATTAAGAAATGCTTTTCTCTCCCATTGGGAAGACTTATCTCTATTTGTTTTCATCTTAGTACAATCTAGTCAACTTTAAATTCCTCAAAAAGAAAAAAAAATCTGCTTTAGCAATAATGTCAACCAATTCAAGTATGTTTTATTGTCTCCAAAACATATTCCATAGATTGGTATAAAAATAAATAAATTTTCTTTTGCAACCCAGAACTGAATGTCCCCTATAAATTTTTGTGCCAGTAAGAAGAAATGTGATGACGTCTAATTTAAAGTGTCTTAAGTGTTCATGACCATTGAGGTTCATTCCAAAAATAAAAAGTTGATACTCAAAACAAAAACAAAGGACTTGACAAACAATCCAATGGTTAAGAGCACTTACTGCTCTTTCTGAGGACCTAAGTTTGATTTCCAGCACCCAAATCTGGTGGTTCATAACCATCTGTAACTCTACCTCCAATGGATCTGCCTCTTTTTTCTGGTCTCTCTCTCTCTCTCTCTCTCTCTCTCTCTCTCTCTCTCTCTCTCATGTGCGTGTGCACACACACACACAATATTAAACAAAATAAAATAAATAAACCTACGATAAGTAAATAAAATAAAGTAAGATTACCTCTGCATACTCTTAATCCTATACTTTTCTATAGTTCATTTAATTAAGATGAGTTTCCCCTCATCAGTCAACTGAGGAAAGGGCCAAGTGTTTTCTCTGTTTATTCTGTTTGGGGTCTTCCATTCTACCAGACATACTGACTATAAGCATTTTCTGTGATGAATCAAATTGACATAACTTGGTTTCATTACAGGGAATTTGTTAGTTATTGTTTTTGTGAGTTACTTTGGATCCCAACTACACAGACCAAAGTTGATTGGAATTGGATGTTTCACGATGGGCTTTGGGAGTATTATGACTGCAATGCCTCATTTCTTCATGGGATAGTAAGTATGAGGTTTCCTGTGCCTTTTCCACTGATATGTACTTAGCGATGGGGTTTCACTTCTCTTTCCTTTTTGAGAAACTTCTTAGAAAACTTTATACATGTGCACAATGAAATATTATCACGTATACCCCCTTTCCCCTCCAACCCCTTCCATACCTCCATAACCCCCTCCTAACTTCACGTCTCTGTCCTCCTCCTCAGGTTGTCCTCATTCTCACTTCAAACTTTCCTTTGTACCCTCTAAATCCAATTAGTACATGGGCATGGGCCCACTGCAGCATGGTCAAACTAGTAATGGCCACAACCTCAAAGTAGAGTAATTCTCTCTTCTCCAGAAGCTATCAAATGTTGCTCTCTCCCCAGCAACAGGTGGGGCCTGGAGGTCACCTACCCTGTCCATGAAGGAATTATAACTGACTTGATCTTATGCTGAGAGGAGACTGAATGCTCAGTCCTAAATGGAACTAAAGAGAAAACAGTGGGTTCTGAGATACCAGGACTCATTTCTAGCGTGTGTGTGTGTGTGTGTGTGCGCGCGCGCGCGCGCGCGCACACACACACACACACACACACACACACACACACACATATTATTTAATCTATGCCACATTTGACTTTCTCTTTCTAATTTTCATCATTTAATGTTCCATAAACTTATTTGTCTGAGTGTGGCAAATTTTCATATCCATTAATTCAGCCATTGTTCTTACAACTGCAAAGGAATTCAGGTCAAAGTCAAGTGCTTCTTTCTAAGCTCCAGATTTTCTGCAACAGAGATAACCAGCAGTCCCCAAGATCTTACTCTTCTTACATTCATCTGTCAGTGTGGACATCAATGTCCTTATCCTAGCTGAAGTCAATAATCTGCAGCTCTTGCTTTCAGTTTCAGCTCTTCTGTAACTAAAAGACTTACTTATTGTTTTCATTTCATGGGTATGAGTGCTTTGCTTATGTGTATGTGCAGCATAAGCATGCAGAGCTTGTGGAAACCAGAAGAAGGCATTGGAACTGGAATTATAGGTAGAGATGAGCCTCCTGATGTGGCAAACTGGGGTCCTCAGGAAGAATAGCCAGTGCTCTTCACTGCGGAGCCATCTCTCTGGCTGCTCAGTTCTATTTTAATTCACATTCAATACAAGAACATACTTTTAAAATACAAATCTAGTTTTCCCAATTTTACTTAAAACTCCCAATTTTCTAGAACAGATTTTCAAAATTCAGATCCCAGTTTATCAATAGACCAGCAAAACCCCTTCAGGTTAATGAGACAATCATGTATTGTGACATAGACTTGAATAATATACAACATATGCAGGGAAATAATTCTGTCCTTCAAAAGCATCATTCAAGGTATATATATACATATATATATATATATATGTTTGGGAGTGTGCATATATACTATTATAGGAATACAAAATGCAATTATTATAAGTTACAATAAAAATATTGAAAGCTCTTACCTGTGCATTAATCACATCTAAATTTGCATGTCAATGCATGCTGCTCACTGACTGGGTCCTTTACTGGCCTAGCTCAATTTCCACTGTGCCCCAAAATTGCGAAGCAACTGATAAAACTGCAGTTCTCCACATGTGAGAATGTTTTACTTTTATATACAGTGGCTCTACAGTCTGTGTACTTTTCTTTGCGTTCTATCTCTTAAACTCTTTCTCATCACTGTTTCATCTCACATGCTATTTTTATTTATTTATTTATTTATTTATTCACATTTATCTATTTATTTATTCATTCATTCATTTATTCATTTATTCATTTATTCATTTATTTATTTATTTATTTATTTATTTATTTATTTATTTATTTATTTATTTTTGAGGCAGCGTTTCTCTGTGTAGTTTTGGTGCCTGTCTTGGATCTCACTCTGTAGATCAGGCTGGCCTCGAATTCACAGAGATCTGCCTGCCTCTGCCTCCTGAGTGCCAGGATTAAAGGTGCGAGTTACTGCCACCTGGCATCTCACATGTCCTATATACAGTGAAGTCTCCAAATATCCACCCTATTCTCAACCTTCAAGCAAAGCTAATGATCTCTCTTTTTTCTTTATGAAAACCCAGGACCTTGGTTACTGAACTTACATGTTAGAGAGAATGAAAGTCCTTAAGCACAAATACTATGCATTTTGATTCTAGTTTTGAAGTGGAGTAGAGTACTCGGTATACAATGGGTTATCCAGCATAGAGGTACAGGATAGTTTGTATTTCTTGGATTACAGCATATGTTCCTATTCTGATTTTATCCTCTTTGTTTCTATTAAATACTCCTAGGTCAAGTCAAAGCACATAGAATTTATTAAAGTTTTGGAGTCAGACACTATTAACTCATGCATACATGTACATCCATAAAAGAAAATTAGATGTTTTGATAGGAAAGGTTGATGAATTATCATGCCTTAAAGACCAATTTAAAAACATGACTCTCTAGCTTATTAGATATAATTTACCAGGAAGTTTATAATACTGTCATCTTTAAACACAACCCAGAAGTATTATTACACTCAGCAGTTTACCTAACAGACAGGGGAATCCAGGATTTTCCAACATAACCAGAGTATTGTCTGTCCTAGGCTGGCATCAAGATGATCATTCACCTTGCCCGAGTGATACTGAGGGACCTTACTTACTATTTTACTGTTACCCATTATTTCTCCTAAAATTGAGGCTGGGAAGTTATCAGGGAATTCTCATTAGCCTGGAGAAGAGACTGATACAATTAAGCGGAAAATAGCTTCTTAGGAAAGTGAAAAATTCTTGGTAAATAAATACAATGTTAAGTCTAGTGGTGTCCTTACAGTTACAGGTACTCATCAGAAAATGACATCAACTCTCTAAGCAACTCCACATTGATCTGCTTAGCCAATCAAACTACATCACTCATTGGAGCCTCACCTGAGATAGTGGGGAAAGGTAAGAATTAACGTTAACAGTGATATCATTTGAAACTTTGTGTATTTATTACATCTAAACAAATTCCTATAAAATATATCAGCAACAATTGATTAAAAACAATAAACATTTGACCTTGACATACAGACATAATCATAGTGGAACAGGTGATACTAATGAGCCTTTAGACGTGTCTGAGGAGTAGCTAAGGACTGTTTCAGTTGGAAGTTGGCAAAGACCATTTGCAGTTAAAATAAAGCTACAAAAATTGACTGTGTAAATGTCTGTATTCCCAGAACACAGTAGTTGAAGCAGGAGGATTGTGGCATTGAGGTAAACCTGAGCCTTAATAATATGACTCTGTCTCAACAAACAACTCAATTAAGCAAGAAAGCATAAGTATATAAAGAAGAGAGAAGTGCTTCATGAAAAATATAACTACTCCAGTTGAAGATTTTTTTAGAGTATTCTCATAAGACAATATAGATGTAACACTCTAGATCATCCTACCCGTTATATCAGATACGGAAAGATTAAAAGTAAAAGAAATGAGAAGTTAAATCTTTTCATTTTTTTTGTATTGTTAAGAATGTGTAAATTAATCACTGTTTCTGGAAGTCATTTTTTAACATCTATTAAACAAAAGAGTACGTACCTAATTCTCTGTAATTCTATTATTACTGATCAGCTTTAAGGAAATAATCAATGAGATGCTTAAGACTTATTTATAATTATAGGCAATACATTGCTTTGTGACAGAGAAAAATTTGAAGTATTTTGTAATTATAAATATAAAATTAGGGATTGAAAAGATGGCTCAGCAGTTAAGAGCACTGATTCAATTCCCAGGAGCTACATGGCATCTTACAACCAGGTATAACCAGAGTTCCAGGAGATCCAACACCCTCTTCTGGTCTCTGAGAATACTGCATGCCTGTGGTGTACATACACCCATGTGGAGAAAATATATATTTGTTATATATTATATAACAAGGATGAAGGATATATTCTGATATGCTTGTTCCTCACAACATTATTAAAATCCTGACACAAAATACAACAAAGGGAAAATAAACAGGAAAGTTGTCCAAGCACAGTGCTAGCTATAAAATTGATATATACAAACTAGATACTTAATTCTATATTGTATATAAGAAATACGTATATTTTATGTATGCCCAAAATATGAAAGACAAATAACAAACATTAAAATGGTTTTCTTTGCGTAGAATGATTTCAGAACATGTTGCTTTCTACATGTTTTTTGTTTTCCTGTTGTGTCTTTTTCTATTTTCAACTTTGCAGATTGAACAGGAATCACTTAAAATTAAAAACAGAAAGCCAGAGCAAGCAAGTGGTACATCTCAGGAACAATTAAAGATCTGAATTTGTAGAGTTCCTGGTGTTGGTACTGTAGTCAATGTTTAAAATAAAACAGTTTCTTTTGTTGTTGTTGTTGTTGTATACACAGGTTGTGAAAAGGGATCCAAGTCACACATGTGGATTTATGTGTTGATGGGGAACATACTTCGTGGGATAGGAGAAACACCAATAACACCCCTGGGAATTTCTTATATTGATGACTTTGCAAAAGAAGGGCACTCATCTATGTACTTAGGTAATGTACAGAACATATGAGGCTCAGTTCTTAATTTCTCTGAGTCTAAACTGGAAATAATAGCATTACTAAGTCATTTTTTAAAATTCTTTTTCTTTTCCTCTAGAAGAGCAGCCAGTGCTCTTCACCATTGAGCTGTCTTTTCAGCTCCCTAAGTAAATTCATATTCCTAAAAAGTATTTGGAGAAAAGCATTGTGTAACATTATACATTAAAACCTAATGTATAGAAACAAATGCTTACAGTTTCAACATGGACAAAATCCCAATGTGGAGACAAGAAGTGGGAATGAAGTTCTATCACTAGCTAAAGATCTATTAGTAGTTGGTGGCTACTGGAAGAGGGAAAGTAAGTTTTCTTTAGGAATGTGGTCTGTGGTAGGATGACCATGCTCTGGAGAAGGCCACACCCAATAACATACAGTGGCACAAGCTATAGTCGAGATTTACAAAAGGAGAAGGCACACATTTGAGTGGATAAGGAGATAGGAATGGGTCTGGGTGAGTAAAAGAAGCAGTGAATATGATCAAATAATTTTGGATGAGAAAAAATTCACTTTGTGTACTTGGACTCTGATTGAATGCTTTTAAAATGTTTGCAGGTATTCTGAATACAGTAGCAATGATTGGTCCACTCATTGGCTTTACCATGTCATCTGTGTTTGCTCGGATGTATGTAGACATTGGATTTGTAGACCTGAGTAAGTAGAATCAGTAAGGCAGCCAGGAGAGTGTCTTTCAAATACCAGCCACCATGCCTCCAAGTTACTGGTTTAACTCTTTCAATAGTCTCTTGATTTTATGTTTTATAAATTATAAGTGGAGAGGATGTATTCATATTTAAAACAAAACTTATCCCTTTCCTATGCAAAGCTACTGTAAGTCAGTATAAACTAGGACATTTGGAACAATCTGATTTTAGACAACTAGATCCAATACAAGCTGGTTACATTGTCAAATCAGGTGCACTTTCACTTGGTAGAGGATTGGATTTAGAAACACAGGAATTACAGACTGAAGCTTAGGGAAGAGGTTGTGAAACTGTGGGGTTGGGGGATGGCTGGAGGGGATGAGCATCTCTACCATGTGTCTTGGCTTTAATGCTGTCTCTGAACCTGACGAAGGGGTTGGCATATAGTCTCCTTTAATTGGAGGATGAAGCAATGCACACTAGGTGATCCCTATGGCATTTTCTCCCCTCAAAGCAAGCTTTCCTTCATAATTTAGAGAAACTGGCCAAAGTGTGGAAACTCTACCAACTTCAAATCCTCCTTCCAATATATATCACATCTTTCTTCATCACATCTCTCATCTTTTCTCTACAAAAGTCAGTAAAAATTATATCCACACCTCCAGCTCATATTTGTAGACCCACCATAGGGATTCAATTTCATCATCCTGCATCTATCTTCAAGATCTTGCTCCATCACTCTTTCACCACATCCTTCCCAGGCTATCTTCAGCCCTCTACCTCAACTTTGTTCTCATCATGAAACATTCTCCAGTCTATGCAGTATTTTTACAACTATGATGTTTTTATGTTCTCAAGCAACTTTTTAGCTGGTTTTCTGTTTAACTTTATCTTCATAGTCAAGTATCTTGAAAAACAAAAATCTAATTTTGGAAGATTTCTCACTTCTCTTCCCCCATCCACTTCTCAGCTGTAATCTGATTTCTCTGGCTCATGAGACAGAATCAGCTAACATTTTTTTTAACAATATGCTCACTTTTTCTATTTTGAGATGTTTAAGTAAACACCTAAAATTCAACCTGGCAAATAATGTACTCACAACCCATTCTTAAATCTTATGTTGTTTCTCATAGTCTATCTCTTTATGAATATCTTAATCTTAATTATGTTATTGACTGAGTCATCACATGATCTTTCTTCCTATTGACCTGACTCAAGTGTTGGCTATTCTCATTCATCAATCATCTAGAATAATTCTTCTAAACAAATCTGATCCATGCCTGTGAACCTGCAGTGATTTCAGACCAGACTTCAACACAACAGCCAGGCTCTCCAGAACTGGACACATAGCTCTTTGTGATCATTTTTATCTGTATAATTTGACTCTCTTTCTTCTTCCCCACTCTTCTCTCACTGATACTCTTTGCAATAACCATGACAACTGTTTGTGAGACTCTCAAAAGGCACATTAATCTCACTCTCCAGTCAAGAGTTCTGTTCCACTTTCCATTAGCATAGTCCTGAGAGTCTCATCCAGGCTATGGCTCCTCTTCAGAGATGCTTCTCTTCACTGGCTCCCTGCTGGCTCAGAGCCCACCAAATGCATGATAATCTTTAGACCCCATAGGAGGGAATCTGTCTAAAGATAGAAATGCTTGCTGTATACACAAATCTGATTTCCTGTCTCATCAGCACTCTAAGGACTTTGAAGTGTTTATTTTCAGATAAGAGTTGACATCATAGTAGGCCAAGAGAAGGTCCAAGCTCTCACTTGTTTTCAGTACAAACCCGTCATCACACCACTTTTTCTCATTCACTTCCCAGTTAATCCTTGTTTTCAAAACTCATACAGAGCTGGGGAAGAGTTTTTTGGTGATAGTTGGAAAATGTTTGGCTATATTTAGAAATAATTATCTGTGTTGTATTAGAATTCTTGGGAATTTGATGGCTACAAATGAATGTTTGGATCTTTCTGCATTTCCTTATATTCAGCAATGAGTGAAATACATTTTATATGTTTCTTTTTTGCTTCCGAGGTTAACTTTTGATGCACCAAAAGTGAGACTTTTCATAATCTTGTTTCCTGACAGTCCTTTGGTAGTATAGAAAGCTGATTTTTGATATAGCTTTGTACCCAGCAACTTCACATTGAAAATTAGACCACAGCTAGTGTGATCCTGAGTATTGTTGCTTCTTGTGGTCCTGGCCATGTTGAATGAGTCTGGGAGTGTCTCCTCATGAGTACTTAGAGAGATTTTGAGAAGGACTGGAGTTAAGTTCTTGTGAGAGCTAGAGTACTACCGTGAGGTCATGGGTCCCTGGGCTTTTCTCTATGTCCTAAAGTATTGCTCCAGCATTCTCACTAGCCACAGGCATGTTCAGAGTTTCCTCATGATCCAGCTTTTGCAAGTTGTATGTCTTTAGGAATTTCCTCATCTTTTAATGATTATCAATTGTGGTGGTTTGAAAGTAAGTGGCCCCCATATGCCCATAAGTAGTGGCACTGTTAGGAGTTGTGGCCTTGTTGGAGCAAGTCTAGCTTTGTTGGAGGAGTTGCATCAGTATGCCTTGAGGTCTCAGAAGCTCAAAACCAGGCCTAGTGGCTCACAGTCATTTTTCCTGATGCCTGTTGATCAGGATGTAGAGCTCTCTGCTCCTTCTCCAGCACCATGTCTGCCCGCATGCTGCCATGCTTCACACCATGATGATAGTGAACTAAATCTCTGAAACTGTTAGCCAGCACCAACTAAATGTTTTCCTTTATAAGAGTTGCAGTGGTCATGTTGTCCCTTCACAGCAATAAAACTCTAAGACTGAAATTCATTATTTATAGGAGTATCAGCTGATAGCTAGCATTAACCTGTCATCCCTCTTCACACTGCAAAAAAAAAAAATACAATTGAATTAACATGGGCAAAGGATGTTTTATCTTTCTAGTCCATTTTTGGGGGGTCCTTTTAAATGCAGATTTTTCACTGTTTTTCATTTTCATCACTTTCTCTGCTATCAGTATAGGGCTGCATATGATAAAACTAGAAATAGAAGAATGGAGCTTTCCCATTTCTTGGAAACAATGTTAAACTTCTTTCTGGTGCTATCCAGACTTCAGTGGATTTTACCAACCACTGTTTTCAGATGATGGTGAATACTCATGCCCTGCCTTCGTTTTCAAGTTATCTTTGAGATTAAATACTTAGTGTTCACAATTCTCCTGTTAAAACTGAGTCTATATGGTGGTAAGCTATAATACTTTGACTGGTTCCTGGCAACAAAAATTCTAAGACAGTTCTGAGAGGATGAGGTGGCCAAACCAGGGCCATGACAGGCCCACCAGTGGCCCTGACACAGACCAGGTTCTAGTTTCAGTTCACTAGAATGGGCTGGAGCTGAGCAAGCAATTCTCAGAAAAACCACCCACAACTTAGGGGCACCCAATCAGCCCCCCTCCCCCCGCCCAGCTTTCTGCTGGCTCAGCAGGCATCCCAAAGCCCCTTTTGCTGGCTCTGCATATGACCCCTCCCCTGCCTTCTACTATCTAAGGATAGCTTTTCCTAGCCCCCTGTCAACAAGCCCCTAACCACTAGACCCCACCCACCCACCAACAGACCCCTAGCCATTACAGCCTCACACCAATCAGCTGGCAGACTAATCTTTCCTTCCCCAACCAGCACCAGATTAATTCCTCCTCCCTGGAATTCCCCTAACTCACTTAAAAGGAGCTTGTGACCTCCCTTCGGGTCACTATTTGCCACCCCAACCTGTTGGAAATAAACCCTCTTGCTAAATTGCATACATGACTCTTGGTCTTTCTTGGGGCTTCTCTCAGACCCTAACAGTAATAAGTTGAAAAAATAATTTAAAAAAAGATGGCATTCTAGGACTGATGAAATACAGTTTGGTTTCTTCATCTGTGGATGCTAGCAGTCATTATCAATATTTTCTTTTGGGATGATTTCTGACTGGCCTGTTCTTATTCATTCCAGGAAGTATCCGAATAACTCCTAAGGATGCTCGTTGGGTTGGTGCCTGGTGGCTCAGTTTCATGGTGTCTGGACTATTATCCATTATTTCTTCCATACCCTTCTTTTTTCTACCCCAAATTCCAAAGACAACACAGAAGGAAAGGAAAAATTCAGCATCTCTGAATGTATTCAAAACAGATGAAGAAAAGAACAACAAGACTAATTTGACCAAACAGGAGAAAAAAGCTCCTGTGAGCATGATGGGTAAGGATTTCACAATTAGTCAGTGTGAAGATGTTAACCCTACTGAAAGCTAAGAATACTTGAGAACAATATATCCAAATCATCTATCTAGTTTTCTTCTGCACTAAACTTTGCTTGACTCATTCTAAATTTCCTATTAAAATTATTTCCTGTCTTAGGTACTTTTCTATTGCTGTGAATAGACACCATGACCAAGGCAACTTATAAAAGAAAGAATTTAATTTGGGGACTCATGGTTCCAGAGGATAGAGTCCATGACCATCATAACAGGGAACATGGCAGCAGGCAGTCAGGCATGATTCTAGGACAGTAGCTAAGAACTTATATCTTGATCCACAAGCACACAAGCATGAGGGAGGGAGGGAGAGAGAGAGAGAGACAGAGAGACAGAGACAGAGACAGAGACAGACAGACACAGACAGAGACAGAGAGATAGAGACAGACAGAGACAGAGAGAGGGAGGGAGAGAGCTGTGAATGTCATGGGCCTTGGAAACCTCCAAGTCCACCCCTGGTGATACACTTCTTTCAACAAGGCCATGCCCTCAATCCTTCCCAAACAGTTCCACCAACTGTAAATCAAGTTTTCAGACATGAACCTATGGAGGTCATTCTCATTCAAATCATCATGTTCCTAATTATGAACAAAATGAGTAGATTTTGTTTGTGGCTTTCAGCATGGGAAAAGAAGGTTAGGGAAAAGAAGGATAGTTCACAAAACCTTTTGCTATGTAAGCATGAGGACCTAAGCTAGAATCCCCAGCATCCACATATAGAGGCAGGTGTAGCTGGGTGAGCCTATAAGCCCATGATAGTAGGGACATGGTAGAATTAAGAGGATTACTTGGGCTCCTGAGTCATTATCCTAGATCCAGCTTCAGTGAGAGACCTTGCCTCAAAGGAATAAGGTGGGAAATGATAGAGCAGGACGCTCCTTCATTGTCCTTCTCTGGTTCTGTGAGCACAGAGCAGACAATAGTCATGCCCATCTGTGTGCAAGTGTGTGTGCATGTGTGTGTGTATGCACATGCACTCTCGTATAACACACACACACACACACACACACACACACCAAATAAATAAAACAATCATAAACAATTATGTTCATTATTTTTTGTTGTTGCTCTTTGTTTGTTTGTTTTGTTTTCTGAGACAGGGTTTCTCTGTGTAACAGTCCTGGCTGTCCTAGAACTCTCTCTATAGATCAGAGTGGGCTTGATCAGGGATCCACCTGCCTCTGCTTCCTAAGTACTGGGATTAAAGGTATGCACAAGAAGGTATATACTTCTTTCAAATGTTTTTAAGCAAGAAGGTATGTATTCTTTCAAATGTTTTATCTGTCTGTCTATCTATCTATCTATCTATCTATCTATCATATATCTATTTATCTATTTTGACATTAGGGATAAAATTCCAGGGCTTTGAACATACTAGTTCAGTATTCTACCACTGAACTGTATATACAATATCTTTATTTTAAAATTTAGTATAAAGCATCAATGAGAGTTTAAAGAGTTAAAATATTTAATTAATTCATTAATTCCACAAGTGATACCAACCCTTTATGGCAATACATTTGGCTTCTTTCTCCAGGAATCTATGATTCAGTCTAGAAAGTTACTTGGTACTGAGAATTATATAGACAACTATAAAAATCATCGTTAAATAATGTGCTCAGGTTAGACTCACCTATTCTTATGTAGATGCCTGAATCAAAGAGAAGAAATCTCAGAGAAGTTTCTCTCTAGGAATTTAGAGTAAGGTTTTTTCCCTGGTAATTGTACTGGAAAATTAACTGCCAGAATATTCAAAAGTGAACTGAAAATATCATAGTAGTCAAAGTAGTTGGCATCCATAACTTAACTAGGATACTTCCCTATTTTTTGGTTCTTTTCCTTTCACATATAATTTCTGAGGGTTAATGGAGAATGACAGAGAAGCCATAGTCAAAATGGTGATTCAGAAACAGGTAGATAAAAGTACCTGAGACAATAAGACTTTGACAATGGTTTTCAGATTGGAGGGAAGAGAGGGGGAAACATAGGGAGGGCAGGAGAGAGGAGAGCAAATGAGAACAAAGTATAATAAAAACATATGGATAGAAGTTCTGTAATGAAAGCCATTTCTCTGAATTCTAATCTGAAAATTTAATTTAAAATTGGAGAAATCAGAAGGAATTGGTAAAATAACAAAAACAAAAGACAAATAAACAAATTAAAGCCAGTTATAATGGTCCTGGTGATCATGAGTTCAATATTAGCCTGAACTTTGAGACCAAGGTAAGACCTGTCTCAAAACCACCACCACCACCCTGAAAAAAAACCTAAATCAGTGGAATAGTTACTTTGTGATGACTTATGTTGATTGCTAATTTACCAGGACCCAGAAACACCCAGAAGGCAAGCCCCTGTGCATGTCTGTGAAGGATTCTTGAGATTAGATTAACTGAGATGGGAGGATCCCATCCCAACTGTGGACAGCACCATTCAATGGGCTGGGGTTTTAAACTGAACTAAAAGGAGAAAGCAAGCTGAGTACTCGTCCCTTTGCTTCCTGACTTTGGTCGCAGTATGATGAGCTACCTCAACTCTTGTCATCAAGACTTCCCCATGGTGATGTTGTACATGATGAGAGCCACAGTACACCCTTTCTATCTTGAGTTGCTTTTCTCAGGGTATTTTGTCACAACAACAACAACACAAGTAACTGTGACAAAAGCATAACCACTTGGCCACCTTTTCAAGTTGACTTTGGAATCAAGAACAAGTTCTCAGAGCTGTCCTACGACCTTCCTCTTCCTAGTTCTTCTTTCACTTCTACATTTGATTGATTTCTTCTCTCCATCAGTCCAACCCAAGAACAATTCTGTGCTTGAGCCAACTCTGTACATTGGTTTATAATAGAGGATCATTCAGTTTTCACCAAGATTAGTAGCTTGATACTGGCCATGACATAAGAATTATTGCCATTTTTTACTATGAAAATTTGGAAATACTAAAGAACAGAGTTTGATTTATTTCCCAAGAGTAAGTAGTTAGAAACCAGAGACCGTGGTATTGTTCTGTTTTTATTCCTGGTACTAGAATTTAACTCAGATCTTTGTGCATGCTAGGCAAGGGTCCTACAGCCTCAAGGTTTTGAAACTTAGCATAGATGTTAAAAAGAGCATGTCAGGGCACTGCTTAGATAGACCAGTGACTAAAAGTATTTACTGCTCTTACAGAGGAACCTAGTTAGGTTCCCAGCACCCTCATTATGGTTCATAACTGTAACAATAGCTCTAGAGGCTCCAATGCTTTTTCATACATAAACACACATACATACTCATATATAAAAATGTTTTTTTTTTCTTTAAAGTATATCAAGAAAATTTCAACCAGGTGTAGTGGCACATGGCTCAGATCACAGCACCTAGAGGGCATGAGTGAGTTTCTAGTGTTTCTATCTTAATGTGGCCTGGGACTAATTATCATCCTCTGCTTCTTTTTGTTTTATCCTATGGCTTTTATCAGTGGCTTAAATGCCACCATATTTTCTGGAGCAGTATGTGGTGGTATTGTGTTCCCCAAAATATTGTGCATCCTAATAAATTTATCTGGGGTCAGAGACAGAACAACCACAATATTAAACATAGAGGTTAGACAGTGGTAGCACACACCTTTAATCCTCCCATTCCAGAGACAGAAATCCCTCTGGATCTCTATGAGTTCAAGCCCACATTGGAAACAGCCAGGCATGGTGACACATGCCTTTAATCCCAGCAGAAAGGTATATAAGGCATGAAAATCAGGAACTAGAAGCTTTTGGCAGGTTAAGCTTTCAGGTTTTGAGCAGCACAGTTCAGCTTAGATCTATTTTGATGAGGACTCAAAAAGCTTCCAGTCTGAGGAAATAGGATGAGCTGAGGAACTGGGGAGGTGAGGTAGCTGTGGCTTATTCTTCTTCTCTGATCTTCCAGCATTCATCCCAATACCTGGCTTCAGGTTTGTTTTTATTAATAAGATTCTTTAAGATTCAGCTACAGCAGTATCTTATGGAAAAAGCTGCGTTCCAGGAAACAAAGTTGGAATCCTCATTGTAAATTCATGCTTACAATTTTTGAACATCAGTGTTCTTATTCCTATGGCCACAGATTATTTAAATTTCTGTTCAACCAATTGCTTCATTGACATAAAAATCACATTATTACATTCTGATGAATAGGAACCATCACATACAAGATTCATATTTCAGAATATTTCCTGGTACCCAATTCAAAACCAAACATTTGTTGAATGAACAAGTAAGTGGATTGATAGCTATGAAAGTCTAAGAGTGTAGTTGACTGTCAAGTAGCCATTGAACAAAGCAAATCACAAATTAGAAGAGGCAAAAAATTAATTTTGATGAAAAATGATTAACCAAATATATAATATAAATATTGAAATTATTGAAGAAACAGACTGAAAAATCTGATTAGAGCAAGATTTAAGAGCAATCTCTAACTTTCTGTTTTATTTATTTATAATTTTAACTCACACTTATAATAAGTAGATTAGGATGTAAGGAATGTTTAAGTTGTATTACAATGTTTGTTTCACTCTTGTTATTTCAAGGTTTTCTACGGTCTCTGAAAAGCATCCTAACCAACCACCTGTATGTTATATTTGTGACATTAACATTACTACAAATCAGCAGCTTTATTGGCTCCTTTACTTACATCTTCAAGTTTGTAGAGCAACAGTTCGGCCAGTCAGCATCTGAGGCCAACTTTGCATTAGGTAAGGCAGACTGTTTCCTAGTTTGCTTCAGAGATGATGTGTAAACTGATGACATGACTGCTCCATGGTATAGTTAAGCAGAAGGTTTTTGTTGTACATATAGGAGAGAATAGCCAAAGGCATCTGGAAGTGTCCAGAGCACAGAGAGAAAGAAGTAGATTGAATATGGCCAGCTGACTGGACCTGGCCAGGGCTGTCTATGGAGAGGTGAAAATGCCAGGGGATAAAGAATAGAGAAAACATGGTGAGAAAAACAGGGGGACAACACAGAGAGGGGGAGACAGAGAGAGGGAGGAGAGAGAGGGAGGAGGAAGAGGAGGAAGGAAGCAGAGGAAAGGTGAGAACATATCAACAATAAGGAGCATGAGTAGCTTGGGGAACAGACTATGAGCCAGAGGAAGTTTAGGGTAGGAGATGAGGTGAAAAGGGCAAGGACTAGCATGGACTTTGAAATGTACAACAGGTAGTTGTGATACCCAGGGAGCCTGGATGCCAGTGTGAGCTTTGGTATGCTAGTAGATGTTACATGTAGCCAGCCATATCTCTCTTCTGCCAGTGATAAGAGAAATGACTCCCCTTGGTAGAGGGGAACCAGCTTCACAAGTTTCTGAGGAATGCTGGCTTTTATCTAATCACCAGAAACCCTCCTATAGTCCAGGCTGAGCCCATTTCTGGGTATTTAGATCGCCTTTTGGAGTTTGGGGAATTAGAGTTCTCTTTGGAACTGACACATGGTGCAGTGAAGTTGGCCCCTGCACACCTGCACCCACATCCACCCCCCCCATGTAGACACACACATGCATCTACATAAGTAAATAATGAAATAATTCCAATCTTTAAAAAAGATTTTAGATGCTGAAGTTAAATACATTGTCATTATTGATTTCTAGGGTGGGGTGTCCCTCACAAAATTCACATGTTCAAAGGCATCATCTGAGTTCTGTTACCAGGAAATGAGGCCCTTCTTTTTGGTAGGAAGACATTATTTTTTATTTTTCCACATAGAGCACGTTCTTCCATCTTTATTCTGGTCATTCACATCTACTTAAGAAGCAACAAAAATGAAGGGTTTATGTAGACACATTGTATTTCATATGTTTTTTTTTTGTTGTTGTTGTTTTGGTTTGGTTTTTCGAGACAGGGTTTCTCTGTGTAGCTTTGAGCCTTTCCTGGAACTCACTTGGTAGCCCAGGCTGGCCTGGAACTCACAGAGATCCACCAGGCTCTGCCTCCCGAGTGCTGGGATTACAGGCGTGCGCCACCATGTATTTCATATGTAAAGACAACAGATAAACCTTGCTTGTGTAATGATAACATTTTCCTCTTATTTTCAGGAGTTATAACTCTACCTACTATGGCAACCGGAATGTTTTTAGGAGGATATATTGTTACAAAGTTCAAACTGACCCTGGTTGGAATTGCTAAGTTCGCATTTTTCACCTCCTCAGTAGCCTATGTGTTTCAGCTATTATATTTTTCTCAAATCTGTGAAAACAAACCATTTGCTGGCCTTACCTTGACCTACGATGGGTTTGTATATATCATTTTACAAACAGAATGATGTGTTGACTGATTAGAAGACTGTGTGTGAGAAAAATAGGGATGAAAATAGTTTCTAATAAACTTTAGTTAGACAGTTGGTAAGAATTTAGTTAATAAGTTAATAAGAATTACAATTTATAAGTTCCCCAAACAATCCCTTTTTGAGATCTCACAAAATCAGTTTTTATTTCTACTTTAAAGAAAAATTGGGTCGTGGTGATCATGCCATTGTTAGAGTGTTTACAATGTGCCATGGGTACCTTTTCCCCCTTAAACAGATAAATGGTATATACAGCCAGCAACACCTGGATATTACCTTGCTATCTCTCGTGGACTCAAATTTGGAGTCTTAGACTCAAACTCTTGGTCTTCACCACTGCTTTTTGGCTAGGTTGTGAGTGTAGATGTTAGTCAACTTTCACAGCCATGGTTGTACAATCTTCATCTAGAGTTCATTTTAGCAGACACCTGTACAAGAGACCAATTCCTCACACTGAACTGGATTCCCATGCTCTATGAACTGGCAATGCTACTGTCCCATTGGAATTAGACATCAGGATACACCAAGTGCAACTGTACCTTTGCTGTCCCACTGTTACTACACAAAGAAAAATCGTCCTGGCACTTTAGCTGACCTAAGGCCAAGTCCTGGAGTCTCCTGTGCAGCTTATCATCTAACTGTAGCTAGCAGCTTAAGTGAGCTCACACACCAGTAACAGCACAGGTTTCTCATCAGTTCTCTCTTGGATAAGAGTTTTCAGGCTCACTAGCCATTTCCTTCCTCTCCATTCCCTTCCTGTACCCTAACCTCATTTTCTTCTTCTCAGCACAGGCTTCCTCATTCCCTACATTTTCTCTCTTGCTACCCTTCTCTTCTTCTTCCTCCCCTTTTCCTTTTCTTCTATATTGTTTTTACTCTTTCCTTCCTTCCCTCTGTCCTTCTCACTCCATCTCTGTCTCTCTCTGACATGTCTCTCATCATGTATCTCCAGAATGAACTCAGTGGACTCTCACATAGATGTACCACTTTCATATTGCAATTCAGACTGCAGTTGTGATAAAAACCAATGGGAACCCATCTGCGGGAAGAATGGAGTGACTTACATTTCACCTTGCCTGGCAGGATGCAAATATTTTAGTGGTGATAAGAACCACAGTAATACAGTGAGTATGTTTTCATTTTTTCACCTTCCCTTGCTCATAACTGCAGTATAGATCTCACAGTTACTTATCAAATCTTTCTAGAGCTAAGATCTCTGGGAAAAAGATATAAAAATAAGGTCCTATATGATCTACTGTTGTAAAGGCTGGGAGATTAACAAATCTCCACGTGAAATCCTGCTTGATACACCATCAGACTTTTCTGTTCCTTGAATTCTAATATGAAATTATTCAACTTTCAAATTTTCATTTTCAAGAGTCAGAACATTGCCTTAACATAAACTTAAGGTTTCAGAAAGCACTTTTCTGACTCAAGCATCTAACTGTCATCAGTGAGAATTACTTAAACTTTAGATGTTAAGGATGAATCTTAAATCAGCACACAGACAAAATACACAATATTCTACAGAATTTTATGAATCTAATTCTGGTCTCTTCCTTTTTGGCTCTCTGAGAAACAAGACTGACTTCATGCTTACCAACTGTCCAGTTCTCACCTGTCAGTTCTGAATTCCCCAAAACTAGCACTTCTACCCAGATAATCTAGTATCCCTTTCACATATGTCTAATATATCTGATACCATGCCACTTTGCTTTTTGTTCAAAACATCCCTTTCCCTACAAACTATGAGTTATCCTCACTCAACTGCTGACTCCCACGCATGAAAATCATTCATGGTGTTGCACATACTGCTAATCTGTTCAAAATCTCAGAAAGTGAGGCAGTTACCTCCTTTTCCTTTCCCCAGTTCAAACAGTGGCTATACAACCAGTTATGATTTAATGTTTTTGGGACAGGATCATGGTATGTAGCCAAGGCTACCCTTGCACACAGAATTCCCTTGCCTCAGCTTCTTAAGTTCTGGAATTATAGACATGCACTGCCACATTTGTCAGGATCCTTGATTCCCATACACCCTGTGTGGCTCATTTCAGAGCAGGTGCAGGTGGTTCTCATTTCAGAATTTGGCCCCACTGAAACAATGCCTATAGTCTCTGGGCAACCTTTCCTCAAGGAATGTGGCTGATTCCCAGCAGGAGTTTTAGGAGAGTAAGTGAAGGTAATACAGAACGTAAAAGTGTGAGAAAGATGACTATGGAAAAGAACATGTCAGAATGAGGAAATTATGAACAGTTTCAAGCAGTATTTCCTTCAATTCCTTCATGACTTTGACATTGGAGGTGAATTATTAGGAGCAAATTAAATGTTCTTGTCCTGAAATAAATATGGAGAATTATGTGGTCTTTCAGTTATTTAACAACTATGTTTTTGTAGAAGTTTTTAAACTGTAAACACTTTTCATGAATGGAATAAACTATTGAAAATATAATGGTACATATTTAATGAACTTTCATGTTTTGCGAACATATTCTGTAACATTTCAAATCTGTCTTTTAGGTATTCTATGAATGCAGTTGTATCAGAGACTCTGGTTTCCAGAACAGCAATCATTCAGCCCATTTGGGTGAATGCCCAAGAGACAAGTGCAAAACCAACTACTACTTTTATATGACTTTTCAAGTCTTTACTTCTTTCTTTATTGCACTGGGTAGTACCTCTTTAATCTTGATTCTGATAAAGTGAGTATACTTCGTTTTTTTTTTTTTTTGTGTGTGTGTGTGTGTGTGTGTGCATGTGTGTGTACTTCTGTGTGGGGTGTACATGTGGGAGCTGATACATGTGTGGGTGCCCATTTACAGCTCAAATAATTATCTCTGGCATCAGTCAAGTACCTTCTATTCCAACCAAGGAAATCAGGTCAGCTGCCTCTGACTTTCAAAAACTTGCTGGTCACCTCTCCAATCACAGATGGGAATGCAGAGAAGTTCTGGGGACCCAAACTCAGATCCTTACATTTATAAGGCAAGAGATCTACTGACTGAGCTTCCTCCCAGTCTGAGTATGAATTGCTAAGGCATGTATATTAGGATATAAATATACTTGCTTATGTCTACTGTCTTATATTTGTGACATAAGCTCATATGTTGAACCATTTTAATTATCCAAGAGCACATATTCTCGTGATTATTTTATTAGTTCAACACTATAATAGTAATTTTGTGTATGCTTCTTTCATTAGTAAATCTAGGTTCCATGAACTCTCATATAGTAATTTTGTGTATGCTTCTTTCATTAGTAAATCTAGGTTCCATGAACTCTCATCTTGCTGAGACATTTAAAATATAGGATTATTGGCAATTTTCTTAATTGCAAGAGCCTCTCTTTGATTTTACAAGAACTTCTGTGGTCAGTTCCATTCTGTCTTGATGACTGTTTAGTGATCTTAATAAAAGAAATCTTTTGGAAACCTGACAAACTTAAACTTCAGTCAATAATAACATTTCCATGATGGAAAGATGACTTATCAATAAAAAGCACTTGCTGCTCTTTAAGAGGCCCTTATTTCAAGTCTCAGCATCCACCTCAAGTAGCTCACAACCACCTGTAACTCCAGCTCAATAGGCTCTGTCACTATCTTCTGGGCTCTTAGGGCACCAAAACACACAGAGAGAGATGTACATATAAATAAATAAAAACATATCATTTCAAAATTTAAAAATATTATTTCAAAAGTTTTAATTTGTCCACAGAATAACTTTTGATCCACTCTTAAATAATAGCATAGAGGCAAAAGAAAAATACTTGAAAATAGTTGATTCATTCATTTTTTAGACACATATTTAGGTAAAATAATGTGCTTGAAGAATATCAGAAGGTAAGTTAACAGATAAGTTCTTGTGGCCATATATCCCAAAGTACAACAGCAAAGACCATCATGAAACAAATTATCACTATTACAAGCATATAATTGTAAAATGACCCTAACACTGTAAAGGAAGTATTGCTATGAAGATAAGGAAAAAGGAACCTAGTTTAAGATAAGCCAGGAACTGTGATTGTCTCAAAGATACAAATAAAAAAAAAAAGTGCAGTTTGATTCCATGATCTAAAAAAGTGGCCAGATGAAGGCTTTAGGAGGGAAATGGGTTTAGGTTTTAAACCCTGACATGCAAAGATCTAAAGTATTAGGAGAGGAAAGGTAGTGGATTGGCAGGAAGTGTAGAGAAGAGTGTGTGGGACAAGTGAGATGGGAGGGTTGGGAAGAGAGCAGGTAACACAAACTCCATTTGATCAAGTTCATCACTCAGCCACACCTAAAATTAAACACATGTACAATTTGTGTGTGGATTTTAAAAATGTATTAATCTAAGTATGGTGCCCTGAGTTAATATGTTTATACCTTTAATCTATGTGTTTATTAAAATTTCCTAAAGGCCAAAGAGGAAGGAGAGAAGAGGTTTTAATTCATGTTGAAATGAGGATAGACATTTAAATAACACCTGCATTGTTTAAATTCTACTCTGACCCCATATTACATTGAGCTATTCCACAGGATCAACTCACCTAATGTATAATATAGTCTACTTAGAAGGAGAGCATTCCTTATTTACTAAAGATACACTAAGTTGCACAAAGTCTCCTCAAAACTCAGGGATTTAGGATGAATAAAATTATTAATCCCAAATGTCCCAAAAAGACTGTTTCAGAACTTTTTAAACTTAAATTTAAGGATGTGGATCAGCCAGGAAATGGAGAGAGCTTTATCTTTCACAAATAGTAAAACTGGCATCACCTTCCTGAGCTGCCTATCTACTTAGGGTTCTTGTATCTCACTTAGAAGTCATCTCCTGAAACAATGAGTCCTGGTATCTAACTGTCATGAAAGAGAGTAGCAGAGAATGAATTTAGATTTCATTTGTTCTCTCAAGCACAAATTGTTCAGTGATTGATTAATTTAGAAAAACATCTAGATTCTTGGGCTTCTATTACATTGTTTAGAGGTGTTCACACAATACTGAGGTGTACCATATGAGAAGTGAGGTAGGAATTATGCTTAACGACAGATAGCCAAATCTGTAATGTGTGAATGTGTGTGTGTGTCAGTGTTCACACAAGTAAGTACACCAGTGAGTGTGCATGCAGCTGGAGCACAAGCATTTGGCTATGTGTGGGTATCATTTGTATAAATGTGGAAGAGTGTGTGGCTGTACATGTACATCATTCTGTCACACAGATATCATTCCAATTAAGTTGTTGGATGTCTAGCCTATTTTCCATCAAACATTAATTCTGTCAGCAAAGTCCTCCCCATTCTCCTGCAAGCTAAGCACCCTCCTGAAATCTGGCCCTCCACAGGCACAGCAAAGACTTAATGTTATGCCATTTCTCCAGCCCTGAGTGTATTACTGAGCATGGTGATAACATGTTCTCTACCTTTAACATAACAGCTATATACAGGATAGTCCAGAATACATATCTTTCTTGACTCTTCTGGTTATATGATATCATTTGTGTTACCACATTAGTAGACTTCTCTCTTAACATTGATAATAAAAATAAGGAAGCAGAGTGTGTGCTGAGACCTATATCTAGATGTAAGCACCTGGTCTTTTTCTAGGAACTGGGCTGAATGGACCATAGGAAATCAATGTCTTTGTAGACATAATAAACCTTACTGCATATATTTTCATGGTGTTTTTACAGAAGAAAGCATAAAAAAGCAACCTAATTTAGTTATTTACATCTGTAAGCTCAGCACTTTAGGAGGCTGAAGCAGGAGGTTTGCTGTGAGTTCAAGGTCACCCTGGGCTACAGAGTCTCAATATAATCTTTTAATTAAGTAAAATGGTTGCTGAACTCCCTTGAAATCATAGCACAGAAAATTAGTTAATTAGAGTAATCTTTATCATTGAGCTACTTACCTCTCATGGAGCTCAGAATGATACCTTTATAACATATGGGCCATTCCCTTGAGGGTTTCAGTGCAACCATAAAGAAAAATATCACCAACAAGCATTTCAAGGTTAAATTTAACTTAGCATTTTTAAGACGTGTTTAAATGTTTCTGTGCTTTTATCTTATTGCAGGACTGTCCACCCTGAATTGAAATCGCTTGCAATGGGTTTCCACTCGCTGGTTATACGTGCACTAGGTATGGTAAACATGTCAAATCTAGGTAGTAAATATTCATGCCAAGCTTAAAAACCTGAACATAAACAAGTTCCAGTTCTAAGGTAAGTTTAAAGACCTAAAAACCCTTTCTATTTCTAGTAAATGAAAGTAGCAGGAGATGGAAGAACCCCAGTGAGCTGAAAGAATTGATGAGCTAACTGCAAAGTTAGGGCTGACAAAAGGATTATCCTGTCTGTAGGATGTTATCACAGGGACTGGATTCCCAGAGTCCTTTGCATTGAAGAGTGCTTCTTTCAGGAGGGCAGAGCAGGGGCCATCTCCACACATGACATTTTTAGGTCATGCCCATCTCCACACATGACATTTTTAGGTCATGCCTCGTGTGACTCGGCAACGTTGGGAACTTGAGTCTGTGCAGAAGAGAAACTGAAGATGGTGGCCCGGATCCCACTGCCTGGTTCTGGAGGTTCTGGAGGCTTTTATCAGCAACTCAGCATGCAAAAGGAAAAGAGAACCCATGCTCTGGAACCCATGATCATCTTGGATGAACAGAAGACTTTAACTGAAAGCAAACTCAAGAAATTGTGGTTTCTATGTCAAAATAAGAACCCTAGGCTCAAAATTCCTAAATATTCAAAAGATGCAGTTGACAGAGATTTAAGGAAGTATCTTCTTCCCTTATCCCCACTTGCCCCTAGATGTCTGTTGTCACTTTCACAACTTCTGTAAGACTTGCAGTCACTGAATGCTTATATGTAAATAAATAGGGGGAAAAAGGAAAATCAATCACCTACGGATGGAGTAGAGAGCTAATTAGAAGCAAATACTGATGCAAAGGTAAGTTTAAACATCAGCAAAAGAGGCAGAAGGGGTCTACCCCCAGCACCTTTGCAGATGGAAAAAAAAGAAACAACCCTGGCTGATGACGATGGAGAGAAACTGTTCAAGACTTACATAGGAGATAATACCTTGGGTCCTCAAAGTGGAAAAAAGGAATTATAAGTGGGTAAGGAGGTAGGTGGGGTAGGTGGGAGGGCCTCTTGGTAGTTCTCTGTGCATCTCCAAGCTGGAAGCTTCTATATGTACCAACAGCCCCCCACTTCCAAACCCAAATGAAAGTCCATACTTCTGTCTCCCAAACCTGTGTTGTGTGGTTAGCATGCCTCCTGATATGCTAAGGAGAGACTTGGAGAATAAAAGAAATTCTTATAACATCATAAAACATAAAGAAAAGGGAACTTGCCATTACTTGCCAATATGCCATTGAATAATGATATTTCCAATATGTGGCTTCATCAAACTAAAACGTCTCTATGAGGAAAACATACACCAAACACTACACTTTTAATTCACAGACAACTGTCTTCAGGACAATATGACTAACGCTATGAAGCATCTCTACGGTATACTAAACTGAATAAGTTACTTGAAAAAAAACTTACTGGAAAATAGTAAATTCTAATAATGACCAGCACCAGGTTCCTTAGCTAAAATATTTAGTTCAGCAAGTCCATTAACACTAGTATCAAACCACAGGAATCATGCATTATTGATATATATTTTTCATTTCTCAAAGGATGGCCCCAATTTTTTGAAACACGAAGTACTAACCCGGTTCCTCAGACCAGTTTTTGTTTGCCTCATTGGCTTCTGTTATCAAGCCATTGTCAACTACTCACTCTGCGAAAAGTGGAAACAGGAGCTGTAGTGACATCTCATTCAGTAGCTGATGGCATGTGCTGTTCTTGGAGGTTCAGAGTTCAGTTCCTACCATCATATCAAGTGGTTTACAACTGCCTGCAACTTGAACTCTGGGGAATAGATGCCCTTTTCTGGCCTTTGTGGCACTGTACTCATAAACATGCACAGATATAAACATAAAAATTAGTTAAAAATAAATCAATAAGAATGAAAATAGAGTAATTTTAAAATTGAAGTCAGCAAAATTGTGATGTATGAATCACTTTCTTACATGACAAAATTTGAGATTTGTTCATCAAAATACCTAAGAAAAAGAACCAAAGAGCTTTTGAGTGAGACCTCTACAAATACGTCCCTCCAATCTGGGGCCAGTTAAAAAACTGAGTCAATCTCAGAATTGATTAAAATATCAGTAAGAAACAGTTGTGTCGCTGTACTACACATGTGCTCTAGAGAAACCTTTGTATTTTGCACAACAAAAACTAGTTTAGGTAAGCTATTGAAACTTTGAAATCAGAAGACACAAAAACAAAATTTACCCACAAGGGCCCAAGTTGAACTGCTCAGGACACATCAAAAGATATTTAAGCATATACAAAATCAGAGGGAAGAAAATGTCAGGTCATGGAATCAGATGACACCATAAAAGAGGAGGTGGAGTCTGGACCTAGAAGCCAACATCCCATGTCAGGAGATTCTGGGCCTCGACTTCTCTGGGAAGAGATTCCTGATACAAGAATTCCATTTTTAGTTTTCTTTTTTCACCTTTAAACTTTTTTTGTTTGCTTAGCTAGTTAGCTTTATTTATGTGTAATGGCGTATGTATGTTTTTCTGTATGTGCACCACCTGCATACATGCACATGGGGTCCAGAAGAGGTAATTAGATCTCCCGGAACTAGAGGTACAGGCAGTGACTTCCCTGATGTAGATTCAGGGAATTGAACACTGATGCTTTCAAGAGCAGTAATTGCTCTAAACCATTGACCCATCTCTCCAGCCTGTTAGTTTACTAAATTGTTTAAAGCTAAAATAAAATAAAATAAATTTTAAAAAAGGTTGAATAAGCTCCTACCTTTGTAGGATTTTGATAAATACTATTTCCACTAATGCTAAAGTTAAAATTCTATTTCAATTAATCCAGATAATTCTGATGAAGAAAGAAATGGCATGTGGCCATGTTCTACTAACAGCACCCTCCCTTTCACTAACTTTCAGCTAATTTGTGTTGCAAGAACAGAATTTACAGGCAGATAGAATTCTTTCTTCCTTATGTATGTTGGAAGAATAGGGCTAGATAAAAGATGTTTATTTTATGATGTTACTCTATGGTACAATCTTTTGAGAAATCTACTAACATTAATTCTTTCACATATTAAAGCAGAAACAATGTAATTTTTCTATAAGGTTTTCAACTGTTACTTTCTTCATAATTTATCAATGTGATACACCTCCTAGTTACATTTGAAGCGTGTATCTTGGGTTGACAGCTTTTCCTCTCGTGTTGTAGGAGGAATTTTAGCTCCAGTCTATTTTGGGGCCTTAATTGACCGAACGTGTGTGAAGTGGTCTGTCACCAGCTGTGGAGCACGAGGGGCCTGTAGGGCATACAACTCTCAAGCGTTTGGGTGAGTTGTCATAAATACACTTCATCAACTGATTGTATCTTTTGACTATACTAACTGCTAACTGGTGTCATTTTTTAAAGTTTTTTTTTTAATGTGTATAAGTGTGTTTACCTACATGTATGTGAGTGCACCACATGTGTGTAGTGCCATCAGAGATCATGTGAAGTCAGGTTTTCTAGAACTGGAATTATAGATGTTTGTGACCCAGCATGTGAATTCTGGGGATAGAACCCAGGTTTCTTGCAAGAGTAGTCAGTGTTCTTGATCTCTGAGCAATCTCTTTAGCTCCATGTTTTCAATTCAATAATTAATGTTATCATTAATCAACCCTTACTTCATATGCAGGATTGTATCAGACAATCTCATTTTAATGCTAGTAGAAACAATAGTAAATTTATGTTTATATTTTCACCTTAAATACAGAAATGGGAAGGTTCAAAGATAATGAATAACTTGTCCAAAGTCATGCAGTTTGAAGTGAAACAGACATATTTTTGCTCAATTATGGTTTTATCTCCAAAAAACTCTGCTCATACCCCAAATATCATTGGCTCTGCCTTCTGAAGCAGGACATGGGGTGTGTTATGAAGAGGGAAAAGGAGTATTCATGTGGAGAGAAGACAACTTAATGGTAATTTGGAAGAACAAAGTAAAACAACATTTCTTAGAAAAGAATTAATTGCAAATTTGAATATTGATTAATTATTGAACAGACATTACTCAAAGTAGATTTAAAAAAACTATTTGGGATATACAAGTATATTTGTATAATGACCCAACCCCTCAAAACTGTGACAGAAAATGTTAAAGTATTTTTAAAACTCTACATGACAGAAATTATTTTAGGCAACACCTAAAGACAAATTAGAAGAAGAAACTAGATTGATGATACAGTCATAAGGAAGTTTTCTTGATCTATTGAGCTCCCCCAAAGAGCAAAATACAAGTGAACCCTACAAAGAGGCAGAACCACAGCGGCTGGCTTCCATGGCCAATGAATATAAAATGATGTGTGTTGAAAGACAGCATACTTCCCTTATTCTAGTTTGTAAGACATTGTCAAGCTATCTTCCAAACCATGCTGCCACCAACCACAAATAAGAGTTCTTGTTGTTTCAAATTGCTGCCAATAGTATTGGTGTCATGGTGGAGTTGATATCATGGTAGTGTTGATGTCATGATATTTGTTTCATGGTGGTAGTATTGCCATGGTGGACCTGGTGTCATGATGGAGTTAATGCCATGGTGGGATGTAGGGTGTTGTCAGTATCATGTTTCCATTCTGATCATCTCAACATGCCTACATATCAATGACTGGGTTTGAAGACAATCCATTCTCTTCAAACCATGGTTATTGTTTCCTTCCTTTTTGAGTTATTTCTGTTTCTTTTTTCAGAATTAGACATGAAATATTATGGTAAAGAGACTATTATAGTCCTTTAAGGTTGTGGTATAAGGCACAGATGGGAGGGTGGCTTTCTATAGTGCTATGTGCTAAGTCTCACTTTCAGTGGTCCTGGATATCTGGACTGTGAAAACCAAATGTATTTATTGGTACTTTCTCCTTACATTGAGTGGTATATGATGGCTTGGGAGAGAAGGATCTGAATATTTCTCTCTTCCATTAGAAAGTTAGAATCAGCTGGAGTTTATTTTCTGTATCTTGACAATTCTTTAGAAATAATCTCAAAGTCTTTATGGCCCAATGAACAAAATCCATTTTGTATTTTGGAACTGTTTGTTTTCTGCCTTTATAGTTTAATGTTTTTATATATAATTTCAATTTTTGCCTTTAAGATCTACATACTTGAGATAAATGCTATACTATATAATACAAAACAATATTTGCCCTATTTTTTTCCCTAGAACCATCTACTTAGGTTTGGCCACATCTTTAAAAACTCCAGCACTTATTTTATATGTTGTACTTATTTATTCCATGAAGAAAAAATATGAAAGACAAGATAGCAAAACATTGGAAAATGGTGGAAAAGTCACAGATGAAGCAATTCCAGAATTGTTAAATAAAAATGGATACCATTCTGTACCTTCTGGTGGACCATACACTGAAACACCTCTTTAAGAAAAGCAAAAGACATCTGTTGCTGTGCTTCCAACCAATTTCCTGGTCCTTTCATTGAAGATTTCCACACTACATATGATGAATAATGGATAATCCTATGAATTTGTAAAGAAAAGAAACTACAAATCAGAAGGACTAGGAGCATCCTTGTCAGGGCAGAGGTGTGCGTTTGAGGCTAGGATTGGAGTATATGATCTGTGCAAATTTAAAGCATCAAAACTGGTTAGTTTATAATAGAAAACATATTCACATAAGCATACATAACTCAATAAAATAAGTGGCTAGGATTTGCAGAGGGGCAAAGGAAGGAGAGAAATTGGTTGCCTATATAAGGAGAAAACACGTGGTATCTTTAAAAATCAAAGTTTGGATAGTTCTATTCACACCCAAAGTCTCTGCTAATGGAGGACTTCATGACATAACATCCTCTGGTATCCATGTTCAGTTGTATGTTTTGCAGAATTATTAATTTGAAATTGTGTTTAACAGCATATGCATCTTCTTTTTACATGCTCTTATAGTACCGAGGAATAAAACAGAAACATTAAAAATTACAAACTATGACTTTCAGAAAACTTAACATACAGTGCATTTTAAGAGCCATGACAATGGATTGGAAAATCACACATTGACTGACGAAAGCAAAGAACATTGAGTAAATGAGCCGTCACTCCATCTGTCAGCTCTCTGAGACAAGTGTGTGCCAGACAGTGTGTATTAGAGGATATTAGAGTTCACCATTTACCAATGTTGTATTTGTCTGTTTTTTCCTTTTGGATGTGATATATACACACTTACATGTATGTATATATGTATGTATTATATAAATACTCACTGAAATCAAGATATGAAGTAGAGTGAATAAGACAAAAATCTCGGGATATTGTATTTTCTAGTGAGAATGGTTCTAGTATAACAGACGGTAGAGGTTGTATTTGCTTTATTGTCATAGGTTAAAACACTTTGTTTGCATTAAAATTGCCTATTACATTAATGACTTTTCTGTTGTTGTAAAAAAATACTCTGACAAAAAAGTACCTCAGAGGGAAAATGTTTTATTTTGGTTTGCAGTTCTAGATATTTAGGGCCCATCCTGGTGGTAAAGACTTGGCAATAGGCAGAGGGCCATGGTGGCAGGAGCAGGAAAATGGTTGATCACATTTCATCCACATACAGGAATCAGAAACATGTTGAATATGAGTTGAGGCCAGACTATAAAACCTCAAAGCACTCTCTCAGTGACATATTTCCCTCAGCAAGTCTGCAACTCCTAAAAGTTCCATAAAACTCCTGCACAACACCCACCTCTGTAGACCAAATGTCCAAACAAATGAGGTATAAGAAATAATTTTTAATCAATTGTCACACACATACACACACACACACACACACACACACACACACATACACATATATATATTCTTATTTTTTACACATATGAAAGACTATAGTCCTGATCCACAGATTCTGATTCAAAACGTCTCTGACATTGTCTGAATTAAGTCCTTTAAATAATCCCTCATGTGGTAGGAGTTTTTATCAGAAGCCAGTATACAAAAGTTGTACAACATGAATTTTGGTAGTAACTGGGAACAGATCTGGAAGTTACACATGGTAACCTGTCCTTCCACTGTGGAATTGGGAAAAGATCTCTTAATCATAGACACAGAAATCTGGGGGGAAACCCACAGGCTAGGTCACTGAGCATTATTCTTTTCCAAGAAAAACAAAATATAGGTTTTTTTTTGTTTGCTTGTTGTTTTTTGTTTGTTTGTTTAGCTAATTGACAATTTTATTAGAATTTAAAAGAAAAAACCCAGGGCAGGCAAGCTATAAATCTCAGTGACTGCCTGAAGGAGGAAGATGGAGGAGAGGAAGAAAGAAAAACACAGGGTTTATGAGTAGCCACATGGTGGTGGGAGAGAGGAGATGTTGGGTAGCTTCAGAGAAAAAGGATGAAATGATCCCGCATGTTCTAGAATGTGGAACACACGACAAGACTGTCAGTTCACTTTCTGCTGCTGTGATAACACACTAATTGAAAGCAACTTGAGAAAAGAACAGTTTATTTCAGCTTATAAGCCTTAGTCCATAACTGAGGATATTCAGGGCAGCAATTCCAGGTAGGAACCTAGAGGCAGGAACTGAAATGAACAACTGCTAACTGCCTTGATCTTCATGGCTTGCTCAACCTACTTTCTTATATACCCCAGGACTACTTGACTAGCTGGGGCACAACCCACAATGGATTTGGCCTTCCCACATCAATCATTAATCAAAAGAGTGTCCTATAGGCTTTCCTACAGTCCAATCTGATGGGGTCATGTTTTCAATTAAGATTTTGTCTCTGACATAACTCTAGCTTGTGTAAAGTTAACAAAAATGTAACCAGGGCAGGCTGGTTATTAGACCCTCACCTGAATTTCCATCTGTCCTTCCTGTCCACCACAGCTGTATAAACTTCTGCTTCAGTTTCATATAGTCTTGGGAAATGCTGGACTATGTAAAGGGTATAATGTTACCTGAAGGAGAGACTCCATCTATCAACCCTGGGAAGTCAGAAATCTTTCTGGGCTGAAACCTTTTGGTGAAATGGCTCTTTTGAAGTACCCTGAGTTCTGTTAACCTTTCACCCATGCTCCCATAAGAAAGTCCTCTAAGCTCGCTGGTTCACCAAGACAGACAGTGGAACTGTTGCTTTAGTCTGTCACTGGTGTCTTATTGGGGGTAAATAGACATTTGTCCACAGCTCCTCAGAAAAAGTTACTCATGCATAATGTCTGATGAGAGTCTTGTGGCAAAATACATCACAGGGCTGTGGGTAAGTGTGGAAGAGATCGCATGGTGAGGAAGGAAGCCAGTGCAACCAAAGGGCCAGGCTTGTAGTTTTTCTGAATGGAGTGAACTAGATTTTCTAAAAAGGAACAGTCCCTTCTGAGAGCAGCAACCCTAGTGACCTAATGACCTTGATGAAGCCACACCTCTCCACATCACCACCTTGAAAATTAAGATATGAACATGAACACACGACACCCACCTGGACAATCTCCATCCAAATATAGCATTTCCCTACTAGGCAGAGGTTCAAGTTGCCTTATCTAACTCTTTCAAGATTTGAGTTAGCTGTCAGCCTGATAACATCGGTTCATTGCTAAGGTCATTGCATTTATCCAGCAATTTTTCTATTGTAGTACATGGCGAGACATTCTTACTGAAACCAGAGGTCTCTTTTTATTACACTTTTGTAATGGATATTTTGCCACTAATTTTTATGAATTTTGAAGATCAATTTCAAGTAATTGAGAATATTCTGTAACAGAAAACAATTCTGTTTGTGTCAGATTTGTGCTTTCAAGTTTTGTTGCAAAGATGGGAGCCCGACTGAGCACAGTCAAATTGTCACTGAGCTTCATGCTACAAAGCTTTCAGGGTTTCTAGGAGCCAGACTGCTTTTGTCTGTGTCCATGCTGGATGCAGACTAGAACTTTCTCTGTCTCTGTCCCTCTCATTGACTCACTGCAGCCTGCTGTTTAAATCATGAAGGTGCATCAGAGTCCTAAGGCCTCCTGTTTGCAACCCATTTCCATTGCTCTGCTTTTGAAGGATGTCTTTTTTCCTGCTTACTGTATCTCCCAGTTGACTTCTGTCACTGACATTTGAACCCTGGATATTGCCACACCTACATTACCCCATACCTAGGGGTGATGCAGGCACCCCCAGTGCAAGCCCTCTGGGGGACCATAACCCTTGTTCCTCCTTCTGCTACTCATCTGACTCATGCCTTGAATTTCTTATTTCTAAGCCTTTTGTGTTCTCAACTTGCTCGGACTTCTTCCTCTGATTATTGGATTCAGTTTTGCAGAGATTCAGATGTCTGTTGAGTGTGGATAATATTGAAGTATTATTTTATGCTGTTCTGCTTTATTAAAAAGCTGACTCTGGCTAGGTGGTGGTAGCACACATCTTTAATACCAGCACTTGGGCAGTAGAGTCAGGTGGATCTCCATGAGTTTGAGGCCAGTGTTCGATTGCTCCAGTGAGTCTCTTTCTCATGGGGGCTGAGGGGGAATCTCTGAGGCAGCTGTTCTCTAGGCTTTCCTCTGGGCAATCAGCAGATAAACATTATACTGGCAAAGGTGACCTCTGCATCCCAAGATATACTGTGGATAAATGACTAAACACCCAGTTACAAACAGATAGGTGTTCCTCAGCTGGATTCAGAATAATTAGAACTCACAGAGGTCTGGGAAATTTGTGCAGCATGTCTATTAGGAAGCTGGGAATCATTTCTTCCCTTCCCAGACTGCAGGATGTAGAAAAGGAGGATCAGGAACATAGGTTCAGCAAATTTGTCTCCAATTCCCCTGGGGGAGCATCAGCACCTACAGTGTCATCAGGGCTGGCATTCCTCTCTTCCACACACTGTAGCAAGTGTTCAGGAAGCCATTGAGCTTCATTTCCTCCCTGTGAAAAAACACAAACATGCCCTCGACCCCATATTAAAACAGGGTCGGGACCCTTCCAGAATCTAATGCAAGGATCCTTCCATTTCACCTGAGCAAAATTTGCTCTTTTGCCATCATGCCAAAATCTATCCATGGCAGATTGCTCATGGGCATCTACATTCAAAAAATTCAAAATGAAGAGGGTATGATTCAATGCATTATGCAGTGACTGAGGGTTTAACTCCTCCCTCTTAATTTTTTGAAGTTGCATCTTGAGATTGCTGTGGACTCACTCAATGATGCCTTGTCCTTGAGGATTACAAGGAATACCTGTTTTATGCACAATTTGCAACTGGGAACAAAATTGCGGAAATGCTTTACTAATATATTCTGATCCATTATCCAATTTATAATTTTAGAAATCCCCATATATGAAAAACATTTTAAGCAATGAGCTATTACATGCTTAGAGGCTTCCTGATTTTGCACAGTGGCCATCAAAACCCTGATTAAGTATTTCTTGTCACATTTACATATTTTAATTTACCAAATTCCGCAACATGAGTAACATCCATTTGCCATAAATGATTGGAAAGAAGGCCTTGAGGATTTACCCCAAAGTGAGGTACAGGCAAATACTGTGGACACACATCACATTGGTTAACAATTTGAGGAGCAAATTCCCTAGTAAGGCCAAATATTTTTCTTAAACTTCTGCTATTTTGATGATGAAGGGAACATGACTATTGAGCCAATTCTACCTGGGACAAGGCGACCATTTGTGTTAATTTATCAGCTGACACATTACTGTCAGGTAAAGGGCCAGGAAGATTGGAATGTGCTGAAACATGACCCACAAAGCATGGCAACTTTCTTTATGAATGGCATCTTGAATTCGCTGATACAGCAGCCCAACCTGACCATTACTAGTTCCAATGCAGGAAACAATTTCTATAACTTGAAGGGCCCTGAAAATATAATGACTACATGTATACAAATTAAATGAACTATTTACAAGAAGCTTGAAAACCATAGTCACAGCTCTCAATTCTGCTATCTGAGCTGGAGCTGGAATTGTTTGTACTATGTAACCTTTTCCATTGGTAACCTAAGCAGCTCTCCCACTGGAGGAACCATTGGTTAAAAACTAGCATAGCATCTTTTATAGGATCTTTCATCACAACCTTAGGAAATATAAAGGAATGCATTTGGGTGAATTGCAACAGTTGATCAGCAGGAAAATGATTATCAGTTTGGCCCAAAAACTGAGAAAAAGCAATTGCCCAAGAATAATTATTTTGAAATAGTCAATCAACTTGTTTCGTAAACGGAACACTGACCACACCTGGTTCTCTAGCAAACTATCACCTATATTCTGTTTGGCTTTTCTATATTAAACAAGCTACTGCTTCACAATAAGGTTCAGCACTCAGGCTGGGAAAACAGGCAGATATCCACAGTAATAGCCCACCTTGCCATAATACAGCTGTTAGAGTATGTCATATATGAAGCACATAGGTTTTCCATGGTTTCCATACCAACATAGCATATCTACTGATGTTGAATGGTATGCTCCACCTGAGCCAGCACCTGGCTAACAGCATCTGTAAGATACCCAGGGGAACTGGGATCACTATTTCCCATGAGTCTGAGGGGCTCAAGATCTTCCATAGACAACTTCAAATAGGGCTGCAGACTTGAATATCTCCTAGTAATTTTTGAAAATCATTCAAAGTTTGTAAGTTTTTTTTTCTAATTTCCAATTTCTTAGGCTGAATTTATTTAGGATACAAAATATGTCCCAAATACTGAAAAGGAGGCTGTCTTTTCCCTTTCTCTGGGGCAATTACTAACCCTGAGTGGGCAAGGCCCTGCTGAAGCTGTCTGTATGCTACAAGCAAAATTCCTTTGTTTTTATGGGCAAGCAAAATATCGTCCATATAATGAATAATATAAACTTGTGGAAATTGATCTAGCTTGGTTGTACTTCAGCCTAGAGTGTGGCTCCGCCTCACCCCTGCCACTAGGAACTCAGGCTTCCTTAGTGTCAGCAGCTCCTGCACTGCTGCTGCCACCACCTTGCCAGAGCAAGAGCCCCAGTGCCATGCCAATGGCCTGTCACAAGCGTCTGCTAGGGCGGGGCATGCCTGCGCGCGCGTGTGTGTGTGTGTGTGTGTGTGTGTGTGTGTGTGTGTGCGCGCGCGCGCGCGCTAGGGTGCCAGTCAAGCCATCCCTGTGCAGCGAGAGCAAAGCCCAGGCTCTCTGCCCAGAGGCCCGCAGCCCTCCCAAGATGCAACCTTGCCTCTGCCACTGCTTTGCCCTTGAGCGCTCAGCCACCACCACCTCCTCTGCCTAAGCCTAGTCTCTCTAGAAGAACTTGCAACCACCAGCCAGGGAAAAACAGAGACTCCAGCTGTGCCCACAGCCCCCTAGGGCATTCTAATCCAACCACTTCAGTAGGAAGGAGAGTGCCTCTTGTACAATATTAGAGGGACCAGCCTTAATATTATACATCCCAGGGGCTCAGGAGAGAGAACTACAAATGGCAAGGACTATTTTTGGGAAATAGAATCAGCACAATGAGCTCTTTAGTCCACTTGCTTTAATTCCTCTGGCATAACATCCCATATACACAACTTTAGGTCTGTTCTCATGCCTAGCTCCTTTCTTGCCTGATTTCTCTCTACCGCTCCCTGTAAATTCTATCTTAATTCTCTCATCTTAATTCTGCCTCATCTAGGTCCTTTTCACCTTGTTCTTACCCATCTGACTCTTCCTCATCTTCCATCTCATCTACATGTACCCTCTGGTCAAAATCCTCTCTGTTCTCCATCTCTCAGTCCTCCCCAAGTCTATCAGGAGTCCAGGTATAAACCCAGGAAATACCAATCCCATGGTCTAGCAAGGTCACCAGGCTGGAATTCTACAGGGTCATAAAGGCAGGTAAGAATTTTCCTCAGGCAGTGACCACCAAGCTTCCAGCGCAAAGAGAGGGGTGATAAGAATCTCATAGAGGGGCAGTAATTGTTAATTATCACTTGCAACCCCAAACGGAAGTGACTAATGGAGAAATGAATTAATTAAGGGCTAACTTTGGGTAATATCTAAGAAGAGGGATCTTATGTGCTCCACTATAGTCTTAAATGTGATTGGTAGAAAATGTTAAGAATCTGTAAGTTGCTAGGTCAATGGGAGAGAATAAAATTGTCATCTTTTTTCCTGTGGCTCCTATCTGTCCAAGCTATCTGCCGTTTTTTTCTGTAGGGTGGGGGAAAGTGTGCTCAGTCACTAGGCAACCTGTGTACATCTATATGCCTCTGGTGACAGTTAAAGGGAGATCCGGAACTAGAGGTAAGATTTGGGAAAGGAGGAAGTTAAGCTTAATTGGCACATCTGCCAGGCTTTCTCAAACAGGTAGTCTGGACACTTAAGCCTGTTCTTAGAGAGTACAGAGGTATTTCTGATAAGGTACTTTCCTCCATCTGGGGATGGACCTGGATGGATGCTGCCAATGATGATAATTATGGGGAGGCTTGAACTGAGGTTCTGGCTGAGCATAGCTGTCAGCACAGAGGGTTATCTAACTATTCCTAGAAGTGGCTACGTAAGGAGTTAGAGGTCTATAAAGTTAGTAAGGCTGTAAGAAATGAGGGTCCGAGCTAAATTGTGTAAAGCTATTACTTAACTTCCACCTAACCTAGGCGGTGTCTCATTGTGAAATTTACCTTAAATTAGGAGACTACCATGTGGACTGTTATTACTGTTAGTCCTTGAAAGTGCCTAAGGGAGATATCTGATTCCAGAGGAAGCCTTTCCTGGGGCTTTTCTCCAAATACCTTGACTGTGTATGTCCAGAGAGTGATCAGTCCACACTGTTAGCCCTTCTTAGGGAAAAATCAACTTGGAAAACAGTGAAGACACACATGATTTTTATAATAGAATACAGCTGATATATAACAAACCAAGTAACACCAAAAACTCCTTGGAATTTGGCTTCCTCTGAAAGAATTCCTTGATTCCCTTCTGGTAGTGACTTTGCCATAACCAGCTGAGTTCTTAGGATATATTCCTGTGGCCCTCAGCAAGTGCCCTTTCCAAGAAGAGGAGACCTGCACTATCCAATTTTTGTGAAAGGGAAACAACTAAGTCTCTCAAGCCCTTCAGCTCCTTTTTAGTTTCATCCACAAAGTTTCTGTTCCTCAAAATTGGCTTCATTTTGCTCATGGAGAGCTCATCTATTTTCTCTTCCCAAGATGATCCATGTTTCCCTCTTTGGGTCTTCCTTGTTAGCTAGCTTCTCTGGAGTTGTGGGTTGTTGTCTGGTTATCCTTTGCTTTACTTCTAGTACCCACTTTTGAGTGGGTACATACCATATTTGTCCTTCTGAGTCTGGGTTACCTCACTCAAGATGATATTCTCTAGTTCCATCCATTTGCATGCAATGCAAATTTCATGGTGTCATTGTTTTTCTCTGCTGAGTAGTACTCTATTGTGTATATGTACCACATTTTCTTTATCCATTCTTAAGTTGAGGGGCATCTAAGTTGTTTCCAGTTTCTGGCTATTATGAATAATACTGCTATGAACATAGTTGAACATGTGTCCTTGTGGTATGATTGAGCATTCCTTGGGTATATGCTCAAGAGTGGTATAGCTGGGTCTTGAGGAAGATTGATCTCCATGAGTAAAATGGGGGTGAGTGGTGGACAATGGAGGGTAGGGCATGGGGGATGAGAACATAAGGGAATGGTATAGTCAAGCTAGAACAGTGATGGAGTGGGAAAGCAATGAGATAGATGCCATGATGGAGGGAGAGATCATGGAGATAGAGAGAAACCTGATGCTAGGGAAGTTGCCAGGAATCCCCAAGGATGACCCCAGCTCAGACTACTAGAAATAGTGGAAAGAGTGCCTGAACTGAACTGGCTTGCCTCAGTGATCAGATCAGTGAATACTGTGTCATCATAGAGCTTTTCTCCAATGAATGATGGAGGCAAATACAGAGATCCACAGCCAAACACCAGGCAGAGCTCCAGGAGTGCAGTCAAAGAGAGAGAAGAGGGACTCTATGAGCAAGTGTATCGGGATCATGATGGGAAAACCTGCAGAGATGACCAATCCAAACTAGTGGGAACTCATGAAAGTTGGATCAATGGCTGTGGAGCCTGCATGGGACTGGCCTAGGCCCTCTGCACCTTGAGACAGTTGTGTAGCTTGGTCTGCTTAGGGGCCCCCTGGCAGTAGGATCAGAATCCACCTCTGGTGCATGAGGGGGATTTTTGGAACCCACTACCCATGATGGGACACCTCATGCAGCCTTGAGGCAGGGGGATGGGCTTGGACTTGCTTCTACTGGATGTGCCTCCCCCTGGAAGGCCTTGCCTTCTTGTGGGTGGATTGGTGGGTCAGTTGTGGGGGTGGGAGGAGGGAAGAGGGAATCTCTGATTGGTGTGAAAATGAAAAAAAGAAAAAGAAAAACAAGACAAAAGAAATGAAAACATTGGCTTCATAAGGGTGCCCACATCTATCGGCTGCAACAACTCTAGACCCAACTCAGGGCTGCATCCTCAGTACATTCAGATGATTCATTCAGACTCACACCATCACTCATTCAAATCCACACCACATATCCAGATGTTCACACTTTCAAACTACTTTCTCAGACCCCCCCCAAAAAATCACAAACTCAAACATTCATGACTTAGTTACTTGCTGCAGCTCTAATTTTTGTTCCCCTGGCTTTTAAAATATCTTTAAATATCTGTCTACTATTACCCTGTTCTATATTTACAATTTACTCCCAAAGTAAATCATCCCACTAATATTTCTTATCTGAGTGCTCACTTCAGCTTTCAGTGTCCATCACTGGAATCCCCTATACACCAAGCCCCACCATCTTTGAGCCATCTGCTGGGTCTGCCTGACTATGGAACAGTCTTGAATGGAGAAATGATGATTAAGAAATAATATATATGAAAAATAGAGATGTAGACATAAAAGATAAAGACAGAGACACAGAAGATAACATTGCTAGTGCTCCTAGTCAATACCACAGTCACCTCAAGTTTATTCTTCATGGGCCCTTTATACACCAACAAGGGGAGAGGCAAAAGATCTCCCCTTCTCAAGGACACCATGCTTCAAGGTACAACATACAGAAGTGTAAACACTTCTTTAATTCTCAAAACATCTATTAGGCACACCTTATGACAAAGCATCCTGTAATCAGGCCTTGAAGTATAACATCCTATTATGCAGTCTTGTGGAGCAAAACAAACTTGGACTCTGACCTTGAGTTAAGATGGAATAAGGCCACACCATGGAGTCTCCCCCACAATAAATCCCAAAGGTCCTGGGTATTGCAACCTGATGTAACAGGTTAACAATAACTGATTTAAAAATATATGTCTAACTTCTTTGTATTTGCCAACTTTGTTTAGTTTTAGCTATTTGGATAAACTGAGCATACAAAAAATGTAATATTCTGTAATGGAGAATGAGAAAAGAATTAGAAAAATAAGGTTCCCAGTCTCTCTGGGGTATACATAGGGCTTCTTTAAGTTCCCAGTCCTTCTATTGACTGTATTTATGGTATAAAATTTTATTTTACTCCTAGAGAATTTTCAATTAAGCCTTTAATTCAATTTTTAAGGCTAAAATTTAGCAGATAAATTTAAAGTCCTAATTCTGTAAAAAGTACTAATTTCTTGTGAATTATTCAGGAAAATTAAGACATGCAAGTCAGTTCTCAGTCACCTTATACATTATCAAATTCTTCAATGTGCTCAAAACTATGCTTGCAATCATCCTAAAAACAAATGAAATTTATTCCCAAGGGAAAGCTTTATCTAACCTCCTGTATATGCTTTCAGGGTTAAGCCTAAAGCAAGTAACTAAAAACAAGTAAATTTTATCTAAAATCAGGTATACTTCATAAATTAAATGCTGCCCCTCAAACTCCTGAGAGATCTGCTGAATATGACATCTAAAATGGTTAATAATAAAAACTTCCCACAACAGACAAAGTTTCTAGATTGTCGCAGAGGCCTAAGGTCTCCTCAAAGAAGAAGATGGGCACAAATGACAACACCTGGATTGTGGTGACGCTAGCCACTGGGCAAAGAACTGTCGTAGGCCTCAGCCACCACCAGGATCCAGCCCAAACTGTGTATAAACAGGACAATGGAGAACTGACTGCCTCTCTTTGCCTCACCAATGTAGTTCAGTTTCTCAAGTTCCTCCTTTACAGGAAAACCTGTGGAGAATGCTGCACTTCATGCTGTCCTGTATGAATGCCAAAAGCCAATCATCTCTGCACCCAAGACCACCATGGAGGAGCCTAGGGTAACCATCCAGGTAAGTTTTAAGACAAATTGCTAAACACTCTTATTAATAAAAAACCCAGAGCCAGGTACAATCAGAGAGCAAGCCAACCATGTCTTACCTCTAGAAAATCCTTAGCCAAAAAAGAGAGCTACTTCCTGTATACCCATGCCTATATCCTTTCTGTGCCCTGCCATCTCACTATCTCCCTTTGCCCAGCTACATCATTTTCCTCTTTCTGCCAAGCTCTATCACTTTCTGTCTGTCTGTATAGACCTCCAGACCTCTATGGTTAACTAGCTACCATGCCTAGCTCTGTTCCCAGTGTGGCCTTGAACTTGCAGAGATCCAGTTGAATCTCTGCCTCCTGAATGATAGGATTAAATGCATGTGCTACCATTGTCTGATCTCTTTGTTTAATATAGTGGCTGGCTTTTTCCTCTGATCCCCAGATAAGCCCTATTGGGGTACACAAATAAAATATTACATTTCTTATTTTTTGTCTGAAATAAAAAAGTTATAATTAATATAAGAAAAACTATATACAATAAGTACAATAACTATATACAATATATATAGGCAATAAATACATCAACAATATCTAGTCCATTTGCATTTGGCAAATTCAGTGAAAATATTTCATTATCTATCCTATTTTGGTGAGTCCAAATGTACCTAATTCACTTTCTATACTAACTTGTATTACCAACTGAAAACTATCTTTTGAAGTCTTTATACACTTTACATCTCTTTACTAAAAATTTCTGAATTTGTTAATAAGGAAAATATAACTAATCTTCAATTCACTCAGAGACTATATATATTTCTACTCTTGTTTAAGGTGTTATGTTTGTGCAACTCATTTAAAATTGTAATGTATAGTTAAAAATACAGATTAATAATTAGTCATCTATGATAACCACACTTATAGTCATATTAGTTAAGTTTTCTAGGCATACATAGATATATTTCAACTAGGTAGGTAATGATCAAACACTTCAAAGACCTATAGAATTTAGACTTTCTGAACAATGAGACACATCTGCTCTTGGCAGCACCAATTTACTTCAAAGAAGATGATGGCCATTGAAGAAACTCCATATGGAGTTTTTTTTTTAATTTATGGCAAAAGGTGGTTATTAGGGTCTAAGGATGTGAAAGCTTATGTAAGTTATGAGGGTCTGAGAAAATGTTTGGAGGTATATTAAAAAAAACTGGAAAAATGTTTCAGAATTTTTCCATTCCTATACTATTGTTATATTAGGACTTCTGAAGTTCAGAGTTTTAACATTGATCAATGGAGTTCTGATAAGCTATTAAACTAGCCATAGTAAGGAACTTTCTGCTCCACTTCCTTGGTAGAAAAAGACCACTCAACATTTTGGCTTCTCCTATCCCTCCTCCTAGTTACCTTCTATTTTACTCTGAGCCCACCAGGAAACTCTATGGTCCATTTGGCCAGCTGAATGTAGACTCTGCCTTCAGAACCAAGGTTGACAAAGACATAGCCAAAGACACAAAACGATAATTTCCTTTGGTTGTCTTCTATATCTAAACTTAAAGGTACTTTTCTTACTTACTTAAAAGTACAGAGGAAAAAAAGTTCATGTTTTTGATCCAAAATAATTTTGTGAGTGTCTCCAAGTTTTGCTATGATTCAAAGGCTTGAGTCTACTCCAGCTGTTTACAGACACATGTTAACTGCATCTTCTACAATGAGGATTTCAGTGCAGATTACAAACAATGGTAATGTTAACATATCTAAAACTTTGTCTCTTTTTATAAACTTAAATAATTCATGTAATGTAAGCTTCAGAGAGCTCAACCTTGGATCCACCTGGTAAGGTCAAGCAGATTCCCGATAGGTTCTCCTGTCATATCATTTAGCAGTCTAAGCTTTCTTGGCTGTTGCTTATTCTTGATTGTAATCTCTCTCCTTCCTCTGGTCTTGAGACTTCTTCCACTGCCCTAATTACCAGGATTACAGACCTAGAAGCTTCAAATACACACCCAAGATAAAGATTTTCCTCTAAGCTCTTTAATTTATCTTCTGTCCCTAACCTATATGTCCTGGCAGATTTCCAAACAATTCAACACTGCAGACTATCCAAAAACACCAGCCTCAGATGATCCTTTGAAACTAGTTAGCTCTAGACTTGCTGAAAACAGGTCTAAATGACATGCTTCTGATGAAATTTCCATCCAGCTTGAGATCCAGCATTCAAGAGTGCTCCAGTGTTACCTGTGCCTTGCTAGTCTCAGGTAGTCCAACAGAACCTGGGCAGAAAGATCAGATGTACTATGTCCCCTCCTGGTCCTGGACCAGCATTCTAGCCTTCATGGGATCAAACAAATGGTTGGGAGAGATTTGTTTCTGTTGATTGTACCAAGATCACCAATAGAATTCAACCTTGGTTCTGAAGGCAGAGTCTACATTCAGCTGGCCAAAGCAGACCATAGAGTTTCCTGGTGGGCTCAGAGTAAAATAGAAGGTAACAAGGAGGAGGGATAGGAGAAGCCAAAATGTTGAGTGGTCTTTTTCTACCAAGGAAGTGGAGTAGAAGGCATATGTTCATGTTTCCGTTGCTCTGTGGATCTCTCAGTTTTGTTCACTGTTATTTCAGCTGAGATGTAGTTACAAAAGAAAGTACATCACCCTTTATAATTGTCAAAGGCTGGAATATTAGATCCAAAGTTCCCCTATATCAAATGAGCCATTACCCTAACTGTCAAGAGGGACAAATGACTATCTATGTTGCCTATTAGTATATCAAAGCTCATGCTGGGCAGACAACTATTGGTGAAATTATTAAGGCCACTCCACATAGTTGAAAGGGAGGTTTATTTTGTGGGGTAACTTACAAATGAAGAAATAGGTTGTAAGGTCTGGCAAAGGTATGGCACAGTCTGGCGGTGTTCTCTGGAGAACTCTGCTCAGTCTACCTCCTGCGTCCAGCATCCCAGAACCAAGAGAGAGACCTCCTCTAGATCCTGGGTCTTCCGCTTCCTTCTCCACCCCACCTTGTGGGCGTGACCATTACCGAAGCCTCAATGGGGGTTGGAACTTCCAGGCCAATGCTGGGATGGCTATCCACTACAGGAAACCAATTCACCTGCAGGCCTTCCTGCTTCTTCTCTCACTCCTCTCCTCCATACTTATTTGCTGTGCTATGATCAAATCCTGATGAGAATAAAGCTCAGAATAATATCTTATATCCCCAGGCTTCCAGCATGAGGAAATACTCATGAATTCCAATTCCTGTGTTTTTTGACTGCTTTCCCTAATAAAAAAAAAGTATCAACAAAACACCTGTGCTCTTACAGTGAATTACTACTTCCTTAATAAGAGGTGAGTCCCAGGTGCTGGGAACATGCATGTGAGCACAGGTACCTAGTGCATCAGATCACTTAGAGCTTGGGTCACAGGTAGTTGTGAGCCTCTTGATGTGGGTGGTGGGAACCTAACTCAGACTCTGAGCAAGAGCAGCACATGCTCTTAACTACTGAGCTCTCTCTATCCCCATGAAGCTTTCCTTTTATAAGACACATTCATTGATTCAGATAATCATAATAACATGAAGGTAACTACAGAAAACCCATCAGTTAGATTGTCTACTTTCTCTTTGCTGTTGTTTTGGTTGGGACAATCCCTCAATGGTCAATGTGGTAAAAATCTTAGTCTTTAGCAAGATGCTGTTGAAAGGTGGTAGAAGTATTAAGAGGTGGGGCCTAGAAGGAGGAAGTTGGGTCCATGGTGGTAAGCCCTTGGAAGAGATACTTGGCTCCTAGCCCCTTCTATCCCTCTCTTTTTGGTTCCTAGCCTAAGTGAAGTTAGCAAATTCCTTCCTGTGAGTCTCTTCCTCAATGTGCTGCATAGCACAGGTCCAAAGCAGCAGGGCTGAGTGATCATGGTAGGAGACCTCTGGAGCAAAGTAAGGCTTTCCTTCTTGGAAGTGGATTGACCTTAGTTCCGGTAACAGAAACTGTCACCTTAACTCTCCCATGAACATTCTGGCTCCCTTGAAGAGCTTTTAAGATTGTGGTTGCCTGCATTCTGCTCTAGCAGATAGATGTTCTTTCTCACTTTACTATGCATAAATAACCACAGGATGTTGACCTCCACCCCTTACCTTTCCTTCCTTCATCCTCCCCATCTTTAGGGATTTATGCCATTTTTATATTATGGAATTCATTACCAAGGGAAGAAAAATGAGGAACAGAAAGAACTAGTTTTGGTCATGCTGTTGTTGTGAACCATGGCTCTACAACAACAGACAGGCTTGTTGTTCCTTAAAATCTCTTCATTCTTTATCGTCACAAAATAAGATGAGTTCTATGTCAGTTACTTTTCACTGTTGTGATAAAACACCACAAAGCAACCTGTAGAATACAGAGTTTATTTTTGCTTATGATTCCAGAGGGATGGAAATTCCTCATGGCAAGGAGGCATGACAGCCAGCAACAGGCATGGTGACTGGAGCAGGAAGTTGAGATTTTAGATCCTCAACCAAAGCATAAAACAGAGAGTTAAGTGGAAGTAGGGTGAGGCTTTTAACTCTCAAAACCTAGCCCAGTATGACTCACTTCCTGGATTAAGGGTGCACCAATAATTCTCCCCAAGCAGAGTTATCAACTGGAACCCAAATGTCAAAATTCCTGAGCCTAGGAAGAGCACTCTTACTCAAACCACAACTTGATTTTGTTTTTATACTTTCTATATTATTAATTCCAATTTTATAGTGTAAGTCACTCTTTAAAACTTTATAAATTTTATCTGTTTATTTATTTGTTTCCTTGCTTGCTTGTTTGCAGGTTGGGCATATACCACAGTACAGGAGTATATGGCAACAAACAACTTCCACCGTGTTTGTCCCAGAGATCAAACCCACCTTATCAGGCTTGGTGGCAAACACCCCATTCCATGGAGCCATCTAGCTGGTCCCTTTTTAAAGGTTTTACTCTAAGATTATTTTGAAAATTCATAGATATGTACTCTAAGGACACATGAGTAAAATGAACACTGGGCCAAAAAGGCCACCTAAATATGAGAAAGTAGTCTTTTGAGAACATCTGACACTTCATACAGTCTTTATTTATTTGTTTGTTTTGGTTTTTCAAGACTGGGTTTCTCTGTGTAGCTTTGTGCCTTTCCTGAATCTCGCTCTGTAGACCAAGCTAGCCTCAAACTCACAAAGATCTGCCTGCCTCTGTCTCCTGAGTGCTGGGATTAAAGGTGTGCACCACCACTGCCCAGCCAAGTCTTTATTTTATTTTATTTTATTTTATTTTATTTTATTTTATTTTATTTTATTTTATCTTCAGTAGTTTACTCTACATTGTGGTTGAACCCTGAGTTCCACACATACCAGGCAAGCATTGTAACACTGACATACAACCCCATCTCTACAAAGGCCTTTGAAAGGACTGGCTTTCTCATATACTTGCTTATAAGAAGGAATTTCATGACCAGCTTTGAATTACTAGGGAAAAAAAGCTCCAGCCATCTTTGCTAGATGATTTTTTAAAACCTGATTAAATTTGTCAGTGCTCTAAGTCATCAAATGTGCAGCTTGAGTAATGAAGAAGGGATTGAAAACAACGGATGACACATCAACGAGAAGACTAACTTTGGACGCATCATGTCTAGAATGTAAAAAGAGAGCTAACAACTGATAAATAGATAAAGAGGTATGCGGGTATGTTAATAGAGAAAGGATAAATTTGAACAAATTATTTTAAAGTAACACAATCAAGATGCAAATATTTAGCTCTAAATACCTCCAATATTGAAGCATGAATTCAATGAAATTGAATGGTGTTTCAAGAGTGGGAAAGTTTTAAAGCTTTTTGAAGATAGGTAAGAAATACACATTTGCTTTGATTAAGTTAAAAGAGAAAATGCTGTTTGTAAATGAAGACATCTTTAAAGTTCAGTGTGTTGGGGGTGGGGTATCAGCATGGTCTTTCCTGGGAAAATCTTAAGTGCTACCCCAATGGTTTTAAATGCTATCAGTTAATATTTTTATCATGTTTAAAAATAACTTTTGAGATCCTTAAGGATAAGAAATAGGTTCCTATAGTATTCTCACGATTCAAAAGAACCAAAGGCACACTCTGTCATGGGCTTGTGTAGGCCCATAGAAAACTCATTACAGCTTAGTTTTCAGTTCCCCGTCATTCTCAACCCCAGGACTTCTGTGCACATCCACGCCCTCGCTTTTCTTCTCTATGAGCTTCATCTCTGCAAGCTCAGTTTCTGAGGAGTCAATTTCCCCAGGGAGCTGGCGCTTTCTCATGAGTATTAGAATGAAGAACGCTAGGAGAAAGCTTGATCCTCTTAGTGCTGCAGGCACGCCAATGTAAATGTTCCTGTGGAAAACAGCTCATCTGTATTAAATCTTAACATATTCAGTGGAAGCTAATTTTGTATATTCTTATAGATCATTTATTCTTCAAAGAAAAACATCAGGTGATTATTTTTCCCATGTACTTTATATAATCTATTTTATTGAGTTATTAGTTCTGTTTATTAGAATGTCAAAAATTTTCCAACGTAAAAGCTTAAATATATTTTCTTCACTTTGGTCATGGTTAGTTTCCATTGTCAACTTGACTGGATTTAAGATCATTATAGAAAGACATCTGTGGGTGTGTCTATGAGCATGCTTTCAGAAATGATTAGCTGAGTATGAAGTCCCTTGATACCATGCACTGGGCTTCTAGCTCTGAATGCTTCCTGACAGAGCAGGCAACATGATCAGCCTCCTTACTCTCCTCCACCATACCTCCTCTGCCATCATCTCACACTAAGCCACTATGTTTCCCCTGCCATTATTGCCTGTTTTTTAAATACTGAGATGATAACACCCCACATTAGGTTAAAAGAACTCTTCTGTTTTGTTTGCTCACATTTTGATCACACATGTGTAAAACATCATAAAGTCACCTTTCAAGATTTCTCTACTACTAAGAAATTTGTATACTGTGTAATACCAATAGATTTTCATGACATTAAAATCCTTGTATGGCCGGGCAGTGGTGGTGCATGCCTTTAATCCCAGCACTTGGGAGGCAGAGGCAGGCAGATCTTTGTGAGTTTGAGGCCAGCCTGGTCTACAGAGCAAGATCCAGGAAAGAAGCAAAGCTATACAGAGAAACCCTGTCTCAAAAAAAAATCCTTGTATGTCTAAAAAAAGTCCTATTAGTCATTTTTATATATTAATAGTTTCAATTTGTTAATTTCCATGCATAATTTTGCATGTATAATGATCAATTTCTTTTTATTATTTAAACTGTGTATATGTTGGGTCTCTGTGTGGATATGTGTTTGGGAGTCCTGGATACCTTGAAATTATTATAATAAGAAGTTTTGACCTGCACAACATGGGTTATGGGAATTGAATCATGTGCTCTGCAAGAGCAGTATGTGCTCTTAACCCCTCAGCCATCTCTTTAGCCCCAAATTCATTTCAGTTGCTGAACTTGTCTAGTTTAATTATGAAGACTGTATAAACTTCACAAAATGAATTAGGTAATTTCCCCTTTCACCATTTCTGAGAGTTACATTGATACTGTTCTAAGCACTTGTTCTTTATAAGTTTGATAAAATATACCTTAAGATTTCTGGATTTAATGTATTTGGGAAACAGGTGTTTTGACAAGTACATTTCTAAATGACTATGAAAGCATTCTTTCATGTTCTCAATATTTATAGGAAAATATGGTGTGATGCATAGTGCTGTCAACTTCATATAATCTAGAAACTCCTGGGAAGGAAGTTTCAGTGAAGGCCTGTGTGGATTTTGTTGGCTTGATGTTGATGTAACGTTGATTACAGTAACTGGGGTGAAAAGTCCCATCCCTTAGTGGGTGGCACCATCCCTTAGACAGTAAACCCTGGACCACAAAAGAATAAAGAAAATGATCATGCCTACTTCTGTAGTGGGAAAATATAAAAATAGTATATATGTGTAGACGCTTAAGACTTTAGATATAACAGCCTAGAAATACAATTGAAATTTTTTTACTAGAGGGATAATAGAGTAAAAAGTATCTCAGTTATTTTTCTCTCACCACAATAAAAGAACTTGACAAAAATAAATTTAAAGGAAGAGGGAATCAATTTGGCACACAATTCCAGGTTACATCCTACTATTGTTGGATATCAAGTCAACTGGAACTTTAATTCACACATACACTGACAGAAGAAACTGAATCCTTTGACACTGTTGCTATGGACACACCAGGCTGAGAATGGTATCTCAGCCAATCACTTGAGGACAGGACAATGATCAGCACTTTTCTCTTCCAGAATTTTTCAGTATTCTCACTTAGAAACAGAGGAGTGGGTCTTGCCTACAGCTTTTGTTGTTGGTGTTGGTGTTGAAGTGGTTTTAGGAACAAGGAGGAGCACAGTGCAGTCTGTATCAAACAAAGTTTCTCTGTGGGCTTTCTTGGGCCTGCTGCCCTCAAAGGCCAGCAAGGTAACAGCCTAAGTCTGGCTCAAGATCAGCCTGTCATGACCCCTGGGCATAGAGCAGCAGTGAACCCACGATTCTTTCCTATACAGTTAGTGACAGGGGCCTGTGTAGCACTGAGAATGGTGGGAACCATGTGGGTAACTGCCTTTCATCTAAACAGAAACATGAAAGCACACAACTGGATGCACCCAGATCTCAGAGGCCAGGCCCCTGGTCTGCTGGGTCTTGGGGTTAGTGGTTTCAGTTATGTCTATGTGTGACAACATCCTTCCCCTTTGTGAAACTCTCTTTGTACCACAGTCACTCTACTGAGCTATGTCATGTTCATGAGGCAGCAGACCACTAAGTGCAAGGGAGCATCTATGGGTTCCCAGATATGTGACCATCTGTCAAATTCAGGCAGCAGGCCCCTTCTCAAGGAGGCCCCTGGCAACATCACTGGGCATGATTATAAACTGCAAGGGCCATCTACAGATTTGGGGTTCTTTTTATCAGGATGCAAACATGAGAGGGCTGTGACTATTCCAGGAGCTATAATGTCAGAATCCATGCTGCTTGAATGTGCTGGGACTACCATACTGACCCCTGTGGAAGGGAAGAGTCCTCCTTTCTATTCACAGGTATGGGGTGGTAGGAGCCAAGAGATTTGTTTCCACCAACAGTGCCATTGTCCCTGGTCTCTGGATCCAGTTTATCTCCAGTGTTCTCCCATTCCAGCTTGGCTCAGGATGTAGTTCTCTCTCTACTGCTCCAGAGTCTCTACAAGACACCCTGCTCCCTTTCTGAAGTACTTTGAAGGGTTAGATTAGGAAGCCCACTCACACTTAAATATATCAAGTACTTTAGAAATAATGGGAAAATATCAAAATACATAAATAAGGAAGTTATACCACTCATGTGAGTTCTGAAAATGAAACCAAATATCATATCTCTCAAGAAAATGTTAGGTGTGAATGGGTCATTTTATGCACTAAAAGCACAGTTTACAAAAATTATTATTACCTGAGTTCATTTATATCATACATCCTGCATGCCCCTGGTTCACCACATTTCAGAGTTCCCCAGTGTAAACAGGTTCTGTCTATCAAGGCACCAAAGTACATAGGTGCTGGAATGCCAGCTGCAGTGAGGAGAAAGAAAAACAGCCCATTGGCAGGAAGAGAGAAAAGAGAGAGATGTGTTATTTTATTTGGAAGTACTTCAGTTTCCCTATTTAAAAATATAAAAAATTATACATCAAAGTCTCTACATTTACTTTTAGGAATTATAAGTTAATATAAAGTTTCTAGATCAAAACAAATGAAAATTATATATAAGATGCTAATAAAATATCTATTGGGTTCATAACTGTGAACCTCATGTATTTTCTGAAGTATCTTATGCTGGTTTTCTATACATCTAACTAAAAGAAACATTTTTCTATCTTATTTTATTCCTGAATCTACTAAAATAATCAAAGGCTTAATTAAGTTTTTGTGTACTCTTTAAAGACAAGCAAAAACATTTATCATCTCTGCAGTTACCTCATTATCAGACTAATTACAAGTTGCCATTTCCAAATGCAAAGGCTTGTGAACTTGTGGACAGAGCACAAGATGTTAAAGATGCTACATAGTTGTTGGAACTTCCTGGATGTGGACAGTTGGAATAGTGCAGATCCAAACACAAACTATCTTTTTCTTTCATATTAGTTATGCATTGCCCCATCCCTGTATCTTACCTTACATCCATGTAACTATCACATGAAGCCTCTGCGGGATATATTGATTTAACAGGTCTCTATCCTCCACTCACCAAAACACTAAGAATGCTATCAGATAGCATCTGAACCTACAGAGGAGAATTAATTCCATGCTTTGCTGTAACCAACCTACAATATATATTTGAGAAGTGCCATATTCATCACTTCCTTTGTTCTCTAACTAAAAACATCACTAATTGTTACCATGTTGGAACTTGATATTTGGATGACTTGAGTCTGTGTTCCCATCATGGTGACTCATGTTTGATTTCAAATGAAACCCTCTTATTCCCTTTAAGGTGAGGGTTGTGTTTTGTTGCTAACAATATAATTGCTATGTTTTTCTTCCAAAAATACCAATTGGCTTACTAAGCATTTGATATTGATCTGATATGTTGGGGAAATTGTTCATACCAAATACTCTTATGCAAAAGGCATGCAATCCAACTCCAAGGGATTTCTCTTCAGACTTGATACACCTGAGAAATACATATACACATAAATAAAAGTACATCATGCAAACCCATATCTGTCCTAGCATCATTCCAATGACAGTCATAGTTCATGATCCTAATTGTTAAGTTTTCCATCCTGAAGAGAGGATAATACAGCTCTACTATTAAGCACACACAGGGGAAGGAGACTATTGCTTCTGAGAGCTGTCCTGTGACCTCCACACATCTAAAGTGGGGTGGAGCCCTTTAACAGCTAGATATTAGCTGCTAACCTAGATAAATAATTTTCTGGTTACCGTGGTTATCACCATACTGTACCCAAAATAATGGACCCAAAGCTTTGAAACCACAAACCAAATAAATCTTTCTTCTCTTAAGTTGTTTGCCAGGCCCTTTGCCAAGTTGATAAAAAATCTAACACATGTTACATAAAAAATCAAGATATAGTAAAGGCAACCCCACAGATAAACAGAGAAAGACTACATCATTAGGCTATGACATTAAGAGAAGGCCTTTGTTATATGGAGTTAATAATTTTATACACTTATCTTTCCTGTACTGCCTACAAAATTAGACAAGATGGTTTTGAGAATTACATACAAAGGGAGGTGTATGAAACAGGATAAAACCTGAAAAGTATTTTTAAATTAGGAATACAGAAGCCCCTTTAAAACATGGTCTTTCCCCACCAAATGCACCCTTGGTTAATAAAAGCATAATAAATGCAACTGTTGAGACTACATTTTGGAAATAATTCCATGAAAGAGTTCAAGAAAACACAACAGACTAGAAGAGTAATAATAGTCTGCAAACAGTAGGACCATGTCATCCATCACTTACATTGCAATCATCAGTTCACACATTAGGGCCTACCAGGTAGCTCAGTGGGTAAAAGTGCTTGCCACCAAGATTGACAAACTAAGTGTTCAATTTCTAGAACTTAGAACTTACATGGTGGCAAGAGAATCAGCTTCTGCAAGATGTCCTCTCATTTCAATGTGAATCACACACACACACACACACACACACACACACACACACATACACAATGCTTTTAAAAATCATACATTAGCCTTTAATCCCAGCACTTGGGAGGTAGAGACAGGCAAATCTCTGTGAGTTTGAGGCCAGCCTGGGCTACAGAGTGAGTTCCAGCAATGGTGCAAAGCTACACAGAGAAACCCTGTCTCCAAAAAACCAATAAAAGAAAAAAAATCATACATTAAAACATCAACAAGCCACATTTTTTACACCTACTTGAAGACTCAACTTCAGAAAGTACAATAATTGAGAATGTGAATGAGACATGGAAGTGGGAACAAGTGTGCAGTAATATGAGAATATCTCTTGAGAATGTGTTTGGAGGTTCTGCCAGAATAGTTGAGCTACTCATAAACTCTTTATTTATGACCATCTCCTTCTAGATGAAAAATTTGTCCTTATCAATTTAGCATGCTGCTTTGGAACAAAGGTACTTGGAGTATTGAGAGATAAAAGAGACACAGTGCAGCCACATCACCTGAATCAGCCTAAAACGTTATGAGTTGACAGCCAAATTTCCCTTACTTGCAAGAACAAGTCTTAAGAACTAGCAACACTTGGTGCCTCTATCTGTCTATAAACCTATGAACTAAAACAAGGGACATCATATCTATGCTTATGTGAATATAAAAATATAACATCTTACCATGGAAGATGAATGTAAAAGAACGTGTATCTAGCCTATTCCACTGAGTATCAATGGTGGGTAGAAGTAGCGGAAAAGAAGAACCAAGGGCAAGAAATGGAAAGGCAAGGGAGAGAGGGGGAAGGGAGAGGAAAACAGGGAAGGGAAGAGAAGGGGAGAGGAGAGGCGAGGCATCAGGAGAGCAGAGGAGAAAAGTGAAGGAAAAGGAATGGGGAAAGGTATTTAGAGAAGAGGAGAAGGGAAGGGTATGGAAAGGAAATGTGGGCAAGGGAACAAAAATGTACAGTTCCCCATCAGGGAGAAGTGAGAACCTTGGTTCAGTCTATGAGGATAAAATGTTATGAATTACACAACATAGTTAGCTCAACTTTGCTTCTGAATTTCAATGAAACAAGAAAAGGAGTGTTGAACTGTTTTCTGATTGCTAGATTGGAAAGAATACTTGTAAACAACAACAACAACAAAAATTTGCAACTTTGTAATGGGTAACTGTTCTAGTCATGACCTTGAAGCACGGTCCCTAGTGAGGTGGAAGGTAACTGTTACGCCTGCCTATGACTTTGAAGAACATGCCCCTAGGGTGTGGCTGCTCAGGAGACTTAAGACCTAGGATACATGTACACGGTGCTTTCTTCACTCCCTTGTGGTTTTGGATGCTGGGACTGACCAGGCAGATCTTGGAAGATCAGTGTGGGACATAGCTTGGCTTTCCCAGACCCTGTCATAAATACTTGTGCTATAGTGAGTTAACCCCTATTAATTTCCTTGTTCATTAAATAGACTCAGTGGATTTCTTGCCCCCCTCATTGGATATCCAGTGTCCCATGTGGAAGCATTTATGGGCCATCATGCCTTTCACCCATGCAGATAGCTTCCACTGATCCCCACCCACAGGCTCTGTGAGCAGCAGCCTGTGTGATCTGCCACATACTGGCAGCTCAGATCCCTGCTTTCTAACCATGCTCATCCCACTTCCTCTCCTCTCCCTCCTCCCAAGTTGCATGTCTATGTCCCACACACCATGGTAGACTTGCATCCATTCACTAATTGGGCTATTCCATGGGTACAAGAGCTTACATGCTGCCTCCAGTCTGCATCACCTGCCCCCATGGCTCATTCAAACTAGCATTAGCTGGAGTTCAAAAACCAAATGCCCTACTGGGTCCCATACATGCTGCTGAGTACCTGAACAGCTCCCAGAGAAGACAGTTTATGCTGATACATTCCTTATTACTCCTGCTGCTTACACTTGTTGCATGAGAGTGTGAGAATGAAAGAGTGCACCTCCATGACAGGTTGAGCCCCTGCCCCGCAGCTCTACAGGCCACATGCAGTCTTCCCTGCCACTCCCACAGATGTCTGTATGCCTCAGTTGAGTTTGGCATACATCACTGCACAGCCAGTTGTGGTGGTGCACACCAGCAGGATTTGTTCAGTAGCTGTTTAAGCCCAATACAGGCCAAGGTCTTCAGAACACACTTCAGGACCTACTTCAGTGCTACTTCTGTGACACCTGTTGGCCAAATAATGCTACTACACTCAAAACCCATTGCAAGAACTGGCACATCAGCTCTCAAGGATTTTATCTAAGGTAAAATTACTTGATAATGTTACTCCTTTAACTGACTAATAAACAAATTAATAAAGTTTGTATTCACAAATTTTAAATATATCTCAAAAATGGCAGAAAATATCACATCTCAGGAATTTTAAAACTTTTTTGCTTGCATTATGAATGAAAGTTTACAGGACATATATGACCTTCCTGGAATGTATATGATGTTCACTATAATGGCAATTAGTATAGTGAACATCATATCATTGAAAAATTGGCTTAACAGTAACAGCAAAAATGGGACATTAATGGGACTGATTCAGGCCTTACAAGGTAGTAATGAAGACTTAAATAAAGGGATTCTTCCTTTGGAATCTGCTAACTTACCATGAGAACTTCAGTCCATTAATAATAACTGGATGACCAGATTTAATTCTATTGATAATAAATATGGATATGTAATGGATAAAACAATAACTCTTCAGAGCAATTTAATGCTATTCAGATACTTTATAAGGAGGAAAGATCATTGCTAATTGATAGAATAAAGTCTATGGAATCATATGTTTCAGAAGAATATAAAAAAACTGTATGATCCTATGGAATTTTTAGAATCCTTTACAACAGAGGAGGTTCAAATACTGCAACAGGCAGTAGTTAATGGATTTCAAGCTCTGGCAGAATTTCTCAGGAAAGATAAAAAAGACACTAATAAGCAGAAAGGCAAGGTCATACAAGTCATAAAATCACCAGGTGGCTTTTATGAAATGGCCTATCCTGTCATCATCTGTGAGAAGCCAGCAGATGATAAACATCCTGAAACATGTGAAATATATCTTGCAACCAATTCATATGAGAGATTTAAAACCTTTAAAGAAGCAGTTGTCACCTATGGTATACACTCAATGTATATAAAGGAGATGTTAAATATGTTGTCTTCTACAAATAGAATCATACCAGATGATTGGAATCAGTTCATCTCAGCTGTCTTAGAATACAGCCAGCAATTACAATGGAAACACTGGTTGAGAGAAGAATCTAAAATCCTTGAACAATGAGGTAAGATGATAAGTTTTGAGATCTCTCAAGTTCAATTTCTTGAAGGCCATTTTGCTGATATAAATGTACAAGCTATTTTTGATGATCATACCATATCCCCATGCCATACAGCAGCTTTAAATGATTGGGAACAAATTCCAGAACCATCTGAGCTATGTAGGAAAGTTTTCCAAGGGTCAAAAGAAACATTTACTGATTTTTTTTTTACAAAGGCTAACTATGCCTGTAAACAAGGAAGTATCAGACTAAGAACTAAGAGAAGTATTAACTCTATCCTTGCCTTTTGACAATGCTAATATAGAATGCAAAAGAATAATTACATTTTTAAAGGTCAAGTATGCTCCTTTGGAGGAATGGATTCATCATAAAAATGATGTTGAGTCTCTTAACTATGGTGAAGAAGCTTGGATAGGAGAGGCAATTTCCAGAGTTGGAAGAAGGCCTCGTGGTACCAAATGTTTTAAATTGGTAATCAGGTCATATGAGAAGAAATTTTACACAAGGTGCTCCTAGAAGAAATAATTCTTCTAGTAATAACCTAAATGGGAGGCCCCAAACTTCTGGATTATGCAGAAGATGTGGCAAATGCCAATAATGGACCAATGAATCTAGATCAACAATAAATATACAAGGCAACAGTTTATTAGTGGGGAATGCTTCAGGAGGCCTCTCACAGGTCCCCAAATTGAATGTGGTCCAAACATTTCTAGCCACTGTGGAGGAAATTCCCCTCCAGGACAATTAACCCAATGTCTAATGTAAAGAATGATATTGCACTAAATAATGGAACAGCTCTGATAGATGGATCAAAAATTCCAAAAACACCATCAAATGAATATTTTGGCAGACTTCCATAAATGAACGAAGACCAAAGCTTAGAGTATGAATTAATGGCATTGTTCTGGAAGGACTGGTAGACATAGGTGTGAATGTGACTATAATTACACAAAAATCATGGCATCCAAATTGGCCTTTCCAAGAGGTAAATGTTCAATTTTTAGGGATTGGAACCCTATCTTAGCTAAAAACAAAGTTTGAGATAAGTTGAATGCATAGGGCCAGAAGGACAGACAAAGGTGACAAGGACTAAAAGAGTCCAAGAGAGTTATCAGCTGAAGCTGAGAAGGAATTGGCTCTAGTAGAAAAGAAATATGAGAAACTCATGTGGATAGTGTGAATCCAGGACTTAACTGCATTCTGGTCATACTCCCTTCCAGACATCCCCCACAGGGATTTTGATGCAGAGGAAAGATATTATATTGGAATGGATATTTCAACCATTTAAACTGAGTAAGAAATTAAAAACTTATGTGGAAAAGATCTCTGATTTGATTCTAAAAGGAAAATTAAGATTTTATCAATTGACAGAAATGTTCCCAGCAGAAATGTTAGTACCTTTAAGTAATGATGAGATTTCCTCTTTATAGAAAGATAATGAATACAAGCATAGAGACTGCAGTAACTTTTCGGGAGAGATTAACAATTGTTATCCAAAAGCAAGAGAAGAGAATTCACTTTTTAAAAAACTGAATGGGTCCTTCCTCACATTGTATGACAAAAGCCAGTCCCCACATTCTATGCTGATGCAAATAAGTCAAGAAAGGCAGGATATAAGTCAGGAGACTTAAGTAAAGTGGTCAGAAGTCTCTACAAAGTCTTTACAAAAGGCAGAACTCTATGCCATTCTTTTATTAATAATGGATTTCACAGAACCCCTCAATATAGTCACTGACTCTCAATACACAGAGAGAATTGTTTTATATATTGAAACTGTTGTATTTGTTCCTGGTAATATGGAGTTGCCTTTGCTATTTATAAAATTACAGGAAATCATCAGAAATAGTGAACTTCGTATATATATAAAACATCAGATCCCATATGGGTCTGCCAGACCTCTAGCACTAGATAATGATGAGATTTATCAATTATTAATATGTAATGTGCTAAAAGCCTTAGAATTTCATAGAAAACTCCATGTGAATAGCAAGGGTCTGAAGAAGGATTTTTCTATAACTTGGTAACAAGCCAAAGAAATGGTTTAAAAAATGTCCTATTTGTTCCTTTTATAACCAAACTTCCTTACCTTCAGGAAGCAATCCCAAAGATATACAGAGAAATAAGATTTGGTAGATGAATATGTTTCATTTCACAAAAATTGGAAGATTAAAATATGTACACCATACCATTGACACGTATTGGGGATTTTAATGGGCAACTCCTATGAGTTCTGAAAAGGCTGATTCTGTGATTACACACGTTTTAGAAGTTATGGCCACCATAGGAATACCTGTACAAATTAAGATTGACAATGCTCTAGCATACATCTCAAATAAAGTGAGACAGTTTTTTGTGTATTACAATATAAAGCATATTAGGGCTATACCACACAATCCCATAGGCCAAGCAATTATAGAAAGTTCTAATTAAACTTTGAAGGATATACTAAATAAACAGAAAGAGGTAACAATGACTCCTAGAAACAGATTGCATACTGCTTTATTAACCTTGAATTTTCTTAATGCTGGTGAGAAAAGAATAACAGCTATGGAGAGACATTGGCCAAGAGAAAAACTCCTGAGCTAAACCAACCAGTTTACTTCAAAGATGTGTTGACCTCAGAATGGAAACCAGGATACATTCTATGTTGTGGAAGGTGCTTTGTTTTGTTTCTACAGGAAAGATGTTATGGTACCAAAAAATTAATAAAAATTCTATTTGAACAGGAGAAACCCCTTGATGAGGAGAAGTAAAAGCTCATCTGTCGATGTGATGACTCTTCAATTTGTGAGAAAAACTCAACAAATAAGGGTCAGAGCATGGTTTGGTTTTTTGTTTTTACAGGATAATAGAAATAACCATCTTCCAGAAATCACAAGGTCTTGGATACCCATATGTCTACAACAGAAGAAAAGAACCTATTGGTACCAATAGGGTAATATCTCAGTGCCTAACATTATCTCTTTAACTCAAGAAAAGTTGTGGTCATGATTCAATTATAAATCATGCTGGCTTTGGCTTTCCCCTACTCTAAACCCAAGCTTGGTGCTAAAAGAAACAATTAAGAGATTCTGTCTCATATCAGAAGAGCTGTCTGGTGTGGGACAGAAGAAAATCAATAATCTAGGGACTGTTGTCGTCAAGATTCTATTTCTTTACAAGCTTGTCCTTGCTTTCAGAGACTCTTTCCTCTATTCAGAATAAATCTAAACTTTCCATTTTGATATCAATAATGTTCAAATTTTTCCACTATAAAAATAAGTCTTTCCAATAGCAATCTCTGAAGCTTCCAGAAGGAAGATGGGACCCCACAACAATGACTCTACCCAGTCCAGAATGATGCCATGGTACCCATGAACATTATTCAATGGTCAACTTTGGAATGAAAACTCTCCAAGACAGTTCCAAGATGAGATGATCCATCATACTAAACTTCTAGCCAGAATCTCAGACAACCTTACCCATTACTCTGAGACTGGCTGCAGAATCTACAGCTAGTACTATTGAGACCTAGCTATCTGAGCTTTCTGATAGGACCCCATAGAGATACCATCACCCCATAAAGAGCAGGAAGCAATTCTAAGAAAATGATGTCCCTTCTCCCAAAGGTTTTATTATTCTCCAGGTTATGGATAATGGTTATAGGGCTGGGAGTAAACAATAAAAATCAGACTTGGTATTCTCCTTAAGAAAAGAAAAGAAAATTGATAGGTGTAGGATGTTAAGGTAGATTATTGTATATGCTAGTAAACTAATTTAATAAAATAGCAGCCTTAGATAATTTGTGCTGTTATAGATTCTTGTATATTAATACAAATATTGTATATTGATGTAAACGTTCTAACCTAACACAAAACTGTATAAAATAAGAATGATTATTAAGTATTGTCAAGGAGAAATAATGGGTAATGACCTAAGCAAAATGGAACTACAACCAACAAGAATAACATCAAACAAGAGACATACTAAAATCCAGAGATGTCCAAAACATAAGAAAATGGTACGTTAGAGAGGTTATTCCAAAAGCTGTCCTATCTTGAAGAATCTGAATCTAGTATTTTGTATGTTCTAGCCAAGATATGAGAATATTGTAATTGTAACTATTAGTCCTCAACCCCAACAAAGACCTGAGAAGGAATATAATAATATCTAAGAAAATGGAAAATGCATGCAAGCAACTTTCATCAATTAGCAGAAATAGACCCAGAAGAAGCTGTAACACCTTTTACTAATGATGAAATTGACAAATTATGGGTAGAAAGTGAACTTTTGTAAAGAACTTGGGAGTAAATTTTTGGGAGATTTAACAAAAAATATCCCCAAAGCAAGAGAACTCAATTTATAAAAGAACTAACTGGACCCTCCCTCACATTGTACAGGAAACACCAATATCTGGAGCCCCTAAATTTTATTCTGATGTAAAAAACCTTGCAAGGACAAGGTTATAAATCAGTAAATTTAAGTAAAGTGGCTCAAAGCCCTTATGATTCTATCTAGAAGTCAGAATTATATTCTATTCTGATGGTATTAATAGATTTTACAGAACCTATTAACACAGTTACTGACTCAGTATACAGAAAGAGTTGTTTTACACAATGAAACTGCTGAATTTATTCCTTGTGACTCAGAATTAACTTCATTGTTTATTCAGTTACAAGAAATAATCAGAAATAGGAAACATCCCTTATACACATTGGATCCCATATGGGTCTACCAAGCCCTCTAGCACAAGGTAGTGACAAAATTGATCAACTATTAAAAGGAAATATGCTGGAGGCCTCAGAATTTCATTAAAAAAAAATCCATTATGTCAACAGCAAGGGTTTACAAAAGGATTTTTCCATCACTTGGTAACAAGCAAAGGAAATTATAAGGAGATCTCCTACTTGTTCTTTATATAACCGAACTCCACTACTTTTAAGAAGTAATTCAAAGGGTATTCAAATGAGTGAAATTTGTCAGATGGATGTGTTTCATTTTGTAGAATTTGGAAAATTAAAATATGTATGCCAAACCATTGATATGTCTTCATGGTTTCAATGGGCAATTGCTTTGAGTTCTGAAAAAGGCTGATTCTGTAATCACACATTTGCTAGAAGTTATGGCCATCATGGGTATACCTAGACAAATTAAGACTGATAATGCTCCAGCACATGTCTCCGGTAAAATGAAACAGTTTTATTTTTCTCATTACTATGTAAAGCATATTACAGATATACCACACAATCCTATAGGGGAAATAGTCATAGGAAGTTCAAATCAAACTCTAAATGATATGCTAAATAAACAGAAAGGGGTAATAAAGACCCACAGAAATAGATTGCATAATGCTTTATTAAATTTGAATTTTCTAAATGCTAATGAGAAAGGAACAATAGCTCCAGAGAGACATTGGATAATAGAAAAAACTACAGAATTAAATCAGACTGTATACTTTAAAGATGTGCTGACCTCAGAATGGAAAACCAGGATATGTGTTATGTTGGGAGAGAGATTTTGCTTTTGTTTCTTCAGGAGAAGAAAAGCAATGTATACCATCAAAATTGATAAAGGTTTGATTTGAACAAGGGAGACATTGGACATGTCTTGCCTAAGATAGGTAGTAATTAGGAGACCTGGTATTAAAGCAGATTGTCTACTCTGGCTCATGTTGTAGCCATACATATTTTAGTGTAGGACTACATAAAATAGTTTCCTGTGAAGGAGTAGGCATGCTAGGTGTACTAAGAGTTACCTTCCCAAGGGCTGAGCATTAACTGAGTAAATGCTTTTTCTGGACACAGTCAGAAGAAGAAGAAGAAGAGGAGGAGGAGGAGGAGGAGGAGGAGGAGGAGGAGGAGGAGGAGGAGGAGGAGGAGGAGGGGGAGGAGGAGGAGGAGGAGGAAGAGGAGGAGGAAGAGGAGGAGGAGAAGGAGAAGAAGGAGAAGAAGGAGAAAAGAAGGAGATGATAGTTCATTAACCAGCATGGCCATTCAATCTAAAGTAACTTACATGAATAACAAATGCTTCTTATTTGATCAGATATAACTTGCCAAAAGGGAACCTTCCCAAAATTAGGGTTGGAGAAGGGTTTTGTTTTTATTTTTTCATGAGAATGAAGGCATTCAGCTAAGAAATTTGAAGATAACTGAACAAATCATTAAAAAGAATGTCCCAAGAAAATGAGTAAATTTGCCTATTAGTAAATCACATTTACAACAGGATAAAATTTCAGAAATCTTCCTAAATGTTTGCTTCTGCTGTTCTTTACAGATACATAATGTAAATGTTCTTTTTGTAGTCCCAGTCCAATTAAAAATTAAAGCTGGCTTTGGAGTGAGAGTGTGGCTCTCTCCTTCTCTAAACCCAAGCGTGCTTGTTAAAGAAAAATGCAAAACCTCTGTATCATGTCAGAGGAGCCATCTGATATGATGAAAAACCAAAATTAAGGGACTATTCTATTGCTGCTAATCTCATGATCATTTGGTTTTATTTTGACTATTTAAAACTTTGCTTAAGGTATGAATTTTATAACTATATATATATATAAATATATATTTAACTTCTTATCGTGATATTAATGGTCATATAGAGTACTGATAATTCTACCTTTCTGTACATGATTTCAGGCTTGAGTCTCTATCAAGTAACTAGGAATTAAGTTTTGTAGTCTGCATATACATAACAGACATTGATCCCTTAATCTCTTTGAGATCTGCTGCATATGATATTTAAGATGTTTAAGTTTTCTACAATGAACCATGACCATGCCTAACAGTGACTTTAAAGTCTCCAAAATAATAATGGGGCCCCACAATGATGATTCCACATGGACTATGATAACTAAGCTGACAAATACCACCAAAAGACTGGCTTTGAACTACAAACTTCTCAGGAAAATCTTGAGGTGGCAAGCATAGATGATTCACCCTCACAGACTATTCTAGCCAGGACTTGAGACAAGCCCTGCATTTTCACATTACACAGACACTGGACAGCAAATGATATGGCAACCTCTCCCAGGGCTTGACAATTAACCCAAAATTTTCCTGTCAGGATCATGGGCAGTCCTCTCCCAACCCACGTGACTGTTTTTTGTTGAGACTGTAGTCAGTCAGGTCACCTTCATAGAGACTGTCCTAAATCTCGACCCAAGACCAAATGCTCTAAATACAAAAAGAGTTTTCACTGGGCACATGATTGTAGAAGCTCTTCCCAGCTGCCTTTAAACTTAAAGAGTGGCATCCCTCTTCCCAGAAAACAAGAGGGGGTCCCTCCAAACTCAGACTGTTCTGGACCCTTCCCATACTCCCCCATTCTCCCACAATGGACATCTACCTGGATGGCAGACCCACCAAGGGACTAGTGGACACAGGGGCAGAAGCCACTGTAATATCTCTTAATGATGCTCAAGCCTTCCCACATTGGAAACTTAAAGATGGCCCAACAATTACCAGGGTAGAAGGTGATAAGCCCTCTAAAACATCCCTTCACACAGTTCACTGGAAAGACCTCGATGGCAATTAGAGGTGATTCTGTTCTTTGTAACTGATACACTGCATGCTCTTTGGGGTTATGATCTATTAGAGGAAATAGGGGATAGTCTTACCACAGATGATAAGGTATTTTATAAGATTATAGTAACACATGACATGACAGGTCAATCTTGTAGAAATTCTAGCCTTCACCCCCAATTCTAAGGGCCACTACCACCTGCATAGATATAAATATTCCAAGGCCCATATCATTAAATTGGACACCACAGAAGCCTGTGTTGGTGAACCAGTGGCCTATTATAGAACCTAAAGTATTAGCATTGACAGAGTTAGTTGAAGAGCATTTGTCATTGATCCATATTGAACCTCCCACAGTAGATTTAGTGAGTGATTTGTTCTTTCTACAATTGCCTGTCCTTGGGGGTTATATGGAATATTTGTGGCCTCTCTCCCCAGAGAAACACCATGCCCTCTAGGAAATACTAATCCAAAAGAGAGCTACTTCCTATGTACCCATGCCTATATGCCTTTCTATGTTCTGCCATCTTACTTCCTCTCTCTGCCCAGCTACATCACATTCCTCTTTCCACCCAGCTCTATCACTTCCTGTCTATCTGTACAGACCTCCAGACCTCTATGGTTATGATACAATTAAAGGTGTGTGCCACCATGCCTGGCTGTGTTCCCTGTATGGCCTTGAACTCACAGAGATTCAGATGAATCTCTGCCTCCTGAATGCTAGGTTTAAGAGCATGTAGCAGGCCCAATGCTCATAGGCTAGGATAAGTCCTTTGTCATCAAATGAAAAGAAATTCTTCTTAAACAGAGCTTCCACCATGGCCAAATGTAGATCCCTCTTCACTTTCCTGAGTATTTTTTGTAAATCATCCTCTAGTGAGTGATTTGTTCTTTCTACAATTGCCTGTCCTTGGGGGTTATATGGAATACTTGTGGCCTCTCTCCCCAGAGAAACACCACTCCCTCTAGTTAGATGGAGAGACCCTATATCTAATCTCTGGCAATCTCCTGCCCCCTTATCAACATGTGGGTGAGGATATGTTTGTGTGTTTCCACTGGGTCAAGCTAAGCCAATATAGGTGCCAATCAGAGACATATAGCTTGCTACAGGTCAAGATAATCTCAAGGAGGACTTCTCCCTGTGTTGACAGTCCTGCTACTGATCCTGCCAATGACTGTTCAGGCCAAAGATCTTTGGGCATCAGTCCTGGCCCTGCCTGTTGCAGCAAACCTCCTGGAGTCTGTGTAGTTGACTCTGTGTCTACTCACTCCCTTCCCTCAGGTATCAGAGACAGCGAGACCCCAGCTGCAGAGTCAGCAACAATTATGGATATTCGAAATTGTTTAGGGAGATTGGTTACAAGTTGGTATTGGCAATGGTCAAGAAAAAAGTGAACAAAGGAGTTTAGATTCAGGTTTCTTGTTTTCTAAAGAAAAAAAGAGAATGTAGATATGAAAAGAAAAAATGGGATATAGGTATGATAACATAAAAAGACAGATTATTAAGTGTACTTTTAAAAAGCAACTACTTGTTTTAAATATTTTACATTTATATGGATATTTGTATATTGATAAAAAGATCAGACTAATTTTGTTAGAACATACTGTACATATATTTTTAATCTTGTTCAAGGTATTGTACCTATACAACTCTATTTAACAATGTAATGCAAATTTCTAGTCCTTGAAAGTTATTATTACAAACTAATTAGGATATAAAGAAATGGAAGTTAGTAGTTAGTCATTACAGTCAATCTTGTAGTCATGTTAGGTATGTTTCCAAGGTCAAACAGAAATATATTTTAGATAAACAGGTTGTCTTCAAACATTTCAGAGATCTACAGAATATGGCATTTAAGATGTTTTAATAATATTTTTTATGACAATGAGACATGTCTGCTCGGGGCAGCACCAATCCACTTCAGAGAAGATTATGGGCATAGAAGAAAGTCTATATGGAGTTTACTATCTTTGTGGCAAAAGTTAGCCACTGGGCAAGAAAAAGCCCTTGCCTCAACTGCTGACAGTATGTTGTCCAAATGGGAGAAGCAGGGTACAGAAAAAAGGACTGTTGAACTTTGTGATGACAAAGTAGGATAGCCCTTCAGAAAATCCTGCTTCACAGATAAGTCTGTCAGATATGCTAGGCCTGTAGGCTGAAGATGGATGCCCCAATGTTACAGAACCTTGGGTGACTGTCCAGGTAGCCAGCTGTTCCTGTCATTTCTTGCAAGTTTTGGAAGTTGCTTGCTTGCAAAATAATATCCAAGTAATATTATTTCCTCCTCCAGTCTCTGATAGAGTTGAATACTTTATGGTTATAGTTTTCTTTGTTACCAGATTCAGAAAAGATATTCTCTAAAAAAGGTGTAAAATATATAAGCTTGAAAGACATTAAGAGATAATTTTGGTAATGAAATTTAAAATAGGAATTGAATTCGGTACAAACTTTTGGACTCACCAAGATAGAATAAATACGGAGTGTTTTCTCTGAATTTGTCAATTGTTAATGGACTAGAGATTGTTGATGTATTTACTGCCTGTATATATTGTATATTGTACTTACTGTATATAGCTTTTATTATATTAGTGATATTTTTATTTTTGACAAAAAAGAGGAAATGTGGTGATATTTTCTTTGTGTTCTAAGCTTGCCTGAAGATCAGAGTGCAGAGCTAAGCCACTATTTATCCATCGGGGTCAGGCAGTGGTGGCACACACCTTTAATCCCAGCATTTAGGAGGAGGAAGCAGGAATATCAGGAGTTTAAGGCCATGCTAGACCACACAAGATTTAATCTTGCTAAAAGAGAGCAGAGCTAAGTGGTGGTGGTAGCTCACACCTTTAATTCCAGCACTAGAGAGTTGGAGACAGGAATATAAGGCAGGTAGAAACAGATTCTCAGCTCCCTTTCAGGATGAGAATTTCATAGAGTTAAGAACTAGTGGATGGCTATTCTGCTTTTCTGCTCATTCCCATTTCAACCTGATATCTGATGCCAGGTTTTTATTAATAAGACCAATTAGGATTCATGCTACACATAGGGGGAGAAAATAGAAAAGGACAGGAAGAAAAATTCCAGAAAACTTTAAGTTACTGTTAAATTTAGCAATGCTCACTATAAGAGTCTTGATAAAGGTATCTCAGATCATTGAAGTTCTGGGAACCATGACTTCAAGGACTTTTCTTGGGAAAAGGGATTTGAATAAGAGACCAAAATATCTAAATGGCATTGTTGGGATGCTCTTTCTGTAAAGGTACTTAACACAAAGTCTATATGACCCAAGTTCAATTCCCAGAATCCAGAACATATGTAAGAGTAAATAAAATTTAAAAAGCCCAATTCAGTGGCATGCATATGTAATCCCAGCAATCCCATAGTGAAATTGGAAAAAAACAGAATTGTTTGGAAAACTTGAAGGATAGTTGGGCTGAAGTATACAGCCAGCGTGGCAGCAGAAATAAGAGAGACCCTGCCTCAAAAACAAGGGGAACAGAGAAAACTGATTGCCCAACATTGTCTTCTGACCTCCCTCCTGTGCTCTTAGTAGCATCCAGGAACCCACACCACACACACACACACACACACACACACACACACACACACACACACGTACACTCACATATGCACACATTACTAAGAAGGAAAGAGAGAAAGGTAAATGAATGAATTACTTATTACCTCAGAAGAACCATGTACCCAGGTATGGCTGCTAGTGAGTAGATGAAACAGCAAAATACTACCACAATGAAATAGTACTGCAGCTTGATAGTACAGTCAGGGCCTTTTTTACATAACCCAAGAGCTGCAGATGCATTTCCTGAAGACTGAATACAGCTGCAATTTTGAAACACCTGTCAAAGAAAATGTCTGTTTACAGAAGAATAATATTGGACATAAACCTTCAGTATTTTCTACACAGCCAGTTAGATCAAAATAGAGAGTGTTGGGGCCAATGATAAGACTCCAAGGAAGAGCACTCATCTAGCATGAATGAAGACCAAGTTGGAGTACAAATATATTAAATAAATCCTAAATACTAAGAGAGTAAAATGGAGTTTCTTTTCTCCCTTTATTTCCATCTCAGAATTCTATCATAAACTATAAAGGGGGAGATTTTTTTTTAATTAGTGGTTTTATTCCTAAATACTTGAACTGAATTTGCGAAAATTCAATTCTACTGAATGCACACTTAATTTCTTTTGTGTTTATTTGCTGGTTTGTTTTTTCTTGTATATGTGTGTGTGTGCCTGTATGTGTACATTTATGTGTGTGTGTGCCTATATATGTGTGTGTCTATGGGTGGATATAAGTATGCCATGGCATACATGTAGAAGTCAGGAGATAAGTTATGAGAGTTAGTTCTCTTCTTCTTTCATGTGGGTCCCTAGGATGTGGTTCTAGTAGTAACATTTAGTGACAAATGTCTTTACCCACTGAGCCAAATTTCTAGCCTGCACATAATTTTTATAAAAATTAAATAAATCTTGCTATGTGTGGTGGTATTGTATTCCCCCAAATATTGTGCACCCTAATAAATTTATCTGGGGTCAGAGAACAGACAGACACTAGATACAGAGCCAAAAATGGTGGCTAGAAAATGGGTCAGAGCAAGCCATAGCAGAAGCTGGGCAGTGGTGGTGAATGCCTTTAATCCCAGCACTTGAGAGGCAGAGCTAGGTGGATCTCTATGTGTTCAAGGATACAGCCAGCATGGAGACACGCCTTTAATCCCAGGGAGTGATGGCAGAAAGAGAAAGATATTTAAGGTGTGAAGACCAGAAATTAGAAGCATTTGGCTGGTTAAGCTTTTAGACTTTGGAGAAGCACAGTTCAGCTGTGGTTCATGTGGATGAGGACTCAGAAGCTTCCAGTCTGAGGAAATAAGACCAGCTGAGGAACTGGTTAGGTGAGGTAGCTGTGGCTTGTTTTGTCTCTCTGATCTTCTAGCATTCCCCCCAATAACTGGCCTCAGGTTTGATTTTATTAATAAGAACTTTCAAGATTTGTGCTAGAGCTATGTTTTGTTTTTACCCTCATAATAAGTAGTAAAACAAAATGTGTTTCAGAATGCTGATGGAATAGTTCAGTGCTTACTAATAGTCATGTCCCCAAGGAAACGAGTTTATTTTAGCAATAAAGTCTATCCTTTTTGTTAAAATTGCTATGTTTCTGGGTCTGAATAAGGATCAAAATTTATATTTCATTTTCATTATGAACCAACTCTGTAAGTATTATAACATGTTTAAGGGAAGGAAAATGCTTAACTATTTCCTGTGAAACTATCAGGAGGGGATGGCAGAGTCTATAAAGTCCTGCACAAGCATGAGAACCTGAGTTCAGACCCCAGCACACATGAGAAAGATGCACATGTGGAGGATGTGCTCACAACACTGGTGCTCTGAAGATGGGAGCAGTGACTCCATGGGGCCCACTTGCCAGGCAGCCTAACAGAATCAGCAAATTCTAGGTCATGAGATCCTGTCTCCAAAAGCACAAAGTGTGTGGGACCTGAGAGTCACCAGCTGAGGTGTCTTCTGCTCCCCATGTGCACAAGCACCTGCATGCACACATGCACATTCACCCATAATAAGTGAATAAATAAATACATATAAGACATCATGATACCAAAAGATAAGGTTTCTGCTGTTCTCAACTATACAGCTAGTTTGAGGTCAGCCTGGGCTTTATGACATCCTATCACAGAAAGGGCAGATTCTGTCTCAAGTATTTTAAAGTTTTAATTTTAACTTTTATTTATGTATATGCTTCTCTGTCTGTATGTATACAAGCAGGAGCATGTGAGTACCTGAAGAAGGCAGAAGAGAGTGTTAGATGGCGTGGAGCTTGAGTTGGGGGCTGCTCCATGTTGGTGCTCAGAACCAAACAGGTCTACTGAAAGACTGGCAAGTGCCCTTAATAGCTAAGATAGCTCTCCAACTCATCTTGAGAATTTTAACTCCATTAATTTGAATAATAATCTCAACTGCTTTGAAATTACAAAATAATTCTCAGACTTTTTCAAGGTTTTACACAATATCTAGGAACTGCAAGGTCAAATATGCATATACAAAATAACATGAGTGTTCCACAAAAATATATTGATTTTTTTAAGCATGAACTAATTTTTGCTTTTTAGCAGATATAGGCTTAGATCATAGCACATATTAGTGCAGCACAGAAAAAATCAGCTCAGATCACTGAAAGGGTGTTTACCATGTTGATTCCTGTTCCAACAGACTTCTCACAGCCTGCAAGGCAGGCTGACATGTATGCTAGGCCATTGTCTCCACACACTGGATCCCATGTTTTAGTTAAGCAGTTACACCTTGTGTTGCAGTCAGCAAGGACTTTATTCTCCACATACAAAGGCTGCTGAATTCTGAAATGATTGTAAATAATGTTAGAGACACTTAAAAGCTACCCAAGCACCACTTTATTTTCTTCTCTTTATCTCAAATTGCACATACACACACACACACACACACACACACACACACACACACACGCACGCACGCACGCGCACACACACACACACACACACACACACACACAAAGAGAGAGAGAGAAATAGAGACACAGAGAGACAGAGACAAAGATACAGAGACAGAGAGACACACAGAGAGAAACATTTCAGAAACCATCCAGATATCCATGTGTGGTCTCTGTACTATGTTTATGCCACACAAGTTATCTGCTCTGGTGTCACAAACTGCTTCTTCAATTACTTCAGAAACAAACCACGTAGAAAAACACTGTGATGAAGATGGTAATCTCTCATTGATCTCTGTGATGGGAAATAATGAAAGATAACTGGGAACAAAATCTGCATTTCCATTTCTAAGACAGATGCTTCATTTAGCCTAGGAAATGGAGTGGTTTGCTTAACCAGACATGCTGTTCTGAGATATACTGTGCCAAGGACAAGCTTTAAATGGGTTCTGGGGATCTGAACTCAGGTCCTTGTACCTGATTGGCAAACACCTTACCATTGAGTTATTTCCCCAGATACACACACACACACACACGCACACGCACACGCACACGCACACGTACACACACACACACATTTATTGACTTACTGTATACTAAATTCAACTGTGCTTAATTTGTGCCCAATTTAGAAACCTATGAAAGTTTGTTGGCCTGTATAGTTAAGTTCTAGGCTATTTTCTTTATTATACTTTAAAGTAGACCACTGCTATGTACAGAGTCATAAATTTACTGGTGGTCCTCAGGACTCCACAGCTTGTGTGGGCTGGTATAGGATAGGTGAGTGGAAGAAAAATACAAGATAACCATAGATGACTGCCATTTGTTGTAATAAATAATCTGGCCATACACAACACTTGAAGAAAATAGAATAGCAATTGTAAAAATATTATGATCCTCCTTAGGAAATACCATACCGTTCATGTTCATAAGATGCAGTTAAGCCAGCAACTGGGAAATTGTCACAGGTCCACATAAAGTTTAAGAATGATAGAAGGTACTCAGCCAAGGCTAGGCAGAATGCTATGTATGCAGCTTTCTTGACAGTAATCTTGAACTTTTTCATAATCAAGCCACCAATTAAATATCCAATGCATATTGGAGGTAAGCTATAAAGACCTATAAATGCAAATTAAATAGTATTTATAAATATAGCAGAAAAATAATTATGTTAACAACTTTTTAAATACATCTTACTTAAGAAATTATTTAGCTCTAATATGCAGTGATCCTAACCCCCCTACTCACTCACATATTTTAATTGCTCTGTAATGTCACTGTAAAAGGACAATTGGCATTAATTAATTATTTGAAGCAAGCTATAAACACCTTATAACCATCTCTCTCTCTCTCTCTCTCTCTCTCTCTCTCTCTCACACACACACACACACACACACACACACACACACACGATATTTCATTTACTTCTTTCCACTCTGTTTATTGTGAATTTGACCTAGTCCCAGGTAATTTTGAAGGCCACTGCTGAATCCATGTTTATCAAATGAAGAACGTTCTGTGCATTCTTTATGTTGCCCCAAATTCTTCCTTCTTGACTGTACTTCCCCAGCCAAAAAAAATCAAAGTCAAAAAAGAAAAGGGAAGAGAAAATCCTGGCTAGGTTGCATTCATACAACACCAGCCCCAGACTTGGAAGAATTTTTCCATCTTTTACAGCAACATGTTGTTGCATTTAATTTTATAAAACTGAGGGTAGGGACTAGGATTTGGACTTTCAGAGAACTCTAGATGATGTGGATGCTGGCAGCCTATGATTGTCAGTTTTCAAGAGTAAATGAACTGAGGAAAAATCCAAAGTTGGGGTAGGATCCCTGGGTTTTGTGTTCTAACAAGAAAAGCAGAGTGTGGCTGCACAGACTCCTCAGACCACCACGGGATCAAGCAACTGAATTAGGAGTAATGAAGCCCAGAAGTAAAATCTGGAACTAAGATACAGAATCCCAGTGAGATAATTCTGCATTCTTCATTAAATTAACATATTGCCTATCTGAAAAGTAATTGTTATGAACATCACCAAATATTTCCATAACAATGATGATTTTTCATTCTGGTTGGAGAGAGAACAGAGAGGGTATTTCTGGCCTCTTCCTTTCCCTATCCAGTCTTGATTTCCCTGGAGACTAGAAAGAAGAAATTTACAAATATGCTAACAGATTTCAATTTCCTTCTAATTTCCTAGTCAGATTATCATACTGTTTAGCAAATCCTTGGGGATACAGTTTGCCATGGCCTTGTGGAGGCGAAGCGCTACTGAAGAAATGATGAGACTCCATACCTATGAGAAAGACTATCTCTGCAGTTGATTTTCCATACTGCTGCTCCAGGTATTTAGGCATGAAGGTAAATGAAATGATAAAAGCATTGACCTGGAGCACACTTATAAGGCTGAAAAGAATGTAAATTGGATTGCAGAAGAGGCTCTTCATGAAAGGCAAGAAATCTGAAACAAGAGAGTGTTAAGACAATCAAGATAACCTGGCATTTTGTGTCCAGTGTTTTGAAATCTTCTCACAAATTCTGAGTGTAATACAAATGCATTTGATAAATCCTTACCCCTTGGGGCTAATGTCCTATATCATTGTTTAAGTAGATTCTGAAAGGTAGTGACACAACTGGCTATATAAGAATCAGAACCCAATTGCCATCAAGCAAAACTGTAAGGAGTTGGAACCACACCTATGACCACACAATTTCATTTCTTTTTCTCCTTTCCTTCTATTAATATCCTGACTAGTCTGTTCTCTGGATTCTGCAAAAGACTCTCTTTGATGAAATTTAAGTTCAGACATTGATGTTATCTTTCCTTTTACAAGAACAGATAAGCTAAAAACTTAGGAAGGCTCCAGGAATCATGCTGCGGCTCAGCCAACCACAGTATCCCCACAGCACTTCACAACAGAACATTCATTAGAAGTACTTAGTGGTATTTTTAAACATCTCAACACAAAGATCTCACTGTACGGAATGATGACTCATTTGGTGTATAACAACCATCTTCTGACTGACTTAACCAGAAAGTCTCCCTGTTTAAAAACTGTAGTTAAGTTTCTAGTAAATTGTCTAAAAAATTTTTGAGAGTAAAGTATCAAGAGAAATAATTTAGAAGGGTAGTTAGAGCAAGTTAATAAAAACAAAAATTCTATTGGCCAAATCCACCTTTAGGAACGAGAGGTTTGCAGTCAAATCCCCAGGAGCTTTTGAACTCACCCATATTTGCTGACATCTCTGTTCTCCTAAACAAATCTCCACAATTCACATTGATTTTCTTTATGTCTTATACTATGCTGAGCTCTTTCCTAGTTTTGAAAATCAGGTGGACCTGGCAGACCACACAGTCACACATAACAACCAGTATTAGCCCTTTCAAAAAAATTGTTAACATGATCATGAGTCTAAGAATGTTCAAACCTCTGAACTGGCTCCCAGTATGATTGGCTCCCCAGCTAATGGTCAACAACATTTAAGGGAGATGTGTGATTATGCAGTGCACAATGATGTTGGAGGTTATGAGTGGAGGAATAAATAGAGATATCATCAATAAAGTACTCCCCACAGTAGTCTGTACCAGAACAGCACAGAGACTCGAATGTTGTGCTGTTACACTCATTTTACATGTAAAGAAATAGCCTCTTCCTGTCCTCCAAGCATACACTTTAAGAATTCCAGAGCTCTCAGGCATTGGTGGTGCACACCTTTAATCCCAGCACTCGAGAGGCAGAGGCATGTGGATCCGTGTGAGTTCGAGGCCAGCCTGGTCTACAGAACAAGATCCAGGACAGGCACCAAAACTACATAGAGAAACCCTGTCTCAAAAGAAGAAGAAGAAGAAGAAGAAGAAGAAGAAGAAGAAGAAGAAGAAGAAGAAGAAGAAGAAGAAGAAGAAGAAGAAGAAGAAGAGAAAAGAAGAAAAGAAAGAAAGAAAGAAAGAAAGAAAGAAAGAAAGAAAGAAAGAAAGAAAGAAAGAAATACAGAACTCAGCCACATCCCCTTTGCACTAACTCACATCTCCTGAGAATACTACAGGTGTCACCACACACACAACAGTAAAATTAGTGCCAAGGTCTAAGAATGGACAGTCTTGAACACTCAGCTTCCCATCTTAGTCTCTCACAGAAGTGTTGCTACTCTGCATCTTAGGTTAATAACATTCTTGCTTGTTTAACAACAGTCTGTTCCCTAGGGAACAGTTCTGTAAACTATCACACACCCTCAAATACAGAGGATTATGCCACCTATCTGGTTTTCTCTTCCAGCCTTAACTTCAAGGATGCTCACAGCTAAACTGACATTTTTATTATCAAACTACACTGTTACCTTAGTACAGATATTTCTTTCCCATTATCTTTAGCTTGAATTTCTGGTTATTCATGTTTTTTTTTTTAACTTGGACTAATATTTTGTATAAAATAGGCCTTTCAAAACAGATGAGGAATTTATATTTGCTTATTGAGTGTCCAGATTGACTCGAACTTTTCATAAAATCTAATCAAAGATAAGCTGGTTTCAAATTACATCAGTTGCTCCCAAGTGGTAACTTTGGAAGAAGTTTAACACATCTGAGTAGGACCATTAGTTAAGCACAGCATGACAAACGCTCCACTAACTGCAGACCCAGCGAAACCAAATCCAGGGTTTAAAGTTTTCCTTTTGCCTTTAGTGATTCCGAGTTTTTCCTCCTTGGTTTTTCCTTGGTGTTTCTCTTCTCCGTCACTTTTAGCCACATCCACATTATCCTCTAGTCCATTCTTTGGGAGTTTATTGGGAAGAAAGAAAAAGGGGATGCTGGTCAGGATATTCACTCCTGCACAGATCAAAAAGCCGACCCACCAAGCACCGACCCAGCGTGTGTCAGTGGGAGTTATGGTCAGGTCATCTGTGGAGAGACATAGACATTTTATGAGCTTGCACCGTTCTTTCCTGTGTAAACTGCAGAAAATTATTAAGGACCCTAAGCCATCTAAACACGAAATTTATATATTATATCTAAACTATTCCTCTGTTTGTTCTTGTTTGGACTGGGTACTGTGGTCCCTGCCTCTGCTTCCTAAATATTGAGACTGCAGATATCTGCCACCCTGCTGGTAGAATTCAGACCTTTAGAGAAAGTGTCTGAGGTTGATCAATTGGGTGAAATTAAAATTAACTAGGTTCTGGATTGCTACATAGAATAATAGTTAAAACTTCATTTTAAAAAGACAGAAAAAGGATTTGAGACATATTTAAGAAACTGGGCTTGACCCAATGTATTCATATCTCAAAGCATCACAGTGGGTGAGGAAGGGGACTGGAGAGACAGTTCAGTGGCTAAGAGTTATGGCTGCTCTTACAGAGGTCCTGAGTTCTCTTCCCAGCACCCACATGGAAACTCACTACTGCCTGCAACCCTGATTTTTAGGACATCTGAAATCCTCTTCTGACCTCAGCAGGCACTTACACACAGTGCATACACACACAGAGACATACACATACACATAAATTAAGAAAATAAAACATCACATGGTACCCAGTTATTTTTTGTTTGTATATTTATTAAGAAAATTAACTAATGTGACCTAACAGTATGTGTTGATATATTGCCAGTTGCCATGTCAGAGGAGCTGTAGACAGGAATAGATCTTATAGAATATAGCCCAGAGGATGACAAAGCTACTTGTGTGCATCCTGGAGAGGCAGAGCCACTGGAGGACTTTCTCCAGAGTGCTCCTTGATTCTGCTGTGCTTCCTTCTGCTTGCTGCTGCCATGTTCCTGCTGTATGTGGCGTGGGGTGATTACTATGTGAAGGGATCCTACTGTATCTAGTATAGTGTGATTGTTTCTTGGGGAAATCTCATGCCTCACTGAGTAATTTACTTGTAGATCATAATGAAGATGATTTTCCTAAGAGCAATGATGCTTAGTTGAATCAATGATTTAATTGGACTTTCTGAGCCTAAAAGATACAGGTGGTTAGTAGTTAGTAAAGATGATTAGGGGCATGATTTATGTTAGTCTGCCAATTGCTCCAATAAGAGATACTAAAAAGGCAAATATAGGCAAAAAAGTCACCTTTCCCAAATATGTGATTTGCAGAGGATAGAACAAGGATATTTCATGCATTATGGAGCCATGAATTCTAACTGTGAAAAAACAGGCTGATGATTAAAGAATTATGTCCCTACACCCAATGTTAGGCCTGAGTTCCATGGTCATGTAACTTACAGAATTATTCACAGGCCACAGTATGTGAAAAAACAAAATTGTGAAAGGAAATTAAATGACCCTATTGTGTGTAAAGAAACATAGATGCTATTCAATTGTCTCACTTATCCAGAGGGCCTGATCCAGCTGGGGGCTCCACAGCCTTTGGTTCATAATTCATGTGCTTCCATTCATTTGGCTATTTGTCTCTGTGCTTTTTGCAATCTTGGATTCAACAATTCACGTTCTTGCAGACCTTCCTCTTTCTTGACAGTTTGACACCTGGAGCTCCACCTGGGGCCTGGCTGAGGATCTCTGCATCCACTTCCATCAGTTATTGGACGAGAGTTCCAGCACGACAGTTAGGGTGTTTGGCCATCTGATCACCAGACTAGGTCAGATCAGGCTTTCTGTCGACCATTGCCAGCAGTCTACAGAGGATGTATCATTGTGGATTTTTGGGGACCTCTCCAGCACTCTGCCTATTCCTGTTCTCATGTGGTATTCATTTATCATGGTCCATTATTCCTCGTTCTCCCTTTCTGTTCTTGATCCAGCTGGGATCTCCTGCTCCCCTAAGCTTTCTTTCCCTCAAATCTTGCCCTTCATTACTCCCACTGTCGTCCAGGTTGTTCATGTAGATCTCATCTATTTCTCTGTTATTGGGTGATCCTTGGGTCTTTCCTAGGGTCCCGTTTTCTAGGTAGCCTCCCTGGAGTTGTGTAGCAATCTAGTCATCTTTGAATTCCCAGGGGTGCCTTGATCCTGGAGGACATGGGAATGGAGGGGAGGGGCTGGGGGGAGGGTAGGGCTGGGGGTGGGAGGGGGAGGGACAGGGGAACCCATGGCTGATGTATAAAATTTAAAACACATAATAATAATAATAATAATAATAATAATAAGAAGAAGAAGAAGAAGAAGAAGAAGAAGAAGAAGAAGAAAAGAAACATAGATGCTCAGCTGACCACTCATTTAAAGTTTCTCACGAGTGTAAATGTGCTACACTGAAACCTCAAACAGCTGCCTGCCAGTGCAAAGGGACTGGCTGAATTATACTTGTCCTGCTTAAAACTTTGTTAATCAATAATAAAAGAATCATTGCTTTAGGATAAAGATGTTATGGTGGGAAAATTAATACAAAGGAAAATGTTTAACTATTTGTGGGCTTCTAAGGAAAACGTGTAACATGTGATCTTAATGCCATTTCTTCTTATGTAAAGATTTTAATTTCTTCTTGGAAAATATATAACATGTGGTTGTGAGGTAATCTTTTCTTGCATAGATATCTTTTTATTAGGAGGGATAAAAGGGCAAGGAAAAAATAAGAGATAGGATAAAGAAAGATGTAGGAAAAACATCAGGAAGGAACAGAAGCGAACCGTCAGGGAAGAAGCAAACGGCTAACACCAGCAAAGATGCAGAAGGAAGGAGCTCAGAGGAGGAAGTAAGAGAGAAACAGCAGCGTAAATGAACATACAGAAAAGGGTAGGGCAAGAACAGCCAGTAGATAGAGAAATAACATGAGGAATTAAGCTTTGGCCCTCAGTTCGCATGTGTGTCTGTGCATCTGTCCCGTGGTTCATCCACTTTGTCTCTGCCTGCTGGGGGATGGGCCCCTTGGCAGCAATGTGTTTTCCAGCAGTGAATGAGTATTTCTGTCTGTCATGTAAAACCTTTTAATTGGTGCTTATTACATAACAGAAAGATCTGTTTGAGTTCCCCTGGTGACTGCCTCATTGAGAAAAACCTATGTGAGTAAATCTTTGAGACCAAAGGTGTGGCTGAACTGTACTGGAATAATGGTGGATTGTTTTTTATCAGAAGGTGACATTGTGTCCTTACTTTTGCTCCTCTTAGGTCTGCAATCTGTAAGTGGTGATAATTGTCAACTGAGAATTAAAAGAGGCAGTGGTATAGCATTCTCTGAAGCATTCTCCTACACTCTGGAGACTGGACTGTATAAATAAAATGTATTTTACCTGTATTTACAGACCCAGTGTCTACATATATGGTTGCACAGAAGGATGTTAATAAAAGTCCAATCAAAGGGCCAACAACCTTTCCTGTTTCTAAAATTCCTAGAAGTAAAGAAAGATAGGAAGTTATACAACCACACAAAGAATTTGCTTGCACACACACACAAAAGCCTTTAGATTGAATTGTTTTTAAACATAGAGTTCTTTTCCTTCCTTTGCAGAGCCAGGTATCAAATTCAGTAGGCTAGGTAAGTGCTCTACAACTGAGCTATACACCATTACCTGAGATATTCTTATATATTCAACATGTAAAAAATTAAGCTTGTTATACATATTATATGTACATATATATGTTACATGTACATATGTGTGTTGCATGTATATACATTTGTTTCTATAACTATTGAGAAAGAATTTCTCATTGTTTCAATATGGAATGATGCCCCTCCCCCCCAAGAAGTTCATGTGTTGCAGACTTGTTTCCAGGGGATACCATTGGAGTCTGGATGAACCCTCCCCATGCAGGGTATGGTGGGGGGTATTCAGGTCATCTGGAGTAGAACCATAGCCCCTTCCACATTCTGCTTTGCTTCCTAGTCACAAGATGAATGGTTTCACTCCACCCATCCTTCCACCACAATGAGCTACCTCATGACAGGCCTCCAAAACACACAGCCCAGTGACATAGACCAAAACCTCCAAAGCAGCTTGTCTGGAGTTGCCATTTAATTCCCCCATTGAACAATCTTATGACCAATGGTTCCATACCACTATGCTCACCGTTCCAGAAACCACAATGTATCCAAATCAATAATTGATTTCTACCCTCTCAGAACTTGCTATGCTAGTAATTATCCCAAGTATGATTTTCAAACTTACCAATATATAAAGGGGAGTTTTCAGATTTGGCAAAATCTTCTATGTAGGAAATACCCAAGGGCATGATTGGTGTTTCACCAATTCCACGGATAAGATTTCCTATCATTACATATATCCACATTAAGGATTTAATTTCTTTTACACACTCTACATTAAAACAAGAGAAAGCTGATTGAGCATTTTGACAATCACTTGTTACTGACACTTAATTCAAAATTTTCTTTAAGTGTTTCTGGATCACAAGCTCATGATGACCATCAAGTGACTTAGGAAACTATGCTTGCTGTGAGTCTGTGAGTCATCCCTACTGTGTATTTGAAAGAATAATTAGCAATGGAAGTGCTGTGCTGGAGCCGATTCCCACTTGGGTGGGAGAGAAGATGCTATAGACACCTGTTCCCAATTCAGTGTTCAGTGACAACACATTGGTTGTGAGAATCTACACCACAGAAATGAGCAAAAAGTAAAAACTAGGACTTCCCCTCACCTCCAGGGACTCAGTTTTCCTCCAACCCATGAACCCAGGTAGTTAACATGTACAGCACTTCACTCCTCTATAACTCGAGGAAGGCAAAAGAAGCACACACGATGTACATGTGTCTCTGACAGTTCATGTTGTATTGACACAACACAGAGAAGATTAATGGAAGTTTGAATTCCTGACAGCCTCAATTAGTTCGTAGAAACTAAATATTTAACTGAATAGTACAAAATAGTAAGCATATATTTTTTTCTGTAGATGCCATCTTTTACTGTCAACCAGCGGATTGAATATCAGATAATCAGTGGAATAACACGAACTAGGCCAAATGGAGAAAACTTGAAAGGCAAAAGGAGAAATCTTGGAAGGTTTGCATGCAACTCCCAAGTTTGTCCTAAGCTAAATGATCTTGCATAAGATGGAGATGTTCTGGCCTGAGGTGATTCTGCTGAGACAACTTCAGACTATGAGTTCAGGAGATGTGTTGGGTTGTTAGCATACGTGGCTTTAAAAATTCTTTTAAAATATGTATGCAAATGTATGTACCTTCATGTGCATATGTGCACCTTATGTGTCCAGTTGTCCAAGAGGGCCAGAAGAGGGCACCCAATTCGCCAGAACTGGAATGACAGGGGGTTGTGAGCAACCTGATGTCAGTGCTAGGAACCAATCAGGCCCTCTGTAAGAATGATGTGGTGCTCTGAATGGAAATATACACCAGAGGTTCCAATATTAAATAGTTAGTCTCCAGTTGGTGGTGCTATTTGGGGAGGTGGAGGAAGACTGTCACTGGAGATGATCTTCAAGGGCTTAAAGCCTCACTCCCACTTTGTTCTCTCTGCCTTACACTTATAGTTGAGGTGTGAGCTCCTTGCTCCTGCTCCTGCTGCCATCCTCCCCGCCATGATTGATTCTCGCTCCTTTAGAACAGCCATTATCAACCTGTGGGTCACATCTCTTTTGGGGGTCATATGACTCTTTCACAGGGGTCACCTAAGACCATCTGAAAACATAGATATACATTATGATACATAACAGTAGCAAAATTATAGCTATGAAGGAGCAACAAAAGGAATTTTATGATTGGTGGTCACCAAATGTGAGGAACTGTATTAAAGGGTCCAGCATTAGGGAGATTGAGAATCATCGCTCTAGAATCATAAGCATAAATATATCCTTTTGTGTGTAAGTTCCCGTGGCCATGGCATTGTATTAAAAGAAAAGAAATGAATACATGCAATAAGTTATTTTACACATCTCGCTGTGTCTGTGAGTTTTTGTACAGAGCTATACAAGTCCTCATTTCTCTGACCTAATCATTGACTTGATTTGTTCATGGAGTCATACGATCTATTGATAGAGTTATAAGACTGACAGTGTTGAGAAGTACTGAAAGGTAAGAGGTGGGCCTAATAGAGCAAGTGTGACAGGGGCTGGCAGGTTAAGAGGGGCTATATCTTACCACTTCCTATATCTTGTTTTCTATTCTTCCTGCCCCAAAAGAAGTGAAGAACAGCACCACCCAACACTCATGTCACCATGATGCTCTGTCCATAAACATGGAGCCAAATGACCATGGGCTGAACCCTCTAAAACAGTGAGTGAAAACAAATTTTTCCTCCCTTGAGTTGTTCTTTGGTTTTGTTCACAGGGATGTAAAATTTAATAATAGAGCATATGAAGGGCAGGAGCCAGGACCACAGTGCCTGGGCATATAGAAAGTCAGGAAAGCACCACTGTTTGGTTGAAATGTAAAGTAATGTCAAAGAGGGGAAAGGATACCAATAGAGAAGTTCCTGGGTAATCAATTAATTCTGAACTGTGACATAATCATGTGCGTTCCCATGGTGCATCAGATGCACAGCATAGATCAGGGAAACTTTCTCTCTGTCTGTAATTCTTATTTGTATAATTGTGGTGGCTAGTTTTTGTCAACATGACACAAATTTAGACATACCTGAGTAGAAGGGATCTCAGTGGAGGAACTGCCCTCATCAGATTGTCCTATGGGCATTTCTATGATATGGTTCTCTTCTTAGCCAATTGATGTAAGGTTGAACAGACCACTTTGTGTGGTACTATCTCTGATTAGCTGAGACTAGACTGCATAAAAGGTAGCTGAGCAAGCCAGAGGAGCTTTGCAAAATTCCTCAATGGTCTCTGCTTTGGTTTGTACATCCAGGTTCCTACATTGGCTTTCCTCATGGTGGACTACAATTTAAAAGCTAAATAACTCTTTCCTTACTGAATTGGTTGTAGTCATTATTTTATTACAGCAACAGAAAACCAAACTAGAAACTCATCACAGAGATGTCATCATGTTTCTAAATCCATCCTTCTAAGTCATCTTCCCTTGTGGGACTAATTCTGCAATGGTGCTGGAGTGGATATCTTTTGCTTGTTTTTAAAATACCCACTTTAGGAAACAAAGGAGTCTTAATAAGTATATGCAAACTCTGGAGGCAGAGCATTCTATGTTATTAGACAACTCCCTTTCCTGAAGAGGGAAATAAAGTTTGTCCATTTGTCTTATATGCCCACTAAACCCAGTGTCACATTCAAAGCCCTTCATAAAAGTACATTCTGTGGCCCAGTCTCTGAGCAGAAAGCAACAAGAAGCATTAGTCAACCTTTTGGGTCTGGTGTTGGCATTAAGGTCTGGGTTCTGTTTCCCGAACACAAGAAGATGTCTGAGGACAAGTTGCTTGCAGGTGAAATTGTTTTTTCATATTCATATCTGTGTGGACACAGGAAAAGTTGCTGTGAGAAACTGAGTTCAATGAGAGTGTCTGTAGATTACTGACTCCTGTTCCCTGAAAACATAGCATCCAGACCCTGTGCAGACACATTTCCACAGCAGTCATTGTCATCATCATAAATCCTATTGCAAGACCAGCAAGACAACTCAGCAGGTAAAGCACTTGCTGCACAAGCCTGATGACCTGACTTCAGTCCTGGAAATCACATAAGATGGAAAGAGAGGAATGATTCCATCAAGTTGTCTTCTGATCTCTACACTTGAATACACACACACACACACACACACACACACACACACACACACACACCAAATAAATAAATAAATAATGAACAAATAATAAATAAATAAGTAGAAACAGAAATCTGTATCATTAAGTTGGACATGTAGTTCTAGGGCTAAACTCCATAAACAGGTAATGGTGGTCCATGCCTGCCACCTTAGCACTTTGGTAGTGGAGATGGGAGCATCAGAAGATCAAGGTCACCCTCATCTATGGAGCTATTTTGAGACCACAGTGGACTTTACAATAGCCTATCTCAAATAACAACAAAACAAAACAAACAAACAAAAAACAAAACCCCTCAAAATTTAAAAAACCTGAATGAATAAAAATAAGTAATAAATATCATCCAAGGAACTTGATAATCACCAAAATGTGCCCCTTGTTTGCAGTAACTTCTCAAGTCTCCACATGTAGGTGGCCTGGCTTTCCAGTCTCTAAAAATCAGCTTTCTATGATATCTAAATGACCACTTCCCAGAAATCATTAGCCTGAGACAAAGAAGAAAAGCAAGAAAGAAAAAGACTCACTAAAGTAAAACTGAGAAAACAAAAGCTTTAGAAAGACACGAAACAACGGAACAAATCAAGACACCTGCTCTGCACTCTCTGGGCTGTGGTCCAACCCTTCTTCCTGAGAATTCAGTCAGTGAGTCTCCTGTGCGCTCATTAACTCCAGCAGAAGAAAAAGTTCACATCACCTGACAATGCAGTGTTGTGGGGACAAACGTGCTAATCAACTGTGGTCATGTAACTCGATCAAATCACCAAGGATCAGCTTGTCCTAGAAAGAGAATGACAGAGTCCAACAGCAGAGGAGAATGTCTCCAGCTAAGTTTCTCTCTATTGTAGGTATGCTGGATTTCTTTTATTTGTTTGTTTGTTTGTTTGTTTGTTTATTTATTTCTAAGTGTATTTTTTAGAAGAGAGACAGCCAGAGAAAACCATGGGCAGATGAATTGTGCATGAATAAGGAGGTATACTTCCCCAAATTCTAATTTCTGTGCTGCATAATATAACACAGAAGTCAGAATCACTTCCTCTCAGAACAACTGCCTGGATGTCCTGTCATAGTTTTCCAGTGAAGTGTGGACACAAACCTATTTCTCTCTTCTCATGACCCAGAGAGGACAGATCAGCTTCAAAGAATTATCACCTTTGGCAGAAGGTAGAAAAACATAATAATTGTCAAATATTTCTCAACATTAATATGAATAGAATAGAATGTAAAAAAAAAAAATTTTTAATTCCATCCACATATTTTCAGTTCCCTGCAAAAACACAGAAGCTAAAATATCCTTCATTTCATGTATTATCCTCTTAAAAATTGGTTGTCCACTCAAGGTCCATTTATTCCCCAAATGAAAATAAAATGGCAGAAAAAAGGTATCAAAATAGAAAAGGGGAATGGCCATTTCCTCACGGATAAAGACATCTAGATATGAAGATGTAACTTAATTGGTACATTGGTGCCTGGCAAGAACCAATCCTGGGTTTAATCCTGAGCACAAAATAAAACCAAGCATGGTGGCCCAGGCCTATAGTCCTAGCACTCAGGAGATGGAGACAAGAGGATCAGAAGTTCATGATTATCATTAATTACAGAGAAAATTCAAGGCCAGACTGAGTTACAGGAGACTTGGTTTTAAAAAACAAACAAACAAAAAGGCTTGTGAGATACCAGATGCCTCCATGTTTACAGGTGCTTGTGTACAAGCCTGACAACCTAGATTGCATGTCAGGTCCTACAGAGGAGGCAGAGATAACCTACTCCTGAGAGTTGTTTCCTGACCTCACGCAAAAGCACACATACTCCACCACCATAACATATACAAAAAATAGATAAAAATAAAAAACTGTAAATAAGATATTGAAAGTGTGGTCAATTTAAGTTCAATCAAATCTCGAGATTGGGATGAGGATGTGAGAATGGCCACCAAATCAGAAGGTAATGGAAATATAACCATCATGCTTCAGGTAGCAACAGGGTATGTTCCAGGTCTCCACTGAAAGCTGCATGATGAGTCTCCCACCTCGGGGTCTGGCTGGGCACACAAAGCAACGTCTAAAGTGTGGGTTAAAGTGCACCTAAGGAATAGCTAGATCTTCATACTCGTCCTCCATCTCTCCAAGTGGAAATGATCACAGGCGGGAGGGGAGCCAAACTGGTGCACTGAGGGCACAGAGGACAAAAAGGAGGAACACTAGGTTGTAAAACTCCACACACTGAAAAATGATGTTCCCATTCCTTTCTGGATGGTAGTCAGTTTCTACCTCTTTAGCAAGTGCAGAGAATTCCTATCTAGAATCACCACCCAGTGCAGCTCAATTACCACCCAGCCTAGCTACATTACCACCCAGTCCAGTTCAATCACCACCCAGTCCAGCTCAACCATCAGCCAGCCAGTCCAGCTTATTCACCATCCAGTCCAGCTCAGTCATCAGTCAGTCCAGATTAATCACCATCCAGTCCTGTCTCAACCACCTGTTGACTTATCCTACTGAAAAAGTTGAAACACTCCCATTAACCAAGTCTATACTTGTATACAGAATTTCTAGTTCGCTTTCTGTTGTTATTCTTTTTTATATGTGAACAAATAACCAAGTGTCATCTGTAGTGGACACTCAAAGACAAACAATAAGTACACTTTCAGGGGCCAAAGACACGCAGACAGTTGAAGAGAGTCACACAGGAAAAGACATTGCATTCCTAAGAAAATAACAAGATAGCTTCTCAGGGGAGATATTTGATGTAGAGAGGAGTCCTTGAAAATAAAAATTTAGAAATATATTAATACAAGTAACAAGCCCATTGAGGAGCCAGGATGACAAAGTTAAATCTCCCAGGGAGTACCCATGAGATGAGAAGACATGAAGTTAGAATGATGACAAGATATGAATGAAATCTAGGATGTCCGTGCTCAAATAGGAGCTGAAGAAGAGTGGGAGACAGAGAAAGTTATCAAGTAGAAAGGAGAAAAAAAAGTACAAAAACTTCACAAATGTCCTGACTGAAGGCACCTGGTGGAGGTGGCAAGGTCTTAAACCAGTCATCATCATTGTCGGACAGTGGAGCCAAAATAGAAACCAGCCACAGGAGTTAGAACACTAATTCTACTTCCAAAACACATAAACTTTGAGGCAATGGCTCCAAAGGCTGTGGGGAATTTTTCCTCTACAGAAAGAAGTGAGGGAGAGTGAAGTGGGAAACAGATTAAGATGCTCCTTCAGTGAGTATGTAAGAGCAAGAAAGAGGTGAAGCAAGGGAGTTGTGGGGGCGAAGCCTGAAACAGGAGGATCACCAAGACTTAGAGGCCAGCCTGAGCTACATAGTGAATTCCAGCTCAGGCTATATAGCAAGACCCTGTTATGAAAAGAACAAAGCAGGACTGGAGAGATTGCTCAGTGGTTAGGAGCACTTGTTTTGCTCTTGAAAAGGATCTGGGTTTGCATTCTAGCACCTACATGGTAGCAGACAACCATCTCTAACTCTACTTCCTCAGGAAATGATACCCTATTCTGATCTCTGTGGGCCCCAGATGCATACATGGTACACATGTATACATGCAGGGAAAACAGTGACACATATCAAATTGATGAAAGATCTTAAAAACAAAAAGAAAGATAGAAGAAGGACATAATGAAGAGTAGAGGCAGGAGGAAGAGGAAGAGGAGGGAAGAAGTCAGACAAATTCATAAGGAAAGAATGATGGGGAATTATAAGGAAATGGCACTGAGCTGGCCTAGAGGTTTGCAGTTCAGAGGCAGGTGGAGAACAGCAGACACCAGCGAGAGGCATGCCCGGACAACAGTGCAGCCCTGACCTGTTCTGAGGGATGTTCACCCTGCCAGCCAGTGAGGGCTAGTGAGACAGTGAGAGACTTAGAGAGTCAATCTAATGGGGACATGGGCTAAGTATTCAATCTAGATAAAAATTGAGTTCTACAACAAATAGCATTATTCTATGGTAGATAATTTAACTTTTATAATTTTCTGTGTAAGACACTCTGGTAAGCATGAAAATAAAAATCAATATTCACATTGGTCTATCTCTTGCCAACCTGTGATTATGTCAAATAGTAGACCCCTTGTAACTGGAGTGTCTAAAAACCCTGATAAAGGGCTCAGCACAATCTTTGGCAGATGCAGAGAAATCTGTTCAGGTGTCTCAACTTCATGAAAGCAATGTCTCAAATTCCCACTTCACAATTGACTGGATTGGACCTAAACAGACCCAAGGTTACAACATACACAAATTATACAGACAGAGCAGAGACCATGTCTTCTAAATTCCATATTACCATTCTGTACTTTGGGGAGAGCATTGCTACTTCCATGGAGAAAATTCTGAGCCTCATTTCCTGTAGAGAAAACATTGAACCTAAAATTTAATCAAAGACTGGAGTACTCACCGGCCCATCAGGAAGTGAGGAAGTGATATTACGAAACACCCTAGTCCCATAAACACACATCCAACACCAATCACAATAGGCCTGTGCAGTTTTGTTCCAAAATAACTCACAAATATAATCAACAAAAGGTTTCCTAAAAGAGGGGAATGAGAATGTTTGTTTCAGTAAAGTAATAGCAGATCTTAGTCAACAGACTCTCCTTCATTTGAACTCTAGAGTAAATTTTTAACAACCACCTTAAAGATACAGGATGGGTGCTTGGGAGGTTTGTGCATTGTTTATATAAATTGTGACCCAGAGGGAAGGTTCTGTTCCATTCTGGAGAATATTAAGGGTTCTTTTCAGGATTATCCAGCCCTTGGGAATGGATACAAAAGCAGGTGTCAGCCTGCACCTCACCTCTGACCTCTCCTCTCATGTCTGCTCTATGCAGAGTCAAATGGAGTCATGGTTTTTTTGTTTTGTTTTGTTTTGTTTTGCTTTGTTTTTTTAATTTTTTAATATGGATATTTGTGTTCTAATTTTACATATCAGCCTTGGGTTCCCCTGTCCTCCCCCCTCCCGCTGCTGCCTTCCCTCCATCCACTCCCCCCCATTCCCATCTCCTCCAGGGCCAAGACTTCCCCAGGGATTCAATTCAACCTGGTGGATTCAGTACAAGCAGGTCCAGTCCCCTTCTTCTAGGCTGAGCAAAGTGTCCCTGTGTAAGCCCCAGGTTCCAAACAGCCAGCTCATGCACTAAGGACAGGTCTGGGTCCCACTGCCTGGGTGTCTCCCAAACAGTTCAAGCTATTCAATTGTCTCACTTATCTGCAAGGCCTGATCCAGCTGGGGGCTCCAAAGCTTTTGGTTCATAATTCTTGTGTTTCTATTAGTTTGGCTATTTGTCCCTGTGCTTTTTCCAATCTTGGTCTCAAAAATTCATACTCTTAAAGTCCCTCCTCTTTCTTGACAATTGGACTCCTGGAGCTCCATCTGGGGCCTGGCCGAGGATCTCTGCATCCACTTCCATCAGTTATTGGATGAGAGTTCTAGCACGATAGTTAGGGTGTTTGGCTATCTGATCATCAGACTAGGTCAGATCAGGCTTTCTCTCGACCATTGCCAGTACTCTACAGTGGATGTATCATTGTGGATTTCTGGGGACCTCTCCAGCACTTTGCTTCTTCCTGTTCTCATGTGGTCATCATTTATCATGGTCTAACTTATTCTTTGTTCTCCCTTTCTATTCTTGATCCAGCTGGGATCTCCTGCTCCCCTAAGCTCTCTTTCCCTCAAACCTTGCCCTTCATTACTCCCACTCATGTCCAGGTTGTTCATGTAGATCTCATCCATTTCTCTGTCACTGAGCGATCCCTGTGTCTTTCTTAGGGTCCTGTTTTCTAGGTAGCCTCCCTGGAGTTGTGAGTAGCAGTCTAGTCATCTTTGTTTTACATCTAGCATCCTCCTATGAGTTAGTACATAAGACAGTTTATGCTGAAGAGGACGGACGTGGAGCAAGGGGAACTCTCCCTCCACTGCTGATGGGAATGCAAGCTAGTACAGCCACTTTGGAAATCAATATGGCACTTCCTTAAAAAATTGGGAGTCCATCTCCCCCAAGACCCAGCTGTAGCACTCTTGGGCATATATCCAAGGAATGCTCAATCATACCACAAGGGCATTTGTTCAGCTATGTTCATATCAGCATTGTTTGTAATAGCCAGAACCTGGAAACAACCTAGATGCCCTTCAACTGAAGAATGGGTAAAGAAAATATGGTATATATACACAATGGAGTACTACTCAGCAGAGAAAAAGAATGACATCATGAGGTTTGCAGGCAAATGGATGGATCTAGAAAAAATCATCCTGAGTGAGGTAACCCAGACTCAAAAAGGATTCATGTTTTTAACTTGCTATTTAAAAACCCCTTTATACTCAACATGGTCAGGCCAGATGCCTGCTTTCAAGTCTTTCCTTAGACCAGGAAATACAGTTAACAGAGAGAAAGTCAGAGTCCTAACCCTCCGACTGGGACTTAGGCCCAGATTGAAGGAGTCAAAAAGTCAAACCAAAAATTCATCTGTGGTTTAGGAGAATGCTTAGGTTTAAATAAACTCAGTGGGAAACACTATTCTGACAGAGAGGCCTGTGATGAAGATGTTAAGATATGAAAGAACTAGTGTGGCCTAGTGGCACAGACCTGCCATCCCCAGTCACAGGGAGGATAAGAGAAGACTACAAGATCAAAGTTGGCTTGGGCTTCAGAGTGAGTTCAATACCAGCCTGGACATCTTACTGAGAACTTCCTCAAAATAAAGAGTAAATAAAGAGCTGATATGGAGTAATAGAACATTTGTCTCATGTATGGGAGGCCCTAGGCCCAATAATCATTATTATTCACAGAAAAAAAAGGGAACTGAAAATCAAATATAAGTAAGCATTTTACAAAATACATATTTTTAGTTTGATGAAGAATATTTACCCTGCTTACACTGTACATAAAGTAAAGATCAGAAAATTCAAACATACTTTTTAATGACAGCAAATTTCTCAGTGATCTTAAATATTGCAAAGATATTTGAAGACTGTTTTTCTTCCAATTCTATTTATCTCTAGTTTGCTTTCTATGTAGAAGAGATGGTTCTTTATTTTGAACAGTGTGTGCCCCGCCTCTGTATCTTTATTACCCTATCTGTCCCCTAAGTCCTGGTCATTGAGGTGATCATTCAGAAGGTAATGTCTCAGGATACTTATTGTTTGATGTCTCTGGGTATATTTCTAATCTATTGCTGTACAACATGAATGCACAGAATCTTGTCTGAAATTGCTATTGTTTGAGAGAAAAAGTATCTTTCCTCATATTAGGCTTAGATTGCCTTTTACATTTCTGTGTCCCTCAAATAATTGGAGGGAAGGTGTTGGGAGAGAGGTAAGGTGTTTTCCAGGCGAGGGGAAGGTTGCTTGCAAAACCACCTGGGTAAAAGCCTACTGAATGCTGCATTCACTGGCCAATGTGAATTACCTCCTCTCACAACTATTTCAGTGTAAGACTTCCTCTTAAGTCACCTGGCACAGCCAGTAGTTGTATTGTTATTTTTTACTTTAAATAGGACTTTTTAACCTTTAGTTAAAAAACCACAGGGTTCATAGAAAGTAGAGTTTTCCATGGACTTAGGTGAGAATTATTTTCAATAATCATTAACTGGGCATTTGTATTTCTGTTCATGGTAGTGTAGGAAGCATTAGTGACATTAGGAGCCATGATTCTTTCACCAATAGACATATAAATGATGGCTTCTGACAATGTGATTATTGTAAAGGGCCAGGCAACCAACAATAACTTGAAAATCAGATGAAGACAATATTTGCCTTATTAAAAATCACAAACATTCCTTCCTAACAAGATTTTTAAATGTTCTGATAATTGTACTTCAGTGTAACTGCATTCCTTTTTAACTATATAGTTTCCTTTTGTACAACTTAAGTATTATCCAGAAATCAGATGTCATTGAGTTTTCAATATAAGTCCTCAGCATAGAAAGATCAATAGCCTCTTCCAATCCCATACCTGCTCACTGCCACCTGAAGAATAAAAGACATACTCCAGAACAAGACACAGTCTCTACATATTTCCCATCCCTGCACATCTCTCTAGATCATGTTCTAACACATTTGACCTTTCCATAACACAGGGCTGACTACAACCTGACACACAAACCATTTGATGATTCATCCTCTGTACAAATCTCACCTTCACATTTACCTGTCCACTTCTCCACCTGGAAAACCTTTACTCCTTCAGGAGACTGACCTCCTTAGCACAATGTGTCTGTAAGACCTTGCATAACCAATGGGCTGCACTTGCTGCATCTAACACACTAGAACATGACGGAATCTGTGAAAGGTCATTGTAAGGCGTTCATCCTGACTGCACTGTGAAGGCCAAGGACACAGGGGGCAGAGCAAGCACTAAGATTGACCCTGGAGACAGGATGGAGCATCCTCAGTGTGTGTTAGCTAATTCATAGTCTTGCTGTTTTGATTAAATGCATCAAAGACAATTTCACCTTGAAGGAAGTAAATAATAAGAATAAGAGGCTTCCAGGTCACTTTGTCTGAAGAGGGCATCTTTTCCTCCTTCACCCTTTGTAATCTCATATCTCAGTTCATTACACAAATTCAGGGGCTAAAGTTCATTCACTCCTCTTAGCCATCGTGTCTGGCACAACTCAAACACAGGAAAGCACCCTCATCTTACAAGTGACTGGTAGTGGAGAGCTGCCAACCTCACAGACACAGTGGGGGAGAGAAGCACTTGCTCTCTTCTTCAGAACACAAGTTCCTCCAGGCCCCCACAGCAGCCTTCTCAAGTGCCAAAGAAAAGCCCTGAGCTTCTCTTTGATTAATCAAATGATAGAATTAGATATTTATACTCTGAATCTTATGCCAGTTGTCAGAAAAAAAGGGGCCATATCAGGGTATATGGCAATAATTAGGTGCTATCCCGGGGATATTTAAATAATGGTTTCTTCACACCCAAACCAGGCTATTCAGTCACACCAGGAAGCATGTACCTCAGTTAAATGCAATAATATAAGGCAGGAAATAAGGAGACAATGTTAATGTATAATAATAAGTAAATATAAAAATAACTCACCAATTTCAAAGCTCCCATTGATCAATCCAACTATAGATGTGGGGATATTGAATTGTCTCTCTATTTGTGTGAGCATTGAATTCATGTAAACTCCTGATAGTGATTTGGCTACATACGCCATTGTTAATGAAAACAGAAACACCTAGGGAGAAAAACGTTTCAGAAAAAGTGAAGACTTTGTTTTCCAATTATATATCCTCTATCTACTGACAAAATGGACTCCACCATGAGATATAGGATTGTATGCAACTTAAATAGCTCTTGAACATGGAAAAAGCCTTAATATGTAATCTCTGCTCTATCACTATCCTAACTCTGGTATAGTGGTATTTGCTAGGGCCCGAAAGAGGTGATACTTATTGCCCTTGTACATGACCTCTTAAAAAGAGATGAGAGAGGGAGCATGTGGTCCTGAGAGAGGTGACTCAGAGGTTAAGAACACTGACTAATGCTCCAGAGGAACCAGGTTCAATTCCCAGGTTGTCAGGAATCCGATCACACCAGGATAAATAAATAAAAGGAAGAAGGTACCACAAGACCCCTCTCATACCTTCTTAAGTGGTCATGTGCAAGGGCAAGACCTACCTCCTTCAGGCCCTATAACCCAAGGTCATGGGTGGAGCAAATACCACTACACACTGGAAAAGAAGGCTTAGACTAGCTGGTTAGCAGTGGTGAGTTTTGTAGGTGGGTATGGTTTTGCTCATGTATTAGTGTCTCTTATTCATATAGAAAGACATGGAGTTATTCTGTGTAAGACACAGCTATTGATGGGTCTTCATCACTATACTGTTATCTGCAAGACAAGTGTTGTCTTCTTTAAGGAAGGGAAATAACAGACCACAGAATTACACGATGGCATTATTTCTGCAGCAAGCCTACTATAATTCAGGAATGACTGGTCTCTGGATATCTTTGGCCAGTTCAACACCTTGAACTTTTTTATGTTCTTGAGAACAACAAGCTACATTCTCACTGCTGGAGGCAGCACGACCTGTTTTATTTTTCTTCCTGGGGCAATATGCCCTATAACCCTTTATCCCAGCAGTCTAAGTGGTGTTCATGGCATGTAAACCCAGGTCAGAACATTTTGGGGGTCTCGGGTGCAGGATGAAATGTGGACATGTCCTGAAAAGACTCCAGATCACTACCTGCCTGTTACTAATGAACTCACTTTGAGTGATGTAGTAAACGAGATCCCTGTTTCTCTTCTCTTCCAGCAGCTGGTTGATGGCATATATCATCATCCCAGCTTCTGGAACTTCTGTGTTATCTCATCTGAAATAATGGGTAAATTATACTGTGTTAAATGAGTATTTACTGTTTGGAAAATTTTGTCATAATAACCAATTAATCTGAATTAACCTAAGCAGAAACATACACAAAAAATAAATGAAATGGCAAATGTGAACACCAAGTTCCATATAGATTAAAAGTATTCTAGAAGTTTGTCTTTTAATACTAAATGGCATTTGCAGAGATGTCTCTCTTCCTACTACAGATCTTTCATACGGTGTGATCGACACTTGATAATTTAAACATAAGTTTTATAACTCAGGTCCTATAATTAAGAGCAAGGTCTATCAAATTTTAAAAAATTTGGAAGAATAAATGATCTTTGGAAGATGATTTATTCAATTTATGTTTTTGAAGAAGAAACCTAAGCAGTTAGTGAGCACACTGCTCTTTCTCTAAAGCATTTGGTTCTGGGGAGAAAGTGAAAGAAATCAGTGTCCATGCTGGTTCAGGTCCACTGGTACACAACATCTGTATTTATAAAGCTAATCCTGCTGACTGTTCATTTCAGCACTCTAGAGTCTGAAGCAAACTCCTTTGGAGCAGTCTTTTCATTCTTCCTAAGGGAGTTCTTTCTTTTTTTTTCACCCTTTCTTTTTTGTGTATGTGTGTGCATGTTAGTGTAGGATGAGTTTATGTGTTTACATGCACATGGGGAGACAGAAGACAACCACAGGTGTAATTCCTCAAGCTTCATCCATTTTTTTTTTTAAATAACAGGGATTCTCACCTGCCTGGATTTCACCCAGAAGGCAAAGCTGGGTGTCTGTGAGCACCAAACATCTGCTGACTCCATGTCCCACACTGGGATTGTACTTAGTGTCACCATGCCTAGTTTCTGGGTAGGCTTGGGGACTGAACTCAGTCCTCCTGCTTCCATGGCAAGTATTTTACTGATTGAGATATCTCCCGACCCCTTGAGAAACTTTCCATTCTTTTCTTTAATAAATTTTATTAACTGAATTTGCTCTTTGGTATTTTCATACACACATGGCATCTCTGATTATTACTTCCTTCCTTTCTTCTCCCCGACGTTTCCCCACCAACACCTTAGTTCCCACCAGTCCTTTTCCAAAGCTTATGAGTTTTGGTTTAGTTTTTTGTTCCATGTATCTTAACTGGGTCATCTGTGTAGCCACTGGATTAGAACTAACCACTGGTGCCTGGTGTAGTCATCAGTGTGTGCATGACTGAAGGTCATTAAGGCCATCATTTCCCCTGTCCTGGGACACTTTCCTTAAAAATTATATTTCTAAACTTAAGAAGCAGGAGCTTCAGTCTTTAACTGTAGAGAATTTGACCACCCTAACAATCTAGATAGTTCTAAATTTAGAGCAGTCTAATTATTTTTAAACAATTACTTCTAAATTTTGACTTGTAAACTCATGGTTTTAACATTTTCCCATAACGTCCACACCAATATCTATTATTGCTAAACTCCAAAGTATCTGTGGTGGTTTGAATAGGAATGGCTCCCATGAACTCATAGATTTGAATGCTGGGCCACCAAGTAGTGGCACTATTAGGAGCTGTGGCCTTGTTGGAGGAAGTGGGTCAATGAGGGTGGGCTTTGATGTTTCAGAAGCTCCAGCCAGGTCCAGTGACACTCTCTTCCTGCTGCTTGCCAATCTGCATGTAGAACTCTTGGATCCTTCTCTAGAACTACATGTACCTTGGGCCCCCATGCTTCCCACATGATAATTATGGACTAAAATTCTAAACCTGGAAGGGAGCCCCAATTAAATGTTTCCCTTTATGAATTGCAGTGGTTATGGTGTCTCTTCACATCAAAAGAAACCCTAACTAAGACTGTAACCACAGACTGTAACTAATTTGAGAAGTAGTATTTATAATTATAGAGGATGATATTTCTCTATAAATGCTGTTAATTTTAGTAACTAATTATCATTATAGTAAGCTTTGAAGTTGAAAATGTGGCTCAGCAGTTAAGACCACTGGCTGCTCTTGCTGTGGACCTGGGTTCAGTTCCTAGCACGCACATTGTGGTTCAAAACCACCTGTAACTCCAGTTCCAGGGGATCCAACACCTTCTTCTGGCCTTTAAGGATACCAGACACACAAATGGTGTACCAATATACATGAGGGTGAAATGTCCCTATACATACAATAAAACATAAATTTAAAGTAATTAACATATTTTACAGTGGAGAAGAAGGTATAGATCAGTGATAGAGGAGTTGCCCTGTGTGTGTGAGTATCTGAGTCTAATCCCTCATATTGCCAGTTGTAATAGGATGGCACTGAAGGGTAAGAACTCACACACATACAGAGACAGACACAGACACACAGAGAGATACACAGAAGAAACACACACAGAGATCTCAGAATGATGTTTTTATCTAACATGTAGGACTACTATTACCCTTTTCAGATAAAATACACTTAAGTATAAGCAATCTGCACCAGTTGTACAAAGTTGCACATCTGTTATGCATTGGGCAAAGGTTATAAGCCAGGGGACCTGGGCTCCTCAAAATAACATGAGAGATGAAGGATAACTTGAGGGGGTTGAGTCTCAATAATTCATGCATCACTGCATGTAAAAACACTTTCCAGGGCTGAGTCTGAGGCCTCCGTCTCTTTTACATTAATGTATGAGTCCTCTACATGTGACTAAGGTAAAAGAGCTTGTGATGGGATGACTGAGCAGGCAGCAGCTTAGAGAGGAACCTGTGAGGGACTCTGCAGAGACTAGACCAGTGCTCACATTCCTTGGGTTAATACAAATTCACATTTGGTGATGCAAAGATGCTTTGGAACAACAAGAAGGACAATTATGTCTAAAATACTGAAAACCAGCAAAACAGTAAACAGAGTGGACATTTTTCTTACAAAACAATGGTTGTAGTATTGCCAAAGCTTGAAAAAAATATTTGTCTGACTAGATCATGAAGTCAACATAGCACTTCTCTTGGGGAACTATTTCCCAGATATTACCCCTGATCTTCTGACAGGAACCCCTCTCTGATGGCTGAGTACTGGGTAGACCTCTGACCTCAGACCAAATTGCAGCACAACATAATACACACCTAAAACACTTTAAATCCCATTCTCCATTAAGACCCTCTAAATCAATGATTCTCAACTGTCCTAATGCTGTGCACTTTAATACAGTTCCTCAGATTCTGTTGATTCCAACCATAAAATTATTTTTGTTTGCTAATTCAAAACTGTAATGTTCCTATTGTTATGAATTGTAATGTGAATATCTCGGTTTTCCAATGGTCTTAAATGACCCCTAAGGGGTCATGACTCACAGGTTGAGAATCTCTCCTCTAAATTAGTCTAATAAATTTTCCTGGATGAATAATCCTGGTTAGACATCCATAATTATAAAACCAACTTCTTTACATCAATAAATTAACAACACATTAGGTAAAATGGCTTTTATGTTGGAAAATTTCGTATAAGCTGAGCAATGTTACAAGGACTTTCAATGCTTGCTTTAAAAGACTCTCATGCATACATCTAAATAATACATACCTTCATCTTGGAAAAGCATCCTCCCCCATGGGTTGCAACCCTTGTATCAGTTTCTCCCATGTTCTGATTGTTTCCAGATGTTTTTGCTTATCGCTGTATTTCCAAAAAAATCAAACAGTTGTTAATTAAATGATTTACTGAACTGTAATGAGCCATTCTCAAAAAAAGGGGGAAAAACATTTCTTAGGTGTCTTACTCATGATTTCTCTTGATGTGATAAAATCCCAAGACCAAAAGCAACTTAGAGGGGACAGGGTTAATTTTAGCTCACAGTTCATCACTGAAAGACTTCAGGGAAGGAATTCATGGCAGCAACTTGGATGTAGGAGCAGATGCCAAGGTCATGGAGGAATGTTGCTTATTGCTTTGTTCCTCATACCTTGTTCACCCTGCTTTCTTAAACAACTCAGGACTGCCTACCTAGGGATGATCCCACCCACAGTGAGCTAGGCCCTCCCATATCAAATTTTAATTGGTAAAATGCACCACAGGCTAGACAATAAGGCTATCTCCTGTGACATTTTCTCAATTGAGGTTCCTTCTTCCCAAATGATCCTAGCCTATGTCAAGCACAACTTTGGAGGTGGATCAGTGGATAACAAGTTTGATTCATAAGTTTGAGGATCTCAATTTGAATTCTTAGCAACCAAGTAAAACCAGGATCTATAACCCCAACACTGGAAAGACGCAGACAGCAGAATCACTGCAGCATGCGAACCTAGCACTCTAACCAAATGAATAATAGACAAGTTCAGTGAATAGGCTTCATTATAAAACCTAATGTGGAGCATTCTAGAGAAAGACATTCAGCATTGACTTGTGGTCTCCATAATATGCACACCTGTATGTGTGATCTGCACCTGCACATATACTTATGTATATACACAAACCCATACACACATATTCACTGCATATACACACAGAGAGACTCTCTCACACATAATCTCTTAAATAGAAACAATTTAACCAGTACTTTGAATATTATAAAATTATCTAGGAAGATTTTTATCCTGACTGACTTAGAAAATAATGCTATAGGGGAAGATTGGTTTGTTTGATTTCTATTGAAAAATGGTGATATTAAAGCTAGCCTCAGAGCTTATTAGGCTCTGACCTTAAGCTAATGACAACATGATTAAAATAAAGCTTTTCAATTCTTTAGCAAAGCAAATTAGATCTAGGTGATGTCCTTTGAACTCACTTGAAGGCTGCAGCCTGTAGTATGAATCTTAAATGATCTTATTAATAAAAACAAACCTGAGGCCAGTTTTTTGGGTGACTGCTGGAAGATCAGAGAAGCAGAATAAGCCACAGCTACCTCACCTCGCCAGTTCCTCAGCTGGTCTTGTTTCCTCAGACTGGATGCCTCTGAGTCCTCATCCCAGTGGATCTCAGCTGAACTGCTGCTCAAAGCCCAAAAGCTTAACCAGCCAAATTCATCTAGTTTCTGGTCTTCACACCTTATATATCTTTCTACCTTCTGCCATCACTCCCTGGGATTAAAGGCTGAATTTCTGGGATTAAAGGCATGTGTCACCAAGTTTAGCTGTTTCTAATGTGGCCTTGAACTCAGAGATCCAGAGGTATTTCTGTCTCTGGAATGCTAGAATTAAAGGTGTGTGCTACCACTGCCTATCTTCATGTTTAATATTGTGACTGTCCTGTTCTCTGACCCCAGATAAATTTATTTGCCTACACAATTTTGGGGAACACAATACCACCACAGCAGCCTTTAAGAACTCGAAGACATTTTTTTGTGTTTGTTCTCAATCTCTGCTTCACTGAGCCCACAAACGCCCTTTAACCAGGCTTTCTTCTTGAGGTCTTTGCATTCCAAGACTTCCCTAGAGTTTCAAGAAGATAAACTATCTCTGGGGTACTGTTGACTCACATGACCTGGGGAGAAAATAACCTAAGTAAAAACAACAAATAAATCTATGATCTGGGGACAAATTCAAAACTTCCAGATTTAAAAATGTAAGGTTTAAGGAAAGACCAGACACCTAAATAGACGTCCATACATGGTTATTTATGACCTACATATTTTGTATGGACACACATACATCTCTAAGTATAGGTGTTAAACAGATACAAGTATTTATGTTCAATATAGAAAGGTTATTTGAACTCTATTCAGCTGTACTAGCCTCATCAAACTATTTTGTGTCTTGAAAGTAGGATATTTTCATCACTATCTAAGTATTCTAATTTTATATTTATTCTAAAAAATCTATTTCAGCATACCAGTATGATTTCTCAGCACTATCCACAGCACTAATTTATGAATATCCTCTGATTAACATTCATTCAACATGTAATTCAGAATAGTTCTAAATTTATAAAACATTTAATCCATTTACTAGAATTTCAAATTCCAGTCACAGCTGAGGAATTATGTATGACCCTAGTTCTATTCACTACCTTGCAGTTACAATGAATACTTATTGAACACCTACTATGAGCAAGAAGCATCAAGACTGAACAAATAACAAGATAACCTTGCTGTTCTATAGAGAAGTGAAGTTGTTTGAGATACCTCACTCACTAGAGAAAGCTGCTTGTTTCCAATCTCTAGGAACATAATCTTTCTCTGGGAAAGACATGATTTCTTTAAAATAAATAAAGGTATACTGAGATAGAATGGTGCTATGTACTTTGAGGTACAACTTCCAGATTGTGGAAATAAAGAAGAAAATTCATAAAATATGGATGAAAATTATCGTGACTGTCTTGGTGGTTTTGAACAGACATAAGTATGAAACTGCCCAGACTCAAGGCTCCCACATAACTTCAAGTCCAATTAACTTCCTGGAGAGGACCTAATACTTATTTTGGAAAGAATGGTAGAAGGAAGCAATTTCCAGTAGAGAGGAAACTCATGATTTAAATTGACACCAAATATAGATGAAACATCAGCATCTCAACTCTCCTCACCTACTTCTCATTTCCTCATCCGTAGTACAATCTCTCAGCAGCCCTTTCTTTCTTCTCTTTCTCCTTGCACATTTCTGAGCCTGGGATGGTCTCCCTACCCATCACTAAGAGAACTTAATCTTCTTTCATATCAAAGCTGGCTTAAAATATAACCACCTTCAATATCTACTTTTCATTTTTTAGCCAAGTGAAACTGGAGTTAGCATCCAGATCACTGGATGGCTCTTCCCATACACACTAAGTAATCATCTGGGTAGTTTTTATCACCACGTTGAAGATTGCTTTCTAAACACTTTTACTGTGTTAGAGCAACTTTACAAACAAGTGTTTTGACTGTAAATAAAGCCTACAAAGCCATGCACTTGAAAACAGATTCAGTGTTACTAAGCTAACCCCCACCTTCCTCTAATGTGCCAGCACTTTCTGTGAAGAAAATTATGTCTTTTCAGATGCATTTTAAACATGTCCATGGAAGAAAAGAGACAAAGCAACATCTGTTTCATTGACTCAACAAAACCTGTATAACCCAATGCTTAATTGTGTCACATTCCCTTGCTGAACATTTTTAACATAAGTGAGAAATGTGCACAGAGTAAGTGACAGCCACATGAACAGTGTCCCCTTGTTAGCACAGCATTGTTTAAACAACAACTTCTGTTCCCAGGATCACACAGTATCACAGACAAATCCACATTAGTCA